>NC_042616.1:220407315-220717579 GCF_901001135.1 Rhinatrema bivittatum | reverse complement strand
CCCATTTAAATATAAAATCGGGTGCCCGGGAGAGGTGGATCAGTGCACGTTAAGAGAGTGGGGGCTCAATCATGAGCGCCCAATTAACACGCACCGATACTGCATCGGCCTGATTGTTCTTGAGTTTACCTCCTTGGTAAACTCAAGAACTTCAGTTTTAAAGCTTTCTTTCCATTGAAATACCTTGCTTCCTGTGCATTAATGTTTTTCAGGTATTTAAATGTCTGTATCATATCCCTTCTGTCTCACCTCTTTACTAGAGAATACACATTAACTTTATGTATTTATTTAAAACATTTATAATCCACCAATCCTTGTTTCAGTGGAGTAGACATACATTAGTCTAATAAAATAAGTACACACACAGGGCCGGAATTTCAACAGGTTACATGCGTCGCCGGGCCTATTTTAAAAAGGCCCGGCGACGCACGTAAAGCCCGGGGACGCGTGTAAGTCCCAGGGCTTTACTAAAGGGGCGGTCCAGGGGTGGGGTGGGGCCAGAGGCCTCCGACAGAGCGGCCATTGCTGCTGTTTCGGAGGATCAAGGGCTGGCAGGCGCGAAAGGTAAGATAAACATTTTGGGGGAGTTAGAGTAGGGCTAGGGAGGGAAAAGGTTAGGGGAAGGGGTGGGAAGGTTAAGTTAGAGGGAACGGAGGAAGGCAGCGTGGCTTGGCGTGTGCAAGGCGCACAATTGTGCACCCCCCTTGTGCGCGCCGACTTCGAATTTTATAACATGCGCGCGCCGGGTAGCACACACACATATATGCCCACGCGTAACCTTTTAAAATCTACCCCATAATTACCACAAGATCCTTTAGAGGTACAGATATCATTGCATGTCTACCATTAGGAATGGTTTGATGGTGTGTCTTAAAGAGCAATGTAAGAATCTTAAAATGGGTTCACCAGGCAGCTGGAAGCCAGAGAAGGCTAAATAATACAAGAATGATATGATTATAATAAAATGTACCATTAATGACCCAAGTAGCAGCATTTTGAGCCAAATGAAGAAATCTTTGTAGTGATTTTGGAAGACCTAAGTAAAGGAAATTACAATAATCTGTTTGAGAACGAGCACAGGCTTCTATGTCACTGGGAAAATCGGTAGGGTATATTTTTGGTTTTGGGTCTCGAAGTAGCATGATTTTGTAAAAGGCGGAACAAATCAAGGCTTTGACTTGAGCCTTCAAGAATAGATTTTTTTTGTCAAAATAGGAATCTAAGGGGCAGATTTTTCAAACATACGCGCGCAGCAAACATTTGTGTGCGCAACCCCGTGCGCACAAATGTACGCCCGATTTTATAACATGCTTGCGCAGCTGCGTGCATGTTATAAAATCAGGGGTCGGCATGCACAAGGAGGTGCACACTAGTGCACCTTGCACACGCCAAGCCCTTGGGGAGACCAGCTGGCTTTCCCCATTCCCTCCGAGGCCACTCCGAAATTGGAGCGGCCTCGGAGGGAACTTTCCTTCCCCCCCCCACCTTCCCCTCCCTTCCCCTACCTGTTTCACACCCCCCCCCCCCCCCGTACCTTTATTTCACAAGTTACGCCTGCCAGAGGTCAATTGCCGGCGCGTGATCTCCCAGCCCAGCGGCCTTGCAGAGGCCTCTGGCCCCGTCCCGCCATGCCCCTGCCATGCCCCCGGACTGCCCATTTTTTTAAGCCCTGGGACTTACACACGTCCCGGGGCTTTACGCGTGCCGCCGGGACTTTTGAAAATAGGCCTGGCGCGCATAACCCCCCCTACGCGCGTAAATCCTCCTGGATTTATGCGCGTAACCCTTTGAAAATCTGCCCCTAATATTCATACTTCTGATTATATTGGAATAAGTACATCATCTATTCAAAACGAGATCAGTTACTCAGGCTTTGTGGAGCAGCTGACCCAAAGTGCTTCAGTTTTTTGCCATTTTCAACATCCTGTGTCCAACAGTGGCCAATCCAAATCAAAGATATCTGGCAAGTGCCTAAACATTAAATAGATCCCAAGCTACTGTTCCTTATTGATTAATAGCAATTTATGGACCTCTCCTCTAGGAATTTATCCAAACCTTTTTTAAACCCAGTTACACTAACTGCCGTAACCACATCCTCTGGCAATGAATTCCAGAACTTAACTATGCATTGAGTGAAAAATAATTTCCTCTGATTTGTTCTTTAACATCCAATACGAATAGTTTGTATACAGTTTATCATAGTAGGAAAAGATATTAAACAACTATCAGTAACAGTGAAGTTCCTTCAGACTCATATTGTATAAGAGCACAAGACAGACAGCTTTCCTTCACAGATATTAACATCACAGAGTTTTTCAATAAGGATTTACCTGTTTGCACACTCATCTACTCATTTACTATTACAAGTATAGGTACTCAGCCAGCAGAGGTAAGCAATCAAGTAATCAGCAAAATCAATTAACTACTTCAAGCAATTCTAATCAGAATCTTCACCTGTGCTTCCCAATTTATGTTACTTCATCCAGGAAAAGGATTGCTAAGTGCCCTATCAACAAGGTTGCTGTGAATGAACAGTACCTAAAATTGTCAAAAAAAAGAGCAAAATATCTGCTTTTGGTCCTTACTGTGTCTTCAATAAATGTGCATAAACACTGCTAATGCTACAAACAAAAATATTCCAGTGAACCGTTTATTCTCTTAGCCATATATTGTTAATCAGCGACTGATTATGGATCATTAACTCTTTTTTACTGATCAATTTGTCAGTTTATCACATCAAAGAAAAAAAAGCGGAACAATGTAAAGAAATTGATTACATTTAAAGTGTCAAACTAACACTATTTGTTCAGTGAATTTCACCAGCAGCCCTACTGAATGTCATGTTTCTCCCATGCTGACTGACAGCCTGGCTCATGTAGGGGTTGATGCAATAAGGTGTCCTCGGCACAGCACATTTTGCACATTTTTGTGTGCAAACTTTACTGCCAATGCAGCAAAGAGTATTATTTTTTAAATTTATTTTTTATTAAATTTCCATTAGAACTACAGCACAATGAAAACCAAGAACAAGGAGAAATGCATTAAACATAAAATCAACATCATGTGCCAAAAGTCCTCATAAAGAGAAGCATAAAGGCCATATCAGGAAATAATCTAAAATTATCTATAACAGGAGGAATATATACAGTATAATTTCTAAATGTTTTCTCTTCTACTCAGAATTATCCACAGCTTTATCTTTAATGAAGGTCTCTAAATGGAGAGGGTCAATAAACACAAACTGATTTTTCTGATACAACGTGCATGGAGATTTTAAGGCCCATGGCCCAAACCTTATGTTTTAATTGTAGAAACTGCTATCTACGGCACTGAGTATTCCGTGAAACGTTGGGGAACACTCAAATCTTCTGGCCACGAAATGCCATTTCTTTATTTTTTACAAAACTTCTGAAACACCGTATCTTTGTCCTGTTCCAAACATAAAGAAACTACTAAGGTAGGCTCTAGCTGGTATAGCATCAACTGGAGATTCATGGAAATCAGACAGCGATAGACTCTCCAATACAAGAGAATCCAGCAGGCCTTCAGAGGCAATCACTCTTCTAGATTTAGGAAGATAATACAATTTTTTGAGAGAATAAGACATTTGTTCTCAAGTATAGGCAAAACATCTAAGTATTTCTTATAAAGCTCATAAGGAGACAATAGCCTAACAGTGGAAAGTTAAAAAAATGAAAATGTTTCCCTCTGATTTGATTTTCCATTTTTTCAAACCGATTATACAATATTAAGATATCTTTAATGTGCGCTACAACTGCTGTATGCAAAGAGACAACCTGGGAGTTCACAGTACTTAAAGGCTGTTCAATAGCATTGGAATGCATGTCTTATACACCCCGTTTTAATCTAGTTTCTTCCATAATCTTATTTAGGTGAAAAAGAGAATTTGACAAGTCTTATCCATCTTAGTAACAACCTGCCAGATATCTACCAAAGTAATAATTAAAGGCACATCTGAGTCCTCTAACTCACTGGAACGGGATAAAACTGAAGGCAAGGGAGCCCTGAACGTTGGAACCATATTACCAGGCCTCCCCAAAATATCCAAAGGGGGGACAGTTTTACATACACAGTCAGAGGCATGAACAACAAAAGTTGATATCACTGAAGATTTTCTGTCATTTGGAGCGATGAAAGAGGAGTAGATTTGTACAATGCACTCTCTACCAAGTTGCAATCAGAAAATCTTCACTGATGTCAACTTTGCTGTTCATTCCTCTGACTGTATATGTAAAACTGCCCCTCTAAACCTCCCCCCCACCCAAACCTCCCCTCGAGTTAAAAGTGTCTCCTCTTACAATGGTATAAATAGCAAAGTTACATATTGGTCTCTCTCTCTCTCTCTCTCTCTCTCTCTCTCTCTCTCTCTCTCTCTGTCTCTCTCTCTCCCCCTCTCTCTCTCCCCTCTATATTCTCCTGCAGCAAAGATTAAGTTAGCACCCTTGCATGGAAATCCCATGCTAATGATGGCATTAGCTATTGCTCCCCAAAGCAGAGAGGTGCACTGCCTTACCTTGTGTTTTCTTAACACTGGAAACTTAACTCCTAGTCTGAGGTGGAGTAAAGATTCCAGGGCTAATGTTAGTCTATGGATGGAGGATGAAGTTCGGGTGCTGGGACCTGTAGTGGGTATTTTATGTGCAAGAAAACGTGCTTTATGCATAAAAAGTATATTTTCCAATCATAAATATGATTTATGCATGCAAAAAAACTTTCTGCATGGAAAACATTTTTATGTGTGCATAATATATTTTACGTGAGGAAAACATGATTTATGTGCAAATATCATGATTTTTGCACATTTAGGGGTAGATTTTCAAACCGCGCGATTTGGCCTACTTTTGCTGGCGCATCAGGCGCCAGCAAAAGTACGCTGGATTTTAGTAGATATGCACGGAGCCGCGCGTATCTGCTAAAAACCTGGATCGGCGCGCGCAAGGCTATTGATTTTGTATAGCTGGCGCGCGCCAAGCCGCGCAGCCTACCCCCATTCCCTCCGAGGTCGCTCCGAAATCGGAGCGGCCTCGGAGGGAACTTCCTTTTGCCCTCCCCTCACCTTCCCCTCCCTTCCCCTACGTAACCCAACCACCCGGCCCTGTCTAAGCCCCCCCCCTTACCTTTGTCGGGGGATTTACGCCTCCCGGAGGGAGGCGTAAATCCCCGCGCGCCAGCGGGCCTCTTGCACGCCGGGACGCGACCTGGGGGCGGGTACGGAGGGCGCGGCCACGCCCCCGGACCGCCCCGGGCCGTAGCCACGCCCCCGTACCCGCCCCCATAACGCTGCCGACACGCCCCCTAAACGCCGCGACGACCGGGCCCGCCCCCCGACATGCCCCCCTCGGAGAACCCCGGGACTTACGCGAGTCCCGGGGCTCTGCGCGCACCGGTAGGCCTATGTAAAATAGGCTCACCGGCGCGCAGGGCCCTGCTCGCCTAAATCCGCCCGGATTTGGGCGGATTTAGGCGAGCAGGGCTCTGAAAATCCGCCCCAAAGATGGTAACTTTAAATCAAGTGTGCATGCTGCCAGATACGTGCGTATGTGGGCATGAGCCCACATGAGCATGAATTTTATATTGTCTGCGCAGGTGTGCATGCACTATATAAAATACACCTATTGGCGCATATGTGTGCTCCTAATTTTAATCAGTTACACGTCAAAATGATATTTGCATATTTTCCTTAGGACTTGTCGGCTTTTACATGCGCAACTGAGCACATTTTATAATAGGTGCACATGAAGGAAATTAGCATTTTTACCAATGAATTTATATGTTCGACCAGTCTATCTCTAGGTCTTCAAGACCTCCCTGGTTCTTCAGCCTGAAACCCCCCCCCCAAGTTTACCCAGACCTTTCACCCAGTCAGTGTTTGGCTATAAAGAGTAAGGGGTATGCATTCGTTTGCAACGTATTGGTAATCCGCAACGTATATGCCATATTCGTTGTATTCGTGGGGTCGCGAAACGTATGGCGAACCCCCACGAATACAACGTATCACTAACGAAAACCCCCCCACCCTCCTGACCCCCCCCAACACTTGCCAAAAGTACCTGGTGGTCCAGCGGGGGACCTGGAGCGATCTCTTGCACTCGGGCTGTCTGCTGCCGGTATTCAAAGTGGCGCCGTTAGCCTTTGCCCTTACTATGTTACAGGGGATACCGGTGCCATTGGTCGGCCCCTGTCACATGGTAGGAGCACAAGATGGCGCCGGCTGTCCATTGCTCCTCCCATGTGACAGGGCTGACCAATGGCACCGGTAGCCCCTGTGACATAGTAAGGGCAAAAGCTATCGGCGCCATTTTGAATACCGGCAGCCGACAGCCCAGGTGCAGGAGATCTCTCCAGGACCCCCGCTGGACCACCTGGGACTTTTGGCAAGTCTTGGGGGGTCAGGAGGGTGGGGGGTTGTAGTTAATTAAATTTAAAGGGTTGAGATGGGTTTTTTTTGGGAAACGAATACATGTGTAACTAATGAACGGATCGGGGTCCCACGAGAACGGATGCAACGGATTTGGGTCCCGACGAATACGAATACCGAATGGGACGAATCCGTCCCTGCTGCACATCCCTAATAAAGAGTTCTATTCTGACTTACACCTGATAAATAGCAAAAGTGAATGTTTGCAGGTAACAGCCGTGCACACGCTGTGTTTGCAAGTTATAAAATCACAATTTATACATATAAATGTTGTCTCCTCTCTGAAACACCCCTGACCCGCCCCTTTTTTAGATGAGCAAAGTTATTTGTGCACTGGTTCTTGCACGCCTGTGCGCGAGGTTTATAAAATAGCACGAGCATGAACACGCGCTATTTGCATGCGCATCTGCTAATTTGTGAGCGTGCATCTCTTAGATCATTCACCTTAAAATTTGCTTTCTGTGCAGAAGGCAATTTTTGTGTGCATAAATCATATTTTAAGCGCAGAAAATGTGATTTTTGCACATAAACCATGTTTTCTGATCATAAAATATGAGTAGTGCACATAAATCATGTTTTGAGGGGGCTATGCTTTTCTTTGCATGCCTTTTCTGGTTGGTGTACATTTTTTAACTCCTGCATTAGAAGTTTTTAAAAAATGCACCTTGTGCATTATGAGGACAGTTTTCTGAACCAGTTAGCCAAATAGATTGCCCTAGATGAAAACAGGCCCTCTTTGAATGGCTGTAAGTCTGTGACAGCTTCCTATAGTGTGTGTACTTTTAGCTGGAATAAAAAGATTCAGTCCCAGGGGAGGGTTGAGTTTGGCAGAGGACAACCATTTAGAAGGGCAGCGGTGGACAGTGGCACCTCACAGCCTTTTGACTACAGAGTCCCTCCGACCTCTTACCGAAATCCCAGCGAATTCATACAACAATGTTGTTAACCCCAACCTTTAAAACTGCACTGATCTTCCTAGAGTTTTTTGTTTTATAACTTACAAGTCATCCATAGCAGAAGTAAAGTTACGTAGCAGGGGTCCCCGGAGCACGTTGGATCACGTAAGTATTTATGCGCAAATTTCATGCAGAAATCCCGGAACATCCATGCCCCGCCCAGACCATGCCCCGCCACGCCCCTTTTCCCAAAACTTTTAATTTGTGCACGCAGTGGCACTTACACGCATATCTGGGTGGCTTTTATAATCTGCACAGCGCGCGCCGGCACAACATATTCATGCATCCCCTAATTTTGGCCTTTTAAAATTCACCTTTAAGCATTTTTCCCATAAACACAGAATGGTAAAAAAGACTTAGTAAATCAGGCCCTTAGACTTCAAGCCCTCTGGGGAAGGGGCACTGGTATGTACACTATAATACACAATACCATGTATTCTGATGGCTCTACATAACTAGCCAACATTACCCTTATACAGTCACTGTTCTTGGCATTTAGCGGCTTCAAAATTGCACTACTCTGGGCTATGCTTAGGTTTTGCTTCATTAACTTAAGAGTTATTTGAAAACATAAGGGAAGAAATAAACAGTTATAAGGCACCAGTCACCCAGGACATTTATATTTACCCAAGCTAAGATTTTTTTTAAACCAATTGGTGCCCTGGTACAAAGACATCTATCCTGTTGTTACTACTATGCATTTGCTGCTCCTCAGAATGCAATAATGTTAACTTCTGTCCCAGTTTCTTATAAAGTAAGCTACCACCTTATTCTACTTCAGCACATGCAACTCAGAGAGTACGTGTCCATTCTCCCCCTGTCAGGTTTTATCTGGCTGTTGTTAAAGCAAGTTAATCTTAATATAATAATACAATCTGTCTTCCCCTTCACTTTTTGTGGTTACTTCCTTAAGCTATAGGTAGCAAAAATATCTGAAGTGCAAATGAAACAACAGTTATGTAGTAATCTTCATAGCACTTTGTCTTGTTACCCTATATTGCCTGGAAAGTTAGCATGGCTGATCTGATGAGTATGGTCAATCCACGGGTCATGCTTTGTGGTGTGCAGAGGGGCTTTATGTGTTATAAAATCCTAAATTAGCCAATTCAATAGTCTGTAAAGGAGGCGAGATGGGGAGCTTATTTGGCACACAATGCCCCTCTGTACAACTGGATAATGGGTTTGAACTTGACCCTATTAGTGTTTCTAAAATGAAGCAGGTTCAGTAAAGACCCTATCCAGAGAGATACAGGAGGTCATGCAGGAAGCCCTCCACAAAAGTAAACCTCTATTCACTCAATGTATGCAATCATTTTGAATATTTTCTTCTATACAACATACTGCGAGGTCAGATATTTCTGTCAGGACAGAGGCCCCTCCAATTTTTTTCCACTTTTGTGCACGTGAGAAATCTCTTAATGCTTAGGGTCCAATGTCAGAACAGCACTTTTCTAGTTATTTATTTCCAGATTAAAAATATACATGGAAATTCATTATTTACATTGTTAACTCTGAGACATTAGAAGCCCAGCATGTAGTGCTTGTCCAAGGTGCTACAAGTACCAGGGTTGTTTGCTCAACAAGGAGACACTACTCCTTCTGAGTCACTGTCCATTCTTTCAATGGCAAACACTGACTGGACTCCTGCAGTCATTTAAAGAAGTTGTCAAAATGTGCCTCATCTTTTCTTGCTATTTGTTAGTTCTGTCTTGTGACTGATTAATGATCCCACATTTTTTTGTATTTGGTCTGTAGGTGTATTTCTAGGAACTGTGGGACCCTTGGGTTGTCGGAGGTTTCAGTGTCCCTAGAATTCACCAGGGGATAAGGTTATGGGTATTAGGAGTTGTGCTAAGGCGTTACATCCCAATGTGCAAATCCTAAACTAAGACAAATACATACAGTAACAATCTTGTACACCAGGCAAGAAAACAAGTGTGCAAATAGCAGAGATCTGTGCACCCCTGGACCCACAACTTGAATGCTTGTTTTGTTCCTTTTGGAAAGTACAGCTGAAGCCACATTTACACCGGGAAACTTTCCCAGGGAAAATGTGTGAATATTTACAGTAAGATTTCCTTCTTACTGGCGCTCGTACGTTAGTTATAATTTAACTTTATATTATATGCTTTTCTCTTTAGAATGTATACTTAATGCTGAGCTTTTACTCATTATATCTTTCCATTTTCCCCCTCATTCCCTTGTTCAGGTGCTTTCCTTCTGCTCTAGGTCCTGCTGGTCTTTCCTTTCCTAACCTTCCCTTTTATTCATATCCTGTTTTTGCAGTTTCTGTTGTTTTGGTACTATATCCTCAGACAGGAGTTAAACAGTAAGCTCTGTTTTGAGCTCTTCCCTTGCATAACTAATTTAATTTTCTTTACCTACCATGAGGTAAAAAGAAGTAAAGAAATACAATGGAGAATTTTTCAACAGGCTACCTTACTTGTAAAGTCCAGGCACATATTCACTATTACTACTCATCAACTCTATAGCACTATTATTTGTTTGTTTATTTATTTATTACATCTTGATAGCCAGTAATTCCTTTATTCAGTAAAGTGGGTTACAATACTAGCAATATAAAGGCAGTGCAACAAAACACAAATACCAACGCTAACACCAACCCCAACATTAACAAGCGGAAAAGAGATGTATAGTTATTTAAAATGAAATAGACATTGTCAACGACATTGTCTATTTTGTTTAATTTCATTGGAACCACAAAACGAAAGAAAAAAAATGCCAACATTTCAGGAGTTTTTTTAGTTTTGTGTTAGTGTGCACTAAGTTCCATTAGTGTGCACTAAGTCCAGTTAGAGTGCACTAACCAAAAATAAAGAAAAAATGAAAAAAAAACATTTTAAAAATGAACTCAAGCAAAAAAACGGAACAAAAACCATATTAAAAAAAACAACATAAAACCAATACACAACCCTAAAGCATAATAGCCTAACAAAACATCAACAATCCCCAAATGAAATCAGTCTCCCTTACAAAAAAAAGCATTTTAAAAAGCCATGCTTTTGCCAGCTTCCTAAGCTTCAAATAATTAGGTTCCCCTCAAACTTCAGTGGAAGCACACTCAAAAGATTAGCTACAAGCTGTGTTCCGCATTAGCGCTGGATGAGCCAAGCCCACCAGAGGTGTAGCTAGCTAATATCAACTGAGATACAGATCTCAAGGTCTGGGTAGGATGGTACCAAGCTAAAGCATCTGCCAAGTATTATGGGCCATCAGACAAAAACTTAGACGCCAATATTCAAAAAAGCCTCCAGTGGATAACTTATTTGACTAAAGTTAGCCAGACAAGTTATCCCAATCCCGCTGAATGTCCCTGGTTAAAGTTATCCAGCTACCTTTCGCTGGGTAACTTTACAGCTATCTTTTGAATTTTCTCATTTAGGTTTGAAGTTATCCGGCCTCATGTGGCTGGATAAGTTTAAACTTAACTGAATATAATCAAAGAATATGGCTGGTTAAGTAGCAATGAACTTTAATAAAAACAGTGACAAATAGGCCTGGCAGCTCTATTCCCAACCCCTCCCCCCCTCCCACTTAGAGGTGAATTTTAGGACCCGTGCACGTGTGGACATGTGCGCACGTTTGCTGGCTCGCGCCCACGGACGGGGCACTTTTATAACATACACACACCTATACGCGCGTATACTTGTGCCGTTATAAAATCGGCTATACATGCGTACACGTGCGCAGGACTTTATACTGATGCGCGCATGTGTTTGTGCAGATGCTGCCTCAATCACGTAAGCGGGGGGGGGGGGGGGGGATTTTAGTAGATCCGCACGCCTACGCAATTACCTGTTTCCCCAGTTTGTTCCCAGAGAGCACTTCCTAAACCTCTAGCTAACCTCTACCCTATCAGCCCCGTCCCTTAAAACCCCGCTGACTAGCCTAGTTCTTTTTTTAAATTTTATTATTTACACGGCATCCATAGCAGAAGTAAAGTTACGTGGTAGGGGACACCGGCGCGCACTTGTGCGTATAAATCCTTACGGGCAGATTTCATGTTACAGACTCAGCCCTCCCATGACCCGCCTATGCCCCCCTCCCCTTTTTTTTTTTTTTTAAATTTTATGATTTAGGCGTGTACCAGGAGAAACGCTCGTACTCGTGCGGCTTTTAAAATCCACGCAGCGCGCACCGGGCCGAATCCTGCAGGTATCTCCCGGCTTTGGCACACGTGGGGGCTTTTAAAATCTGCCAGTTAATGAAAAAAGGTGCTTCCCCCCGCCAAAGTGTTCTTACAAACAGCAACACGGAAAGCGCCGGCTGGGGTCGTGGTAACAGCGCAGAAGTTAAACATTTGAAAAGTCACCGGGAGAGTGGGAGGGTAGGATTGGAGAAGGGGGGGGGAGGGTGTAGGGAGGGCAGAGGGAGGGAAGCACAGGAGAGCTCATTGTGGCAAATATGACGTAGAACCAGGGAAGCAGGCGAGGGAACAGGGAGGCCAGCACGGACGCTGCAGACTTTAATTTCTAAAGAATACTTCAGGGTGTTTGGGCACTGGGAACTCAGGGCTCAGACAGGAAGGGCACTTTTGCTTTTCATTGAGCAGGGGGGAGGAGAGTTGGGAATAGGATCATCACTTAATCAGCTTTGCTCTTTTGAATATAGCTGGTTAACAGGGCTGGCGCATCCCAGTAGACGAACTAAGGGGCGGATTTTAAAAGCCCTGCTTGCGTAAATCCGTATGGATTTACGCGAGCAGGGCCTTGCGCGCCGGCGCGCCTATTTTCCATAGGCCTGCCGGCGCGCGCAGAGCCCCGGTACTCGCGTAAGTCCCGGGGGTTTTTTGTTGGGGGCGTGTCGGGGGCGGGGCCGATCGACGCGGCATTTTGGGGGCGGGACACGGCGTTTCGGGGGCGGGCCCAGGGGCGTGGTTTCGGCCCGGGGCGGTCCGGGGGTATGGCCGCGCCCTCCGGAACCGCCCCCGGGTCGTGTCTCGGCGCGCCAGCGGCCCGCTGGCGCACGTGGATTTACTTCTCCCTCCGGGAGGCGTAAATCCATGGACAAAGGTAGGGGGGGGGGTTTAGATAGGGCTGGGGGGGTGGGTTAGGTAGAGGAAGGGAGGGGAAGGTGAGGGGAGGGCGAAAGAGAGTTCCCTCCGAGGCCGCTCCGATTTCAGAGTGGCCTCGGAGGGAATGGAGGCAGGCTGCGCGGCTCGGCGCGCGCCGGCTGCCCAAAATCGGCAGCCTTGCGCGCGCCGATCCAGGATTTTATAAGATATGCGCGGCTACATGCGTATCTTATAAAATCCAGCGTACTTTTGTTTGCGACTGGTGCGCCAACAAAAGTACGCGAACGCGCATTTTTTAAAAATCTACCCCTAAGTGGTTGCATAGGGCACCAGTCATTAGGGGGGTGGCAAAGAGCGGAGCCCATCCCACTCACGGCCGAGAGGAGCAGAGTCTCGGCTGGCCAGAAACGGTGCCTCTGTTTGTGTGTACGTGTGAGTGAGAGGGATTGTGTGTGTGTGAGAGAGCAATGATGTTAGTGAGAGAAAGAGAGGGAGGCTGTGTAAGGTTGTGTGTGTGTGAATGAGACAAGGAACCTAAACGTGTGTGTAAGAGAGGGGGCCTGTCTGAGTGATGGACTGGGGGAGGGGAGAGGGGGCGGGCACAAGGCAGAAGGTTCGCCTAAGGTACCTAATACTCTTCTACCGGCCCTGCTGGTTTAAGGATGAAGTTATCTGGGAATACTATCCCAGATAAATTTAGACCTGCTTCACAGCACTTTTAAAATTACCTGATTAACTTTTATTCAGCTAACTCCTAATACTGGAGTTAGCTAGATAAGTTTCTCAGCTAATTTGTCCCCACCCTGGAATATCCCTTAATGCCCATAACTTATTTGACTAATTTTTAGACAGATAATGACTTATCTAGGAAAAGGTTAGCTGGATAAGTATTGGTGATTTTGAAAAGTCAGCATTTAGCCAGATAATTTATGAGTTATCCAGATAAATCACTTTGAATATTGGCCTCTTAAAGACAAATATCAAGATCTTAAATTGCAGTTTATACCATATTGACAGCTAATGCAACTTCTCTAAAACTGGACTGATATGACCCCATTTTTAATACTGGTTAACAGTCATGTAGCTGTATTTTGTTCTAGGTTTAAAATTTTAGGATTAGCTGCCGATATACTACTAAATAATGAAGAACAATAGCCCACCCGGCTCATCACCATAGTGGCAATAAGAGTGGCAACATCAGACTGTGTCATAATTAGTAACAGATTTTGGATCTAATAAATGTGTACAAAAAAAAAAGTTTTAACCACTGTAATCCATGCAATAATCATCAGATAAATTGACTACTGTAGCTCTCTGTTTAAGGGATTAATGCTATACAATACGAAACATCTCCAGCTCCTTCAGAGTAATGCCATTAGAATTTTGTTTAGAGCCAAAGCAATAGACCACATAAAACCAATACTCCTTTTGTTTGAAAGTAGGATAACATTCAAAACTCTTTGCTTCGCTTACAAGTGTGTGCATAAGAATACCTCTCCCAACTGCTCTCCTCCTACACACCCACAAGAGATCTCCTGTCCTACCAAATACCTTTTCTTTTGCCTCCCTCTCTGACCTCTGCCAGATTGTCCTGCAATAGACTTCGTGTCTTCAGCAGTTATGCACCAAAAATATGGAACAAGGTACCACTACACCTATGACTTGAACCTTGCTACCTTACCTTCAAGAAAAAAAAGCTAAGGCACGGCTTTTCAGGCAGTTCTTCTCAGCAGAGACCCCATTTCACCTGATCTAACTCCGCCTGCTTCTTTTATAACGCCTCTGTGTCACTCCACGGTGAGACTGCACCTTGGGGCCGATGCAATTAGATGTGCGGTAAAACCAGCCACCTCTCCTGGGCACCCGATGTTATACTAAAACGATCTGGTGCAGTAAAAAGTACGCACTAGGGATACATTGTGCGGCCACAACAGCATCAGGCGCCCAGGACAGCACCACCAGCTGTCCTGACGAAAGCTTCCTCCCTACCCCCCATGGTCTGGCCCGATGGGCCAAATGGTCCAGGTCGGACCTGGGGTCCTCTAGCTGAAATGCTAGATCCCCAGATCCCCCCTCCAGGCCAGGAACTCCTGCCAGAGACCCTTCTCCAACAGGGCTATTCCCAATTGGTCCTTTTCACTGACACTTGTCTTAATAACTTAGGTGTCACAACCTAGAAAAGAGACCTGAGCACCAAGTTCAAGGCTTGGACTTGCTCAAGCTTGCAAGGATGGCGAAGATGTCATCCATTTGAAAAATTTATGAAAGTCTAAGACCCTGATGCAGAGATACTTCAAAACACGGTGCATTGGGACTTTTTTTGGAATTCTAACAAAGAGAGAGAAGTCATTTTGAATACATTTTACTTCCAAGAACAAAAAATTAGAAAAATAGATGGACAAATGGGACCAATGATTATATAAAAAGCAATGAAGGTATTTATCCCAGGAAGACTTATTATGATCCCCAGTAACAACTGTCTTTATGTCTCATTTTGTTTTATAGGAGTATAATCACTTGCATTTTCTGACATCTTGGTGAGATATTTCTTAAATTCTAACATCAGGGAGATCCAGACCTTAAGATTTAAAAGCAGCCAGAAGAAGGTGGAAGATTTAGACTAGATTTGAATATGGCCAGAAGGAGAGTTTGACAGTCTGACTCAGGAAGTCTATTCCAAGTGTATGGCACAGCAAGACAGAAAACACAGATCTGGGAGCTGGTTGGATGAGAAGAGCACAGATAAGAGTGACTATACCAAGGAATGGGGTTCATAAGGAAGGAAACAGGGAGAAAGAAGAAAGGAAGGATAATGAGGAGCTGCAGAGTAAATATAGTTATAAGTGAGGAAATGAAACTTGAACTGTATGTGAAAATGGATAGGAAACCAATATAGTGACTTGAGGTATGGGATTATATGGTCCAAGGGTGTTGCTAGAACTGAATTGGGGTGGTGGGGTAATGGCAAGGATATCATGAGTAACCACTATAGTCAGTCTGCCTGCCCCATCCCATGTGGGTCTTCATGGCAGTGGCTTCAAAACTCTTAATTTTGGACAACACTCTATCTCATGATGTTCACTTTCTTCCTGTCATGTCTATGCTGTTTCTCACTCTCTATGGTTAAAAGTGTGTGTGTGTGTGTGTGTGTGTGTGTGTGTGGGTTATCAAGATGGTGGACAGGCTGTATGCTGTGTTGAGGATGAGACCATCCAGACCTCAAGAATTCTACAGCAATGGCAAGGGAAAGGGAATGCGAAAATCATATCTGAAAAGCATCTCTGGTGTTTGGCCCCATTGATTCTCTTATCACCCAATGTTTGCAGCTTGAAGCCTCAGTTGGAAGGGAGGTGAGAGGATTGGAGCATGAAGTGATCTACCCCAAGGCCTCTCTCAGCTTTGATGGTAGATATCCCTTTCCTTCTCTGCTTGTAACAGCGGCCAATGATGATCCCATCAGGAACATCATTGCAGTCTGATGGTAGCTTGTGAGACAGAAGATGCAGAAGATCCTCAAAGTCAGGTTATGGGATACTTTGGAATGGATGAAGATTTGCTAGAGATAAGAGTTTTAGAGGTTGAAGAAGTGATGAGAATTCTTGAATTGCTTTTTTGTCTTTCTCTTTGCCTCCCTGGTTAAGTTTATGTGGAGTCCCCTAAAATGTGTCTTTGAGAGAGATTTGGACTTTGGTATTTTGCATGCAGGCCTCTCTCACTGGCTGTGTGTCACAATTTTGTGAGTTCCCTAAATGAATGCACATCCCTATTAAGCATAGCGAAGACCTCTTGAAATGTGAAAAGAATATTTCCGTTTTCCTAGCTACAATTTCTGCACTCACTCAGGATAACCAGGTTTTGCATAATAAAACAGAGTTATTGGGAAATCAAGCAGAGAAGAAATCTGCATTTCATAAATTTCCCTAGATCTCTTATAATTTCTCCACTTGATGTATTGAAAAAGTATTTCCTTGAAGTTTTTAAATATCCTTCAGAGGCTTTTCCACCTTTGCTTCAGGTGCATTATCTTTTGATGGGTAAGAAGAGGGTTCAAGGAGACAGAAGCACTTGAGGGGTAGATTTTAAACGACGTGGCATGGATGTGCCGATTTTATAACATGCATGCGCCAATGCCCGCCGATACCTGCGCGCACATGCCCGCCTGATCTTATTTCTGCGCGCAGTGGGGGGATTTTCTTAAAAAACGTGCAACAACACAATCGGGACATCCCCAGTTCCCTCCCAGTCCACCCCAATAAAAGAGCGGTCTGGGAGGAAACGTCCCTAACCCCCTACCTAACCTTCCTCCCTTTTCCCCTCTCCTCCCCGACCCCTAAACTCTACCTATCTACCCTCATTTTTTTGTTGAAGAACTTGCCTGCTCCTTTGGAGCAGTAGCAAATTCCGCGCGCCAGCTGGCTGCCTGCGCACTGCCCCAAACAGCTCCCAGCTCATCCCCCCACCCCACCCAGACCCCACCCCAGCCTGCCCTTTTTCTAAACCCCGGCTCTTCCGTGCATACCGGCAGATATGCGCGTGGCCGGGCTGTTTAGAAAATGCGCTCAGCCCGGCCACAAGTGTACCTGCCGGGATTTGCTCCCCCGTTAGAGAATAATTTGATTATGAATAAACTTGAATTTACTGCTTTGTGGTAATCTTCACAAGTGCCAGTCGCAAGGGCAAACCTCTTCATATCATTTGCCCTGGAACCTGACTGGGACTGGGTTATTAAGCCTTTTTGTTTCGTAACAGGAGTGCTATTTTTCTGTGAGGCTAAGGTTAAAGGTTAACCCATGTCTGAGCAGACGGACCCAGGAGAAACGTAAAGCCTTTTTGGGATTTAGACAGTGTTTAAGTGAAATGGGTGCCGATTTCTTTCTAAATGCTTAATTAAATGTCAAGGAGTTTCTTGTGTTTTCTTTGACCCTTTATAACTTCAGAGATTTGTAGAAGGAAGACCTGTGAGAGGGGTGGATGCTCCACTGGTGGAGGAATGAATTATTAGTCAATTGTCCGCCAGTCTGCTTTATGTATTGTATTTGATTTCCTCCCTCCTCTTCTTTTATTTGTGCACTTGAATTTCTGACAGGCTATTCCTTTGTTTGCTTATTTTAGCTCCTTTTAACATATTATATTATATTGACTGTATTGAGCCATGAATATTAATTTCCTGTTGGGAGAAGTCATTTTCTTGTTTTAATTGCAAAATATTATAAATTAAAAAACAAAATGTAATAAAAACCTCAGCTAACTTTATGCAAGGGATAATCTCTCAGGCAGCTGAAGAGCAATGATGTCAATAGGGCTCCACCAGACCAGGCATTCCTGAACTTTTAAGGTGCTGAGAGGAGGGAGGATAAAGAATTACCTGCCAAAAGTAAAGAGAAAGATTTTGATGGCCTCAAAGGGCAGTGATATTTCCCCATTCAAGTTAGCCCCCTTAAAAGCACAGGGGATCATGGACTGCCAGTGATTCCAAAGCCAACATAGAAACATAGAACCATGATGGCAAAAAAAGACCATATGGCCCATCCAGTCTGCCCATCTGTCCAATTACTTTAGCATTATAATTCTCATCACTTCCTTAGAGATCCCTTGTATTTATCTCATGCTTTCTTGAATTCAGATACTGTTTTTGTCTCTGCCACTTCCACCACTCTCTCTTGTAAAGAAATATTTCATAAGATTACTCCTTTCAACCTCATCTCATGACCTCTCGCTCTAGAGCCTCCTTTCCACTGAAAGAGGCTCACCTCCTGAGCATGGAAACCTTTGAGATATTTGAATGTCTCTATCATATCTTCCCTATCTTGCCAGATCTTTAAGTCTATCCCCATATGCTTTAGAAGGAAGACCAGTGACCATTTTAGTAGCCACCCTGTGGATCAACTCCGTCCTATTTATATCTCAGAAAGGCATGACCCTGCTTACAGCCCTAGACAGACATCCCACAGATACCTGTGGAAAAGGGTAATGAATAACAGGTGAATCAATCTGAGGAGGGCAATCTTTTAAAAACATCTTTTTTACATTTTCCCCAAAGAGTTTAAAATACAGGAAATATAATGCATTATTGAAAAATTAAGTAAAACTAGAAATAAGATCAAAGATGAAATAAAGAGGCAATTTAAGATTTTGAACCGGTTAGCTAACACTGCTTTGTTAAAGTAGCTTTTCCCAAAGCCTGGTTGCTATCTTTTTTTGCAGTGCATTGCATTACTCCATTGCTTCATCACCCCTGAAAAGTGAACCTGACTGCCAACTGAAACGCAGTCCATGTTATGACTTTAGGGGGTCACTCATGAGTACAGCTGACCTCTGACCTCTGCTAGACACAGGGAGTGTATGTATATCATTTGCTTGTGTGATGGACCAGGCAGCGCTGTGTAGCGATCTTGCAGTGCCTGTCATGTGCTGGTTCCCTTAATTACAAAAGTAAATAATATTTTAATTAAAAAGTTAGCTCTAACTACAACAGGCATAGGATGACATAACGGGTGCCAAAGAATGCTAGAAATGCTGCTGTAATTTAGCTAGCTGGCAACCTGCTGACGGCAACAGTCTCTGTCACAGGTGTAACCTGGTGTAACAGGATCAATCCCCGTGCCAGCACCTGGGATTCACCTGTCCACAAAGTAATGCAAAAAAAGAGCAATATGCATAGCAAGGAAAACACGAAAAACAAAGAGGTCGATATTAAAAAGCCATTTAGATGGATAACTGAAATCGGCTGACCCTGTGCTAATGGTGAGGGAAAAAGAGAAGGGGGAGGGGAGAAGAAAGGTGAGAAGAAATAGGGGAGAGAAGGAGGAGTATGAGGAGAATGGAGATGGGGTAAGGGAGATGAAGGGAGAGGGGAGGAGGGATTGGGAAAAGGGGTAAGAAGAAAAGCAAGAAGGGGTGAGATGTGTGGGAGGATGATGGGGTGATGGGAGGAGCTGGGAAAGGGGGCAGAGATCGATAGGGAGCAAAGGGGGATTTCATAAGAAATTCTCATTGGAGGGCAAATGTTTTGGGGGTGCAGCTGATTATACTCTCTTTGAGAACAGGACCTTGAAAGCATTGCTAAATAAGAGCAATGAAATTAATAAAGTTGACCCCTAAACCCAATTCCAATGATCTAGTGGTCAGAGCAAATGCACTATGATTCTGGAAACTTGGTACATAGTTTCAAGGCTGCCCGGCAACAATAACGCTCTGTGTGTCTCTGGGCACATCACTGTCACCTTGTATGTCTGGGACACAGCAGAAAACAAGGTCTGTCTTAATCTGACTTTCCTAGCCAAGAAATGAAAAAAAAAAAATAAATCAATCTCATGTTTTATTCTGCTTAGACACAAGAACGGAATGAAAATAGAGCCAGACTCTCAAAAGGTTAAGAGCAAGCATCAGTTATTAATCCAGCTGGTGTTTTGGGTCATAACAACCTTTTTCGGGGATTCTTGACTTAGGTTCTGTTATGAACAGAAACGTCAGCTGGATTAATAAGTATTGCTGTCCCTAACCTTTTGAGTGCCTGACTCCATCTTTAACCAGATTGCTATTTGCATATCTTGGGAAGCTATGATTTTTTTTTTGATGGGATGCACATATTTTCTACATTTTTTTTTCCTTAGCTGTTTGTGAGGAGTGCCAAGATCGCCTCCTTCCCCCACCCTCATATTCAAGGCAGGAAAACAGCCAGATTTCCAGAGATCCCCCCGGTATTTTATGGCAGATGTGCAACCTTAATCGTTCCCACGGAATAATCATTTTTCAAGGGCACTGCTACTACTTTTTAAATTTATGTCATTATATGGCTCCCTTCCATGGTCTTCACCTTTATGTACTTTCACTACACACACACAGTATAAGATGTTAAGCACCTTAGAGTCAATAAGGATTTTCTCCACAGACAAGAAATGGTGAATAAGACTCTAAGCATTTTTGTTTTCACTTCACTGTTTAAAACAAGAGATTATATATTTAAATCGAAAACTATTTAGCTACAAAATATAAATCTGACCTGTTTAATCTGTAGCCAAAAGGACTTTGTATTCGTAGAGAATCCAGGAATGCCCACTTTTCATCTCTAGTTTTTCCTCTTTTACCCTGCAGACACATTCGTTAAGACATGCTTTGCTTCTTGTACAGTATCTGTGTGTAGTGCAGTTATTTCCCAGCCTTTTCAAGTCCAAGGCACAGGTAAAATAGCAAAAAGGTCATGTGGCACTTAACTCCTTAGAGCAGGCAGTGTGGTCATGGCAAAGGAGTCATGGGGAAAGGGAGAGCTAGGAAAGCACTGAAAGCCTCACGGGGGTGTCTGCCAGATTTTAAAACAAAGGGAGAGAGGGGATGGAGAGGCACATGAACTCATCACAGTGGACCAGTTCCCTCTAAATACAAATACAGGGGAAAGGAGAAGTCGGGGTGGTGTGAACAGCCGGCTCAGTTAGTTACTGTGGCTGCCGCTTGTGGCTGTCAGAGCTCTTCCATTGCTGCTGCTGCTCCCAACAATCAGTGAGTCAGATCCAGTGCTCAGTGCACACTCTCCCCCATCTCACCCAGACTGGGGATATGACAGAGGCTGGAAGGACGCAAAAGAGGGAGTTCAGGAGGGGGATTAATGAGGAGGATGCTTGTTGTGTGCCCTATGTGTGCCACATAAAGTGTGACCTGGCTATCCATGCTCTGCCTGCTGCCCATTAATTACCAGGCTCCAGAGCTCATGATGTAATGAAAACAGAGTCCGGCATGATTGCACATGTTCTCAGAAAGGAGCTCCTGCATGTTTAAGGGCCATCGCTGGTGCGGAGAGCAGAACCCAGGTGCTGGCCTGGTTCTGAACACTAGGCAATGGTGACTTTTCTGCGGCACACCTCACCAGGTCTGAAGGCACACTGGTTCGGAAACACTGGTGCAGTGCAGAAATGCACATTATCACTTTGCTGTGCGATTTCATCCTCCGATTCAGTGTGACTATAATCACTCCGCTAATCATTGGACTGACATTTGCTTGACCTAATTAAGATCTAAAGCAAAAGGTGTGTGGTGCTGCCAACCCCAGCTCCCCACTAGCACAGGTCGTTAGTCCTAGCTTGCTTACTCCATCCCAGTGCACTCTGGCCCTTGGGGTCCTGCAAGGCACATTAGAAACTTTATTTAGAAATGTAGGACTCAAAGTGATACGTACTGTTATATTCTGATGTATTTATTACTTATTGTACTATTTCATCTGTAAAATGCTTTGGGTTGAACTTTGTTCAAGGAAAGTGGTATATAAATGTACCAGAAGATAACAATTAAAACCTCATAACATCATGAAATTAGGCTGGCAGCATCTGAAGTTGTTGTGTTGAACTCAGTTATCTTGAGTCATAAGTATTTTTAGGGCATGGGGAACACAGATGTTTCTGTTTTTCATACTGCGTTTCAGCCATAATATCACAAAAACTCCACTCAGCAATCCGCACTGCTCACGACCTATACGCTACAATTTTTAGCTCATCCAAATCATAATTTACCAGATGCGATGAATCAGAAATCTATTTTGCTAGCTGAAGCTCTAGGTTGCCGGTGGGTCCTCAGGCATTGCACCTACACTGTCAGTTCCTGCTGAGTTATGGCTGCTCAAGAAAGCACTGCAGTGCTTTAATGACTTCAGAACAGACCTTTTTTTTTTTTTTTAACAGAACTAGCTGACACATTGAAACTTCGATGGAGAATAATTCAGACCGAACCCAGCATTGTCTTCTATTCACCCCCCAACCCGTGCAACCTGAGCAGCTGCTGAGTCTCTGTTCTATTCCTCCCCGCCCAGCCCCAGTGCACTTCCCTGGTCTCCCCTTGTGCATGTTAGTCTGTAGACATCCTCTACCTTGCAATCTGCCAGGGGCTTCTCCCCTCCTCTGGGCTGCATGGCCATGTTTTCTGAGGCCACACAAGCTTCTGTGCTATGTATATGTGTGTGCAAATGCAGGGAACACCCCCCTCGCTGCTACTGGTAAAACCGCATAAAACAAACACAGAGCCCCCTAACAGACAGATGCTACCAAGTGTATTTCATAGATAGATAGATAGATATAGATATATGCTTTATCAGTTTTTTTCCTGTCTCTCAAAGGCTCCCAAACTCTAGAAGTGCCATGACTTCCGAGCATGCTCTGCTAGCAGCACAACTTTGCCACCATTCCACTCAAGATCTCATTAACAAGCGAGGCAAACCATAGGGGGTGGCTGATTTCTTCTCTCTGGTCTGGTTTCAGCTCTGCTCAATTCAATGAGACACTCCGTTTTCCTAACATAATCTAGCAGTGGGCTCTCAAGACCCTCCCTCGGCACATCGCCCGGATAAACCAGGTCAGAAACCTTTGGAGTGCATTTGTATCTTGAACACTCGTGCTGGTGAGTAATAAATTGAAACTATTTGTATTTTGTGTTTTGTTTTGTTTTTTTGCATCATACTTGTATGAGTTTGAAGAAACTGGGTGACTGATAACTGGTAAAATGGTGTCCACTCTTGAGAAGAGGGAATCAGTGGAATCGCTTAGGGATCAGTGCTGGGGCCAGCTCTGTTTAGATTTTTTCAAAAAATGACCACGCAGAAGGACTAGAAAGGAAGGTCGGTCTCTCTGCTGATGACTCAGACATGCAACCTGGCTAACAAACCAGAAAGAGTGGGGAAACTGAGGAACTAGCTTAAAGATGAAGGACTGGCTCAGAATTTGGATGCAAACAGGAAACAGTTCTGAATCTTGGGTGCAGAAATGCAGGAGAGCAGCCAGTTTATTTATTTTCAGGTTTAATGTGCTATCCATCCACAAGCTTATCGCAAGGAAATAGGCCATGTGAAGGAAAAAGGCAATGGTAAGGGTGTGCATTCGTTTCCAATGTATTGGTAATCCGCAACGTGTAGGGCCATATTCGTTGTATTCGTGGGGAAGCGATTCCGCATGAATACAATGAATCTTCACCGAATTATTCGGCCATCTAAAGGAACGAATTTAAACAAACCCCCCACCCTCCTGACCCCCCCAAGACTTACCAAAACTCCCTGGTGGTCCAGCGGGGGGTCGGGGAGCCATCTCCTGCACTCATGCCGTTGGCTGCCGGTATTCAAAACGGCGCCGATAGCCTTTGACCGAAGCCTTTGACCCTGTGACACAGTAAGGTGAAAGGCTATCGGCGCCGTTTTGAATACCGGCAGCCGAGGGTGTGAGTGCAGGAGATCGCTCCAGGATCCCCGCTGGACCACCAGGGAGTTTTGGTAAGTCTTGTAGGGGGGGGGGGGGTCAGGAGGGTGGGGGGTTGTAGTTAATTCAATTTTAGCCGGGAAATGAATAAGAATTAACGCCTGAACGTATCGGGGGCCTCCCCTTGCCGAATGCAACGTATCTGGCCCCCCCCCCCCCGACGAATACGAATACCGAATGCAACGTATGCAGTCCCTCTGCACATTCCTAGGCAATGGTACAGAGAGAAAAAGAATGGAAAGGAAAAGAGGTAGTGCCAGCTGAGGGATTTAGGCATCTGGATAGCCAAGCTGGGTTTGTAACTGGCATCCGAAGAGAGTTAACAGGGCATCCTCTTGAGTATGCAGAGCAGTGTTCCCAACCAGAGTGCCATGGCACACTGGCGTGCCTTCAGAGGTGATCAGGTGCGCCACGGAAAAGCCACCGCTGCCTGATGCTCAGATCCAGACCAGCACCTGGGCCACAGTGGTGCGCTTAAATGTGTAGGAGCTCCTTTCTGAGAACATGTATGATCATGCCATGCCTGCCTCTTCTTCCTAGTGCCAGCTGCCCAGCCCCACCCCCTCTGACAGGAGAACAGCACTAAGGACCCAGCACTTTTAGACCCTCTCTCTTCCGTGCAGTACACCGAGCTGCATAGGAAATAGAGAGAGGCTTGCAGAAGGACGCAGTGTGTAGAAGACCTGGGCCCTAGTGCCACTCTCCTGTCAGTGGGACCGGGCCGGGAATGGAAAGTAAGAGCAAGGAGGGGAGGATGGAAGGTATGGGGGGAAAGGATGGAAGGAGAAAGGCAGGTGATGTGGGGAGGATGGGTAGGAAGAGTGAGGGTGCAGGTCGTAGCACGAGTGAAGCTGGTATTTTTCACTGGGGGGGGGGGGGGAGGGGGAGGCATTAATTTCAGTTTTCGCACAGGGTGCCAATTATCCTAGAGCCGACCCTGATTACGAGCACATTGCACTGCACGTTGGCTCGCAGGAGATTATAGCCCGGGCTTTACTTGCCTTGGCACAAAGTAAAACAAAGAGTGTTCTTGAAAAGAAAAAAAACAAATTAAAGTGCATGGATACAAAACAATGCATCCCTGCCACCAAAGCCTGAAATATTCCAGAGACCTGGACGATAATGCTGATCATCCCATGCCGTCTTTGATAGGAAGGAAGGAAGGCAACCTTTCTACGCCCACTCCCTCTCTGCTCGGTTTTCTTCCTTGTTTCACCCCCATTTCCAGATCATGGCCCCGCACTGCCCCCCTGCTCTCCTCTAAAGTGGACGAAAGGTTTGCCAGATTAGAAAGTCACTGACGGGGGAGGGGGGGGGGACGGACATGGTCAGCCCACCTGTGCCTACATCACAACGCACTGCCTCACCTCCCTTTAAAGGCTGCGGCAGCCTACCGCCACCTCAGTCCGGGCCTTCGGGACACCAAGATTGCGGTGGCATTTTCCTAGGGGTGCACTTGATTTCAAGAGGTCAATCAGCAGTTCTGCCTGTGCCAGGAGAATCCGTTCAGGAACGAGCAAGCTGTGCTCAGGGGATGAAGTGGCCAAGCCTAATACTAAGCTGGTTAATAGGAAACGGATGCAAAGGCCAGAGTTCCCTGTTATATTGTGTTTTTGCTTATAAGCAGCATGCTAGCTTCCTTTACAGCTGCTTACCTTTGCTTTTTGTTCCAGGGAAGCCATGGGATTGACTGCCACGTTCTTTTTCCTTTTTCCATCTCATATCCAGGGAAAACAAATGCATTTGAAGGCAGAGTTTTATCTAGTGTGCAAGCTGTGCCACAGTTCACAACACACTTATATTTCAAATCTGCATAAGAATACCAGATGCTTGCTTCAAAGCTTAAAGGCAGGATGCAAGCTTAATGAAGTCTCAAAATCAAGTTACTGTAGCTGAGGTCTTTTTCTCCTCATACAGATCACTGTGCAGCTCCTCATTACCTATCTTCTCTTCTCTCTCCCTACACCCTTCCTCCCTTGCTCTTGTCTCCTCCATCGCTATTTCCTGATATTACTTTCACCTTGCTGTGCCACATGCAGAGAATACTGTAGATTTCCTGATTCAGTGCGTTACTCTCCCTCTCTGGTCATATTCAACTTCACATGTAAAACTCGCCATTTTTGAGGCAGCATTTAAATCCTAAATACTTCAGTGGAATAAATACTATTCCCACAGACTTTTGTCGATTAGATTGTAAACTCAATGGAGTAGGTAGGTATTGTCATATATTTATATGTATATATATATATATATATATATATATATATATATATATGTGTGTGTGTGTACAATGCTGCATATGTCCAGTAGTGCTTTAAAAATGATAAGTAGTAGTAGTAGTAATAGTAGTGGTACTACAAGTGTGTGTGTCTGGCTATGGCAAATGTAGAGAGAGGTTTGCCAAGGTGTGCATCCCATTCTGAGTCTGTGGAAACAATTCTAAGGGGTCACTTTTCAAAGGGTTTAGGATCCTATCTCTGAGGCCGATGTAATAAGGTGCACTAAAATTAGTGCACCACATTACTACCATCTTAATGCACAATTCTGTAGCATTACAACTAATTCTGCTGTAGGTAGGGTTATAGCACACCACATTTGTATACTATAAAAGTGTGATGATTTGAAAACAATGCCCTGCATCTGGAATCACTTCCAGTTCAGGAAAATACAGAAAAATTACAAACTTTTTTACTTCACCTTTAGTGCTGATGCTTCACTACAGCCCTAGAGGTAAAGTAAAGGAAGTTAAAAAAAGAGGGACTTCCAGACATGAGGTTCCCAAACCCAGGAGTATCAAGTCTGGAAACCCAAGTCCCAGGAACCCAAGGTTCAGCACTCCCACCCCTGAGAGTGGTTTGCATCTGGGGCCCTCACCCCCACTCTACCTAAAACCCCCATTTAAAAATGGCCAGCAGAAAGACAGGAGGAGCCAATTAAACAGGAACGTTAAACATACAGGGGCCTATTGGGTAGGTGGAGAGCTGAATTGTTGCGTAGGTGGGGGAGTTAGATGGGTGTAGGGGGGGGTTGGAGGATCTCTGGTCCTGAGGCAGACTTCTTCTGGCTAGGAGGACACAACCTGGACTAGGCAGCCTACAATTTATTTTAATTAAAAGGTTAGAGGTGTGAGTTAAAATGAATTTCCACCTCTAACCAAGGAAGTTAGTACAGTTAGTGCACTTTTTAACTTCACTATCATTTTTAGTGCACTTTTTTTTTTACTACAAAGTAAAGATTATTTTTAGTGTGGCAGTAAAGGAAATGTTTTAGCACACATTTCTTTTTACTACTGCTTTATTACATCGGCCTTTTGGGGAGTTAAGCACCTAAATCAGCCCATTCAAAAATTGTCTAGGGCTGATCACCTAAATTAAGGAGCCTAGTTTTACTAACTCCATCCAGTTTGCCCAATTGAGATCCTTCTACTGGTTTTCTACCCCTTTTTATAGGTTAGCATATAAATTCTTCTACAGAAACCAACACCTTGCCTTGTCTTCATCTCCAATTCTCTTAATACTCAAGCCCCCTTCCATGTCTTATTACCAAGCTCCGTAATAAATCAAAAACAGCCACCAAAACTAGTGAGGCTATTGTACAAGCCATTCAGCCTCCTCATGTTCACTGATGACTGGGTTTGACACTGGTCACTCCATGTAGGTTACCCCCAATCTTCTTGGAAGCCCAAAGCAGTTGTATTACTGCTGTTAGGATTATAACTAACACTCTGGGCAGGTTTCCCAAAGCCCTTCTTCAAATGTCAAGCACTCATGCTGCTGCTGTTTACAGCCAGGATTCACCATTCTATCGTAAAATGGTGAATCCAGCGAAAACGGGGCGGGGCGGGGAGGCGAAGGGGGGTGGCGGGCCTGTGAAAGCCGGCAGCCTTCGCACCACCACGGTGTTTTCGCTGCCGGCTTTCACACCCAACAGCGCCACTGTGAAAGGTGGCGCTATTGGGTGCGCTACTGGCGATGATACATTAATGGCGGGGGTAGAAGGGAAATAGAACCAAAAGTAACAGAAAAGTATGAGAGGTGATTTAAAAAAAAAAAAAGTGTGAAAGCTTGCTGGGCAGACTGGATGGGCCATTTGGTCTTCTTCTGCCGTCATTTCTATGTTTCTATGATAACGTTACTAACCTTATCGCCGCCAGCGAAGACACCGCTGAGTCCGCCTCCTCGCCACCCCGACTCCGCCCCCAGCATGCTATGGCACGCGATAAGCCTTTGAAAATGACCCCCTAAACTTGTGAACTTTCTTTTTTACTTGCATCTTAAAAATTCAATTACCTTTTTCTAATTTACCAGTACTTAATAGCATAGGTATGAAACAATGCTGGCTAAGAGGATGACATTAAGAGTATATGAAGAGACTTGAGTTTTATTTTCATATTTCCTTCAAATAATTAATTTCCTCCCTCCAGAAACACATAAAATCACACTCATGTAGTATTTATCCTAAGGGACTCATTTACCTGGTGATAGGGGAATGTTCCAGTAAAGAAGAAGGAAAAATTAAATTCAAGATATGTGCATAATGCACACAAAAAAAAAAAAGAGAACTTTCATAAGAACATACGATATGCCATGCTGAGTCAGATCGAAGGCTCATTGAGCCCAGTATCCTGTCTTCAACAGTGGCCAATCCAGGTCACAAGTGCCTGGCAGGATCCCAAAAGGTAGATAAATCCCATGCTGCTAATGCCCAGCGATATTAAGCAGTGGCTTTCCCCAAGTCCAACTTAATAATGGTTTATGGACTTTTTTTCCAGGAACATGTCCAAACATTTTTTAAATCCAGCTACACTAACAGCTTTGACCACATTCTCTGACAATGAAGTCCAGAGTTTAATTATGTGTTGAGTAAAAAAAGATTTTCTCCTATTTGTTTTAAAGGTATGACCTAGTAACTTCGTTATGGGTCTCCTAGACTTTGAACTTTTTGAAAGAATAAACAACTGATTCGCATTTACCCGTTCCACTTCACTCCCTGGAATAAGTGATAGCTTTCCCAAATCTACCTGGCTAAATGGTTTATGGACTTTTCCTCTAGGAACTTGCCTAAATCACTTTTAAATCCAACAAGACCTGGCCATGTCCTCAAGTAACAATTTCCACAGTTTGATTGTGCATTGAATGAAAAATACTTTCTCCAATTTATTCTAAAGTTGCTACCTGTTAGTGTTCCTTAGTCTTAGTACTATTTGAAAGGGTAAAAACCATCCCCTGTTTCCCTGATCCACCCCATTCATGATTTTACATACCTCTATTATATTCCCTCTAAGTCACTTCTTCTCGAAGGTGAAGCACCCTGACCTGATACAGATACATTTTTTGACAGAAGAGAGCAGTTCCTTCCCCTCTACATGCAGTGGAGGAGGTATGGAGTGGAATAGGAGAGGGCTGAGAGTCAAGGACTGTAAGGGTATGCAGCAAAGCCACGTGGAAGAAACTTCTGAAACCACATCATCCTTAATTCTTACAAACACAATACTATATTCTTTGGTAAATAAAGCAGACTAGGACCAACTGATACGTAGCCAAAGGATTACATCTTAACCCAAGGAGGCTTACCTCACCTCTGTGCTGTTGATCATTTAACTGAACAACGCAGAAGACAAGTAATGCCCACATCAAGATGCCTGGTTTGACCGTTGTTAAAATGTGTCATGAATAGCAGAAACCAGCATCAGGAAGAACTAGCTAATGGATTACAGGCTACAATAGTTATAGAATAAAGTAACTACAACAAAACATATTTCCTTCCTTCCTACTAGTGTTGTACAAAAATGATTTATATATCTTGCAATACAGACATATAAATAGCTTTCACTTAGGTTTATAAAAGGCGTTCTCAAGGGCAGGCACATGTGAAGGAATGGAACATTGCCACTAACTGCCCAGGATCACCCAAGATGGAGGAAGAGTCTGCTACAAGGATCTTAGCAGCACTTAAAAACCTCATGACAGCAACAAAAGGTGGAAAAGTGGGAGCCAATACAGAATAAGCAGCCAAATGTCCAATCTGGATTTCTTTATTAATCAGAGACAAGAATGTGCAAACAAGCCCGACTCTGGCCGAGTTTCGCCCTCTTTCAATAGGGCTGCATCAGGGGCTACAACATACAAAAGATGATACATAAATAAATAATAAAAATCATAAAAACACAACTAAAAACAGACATACGAATGAACATATACAATGATGACATAAATATATGTGGTGTGACATAAAATGTTAATAACATGAGGTGATAAATATATGTAATAAAAAGGTAATTTGAATATTGCCTTTACCTCAGATTTATCGTTGTATCCTTTCTATGTATCTGGATTTCTAATGTGAATAAAAATTGAAAAGTCTATAATTTGAAAATAAAAACATTAAATTTTGTGTACAGTGCAACTAAATAAAAGATAAAAAATATTTGAATCACCAATGCTCTCCAAATATATGCTGTGTAGACTTATTGTGATATGCATATTGCAACTAGAAAGTTGAAAAAAGAAGAAAAGGAAAATAGATGAAAAAATATTTTAAAAAAATATATAGAAAAAATATACCAATGCAGCAAACTATGGGGGTCATTTTTCAAAATGCGATAAGGCGTTTTCGCATGCTTAAGGGCTTATCGCATGCGAAAAGCCCTGTTAACGCATGCAAAAACGTGTTTACCGCATGCGATCGCACCATATCGTATGGTGCAATGCAAATTCCGAAAATAGGAGGAGTTAGGGGCAGAGAGTGGGCTGGGTTAGCCTGTCTGTGATGAGCTATTGCACAGCTGTAATGCTGATTTTAACTACACCTCTTTCAAATGCGTTAGGCTGTGCGATAGCTGCCGTGAGGTAAGCTTTCATTGCCATTTGTGATGTCTCTTGTGAAGATTTGCTGGCCTTCGGAGTGAGGAAACTCATTCCAAGATGAGATTCACTCCAAGATGAGATTTGGGCAAGGTTCTCTCAACCTAGCTTGATGTCCAAGCTAGGTTGAGAGAACCTTGCCCAAATCTCATCTTGGAGTGAGTTTCCTCACTCCGAAGGCGAGCAAATCTTCACAAGAGACCACTGTTCTGTTCGTAGGTGTCACGTAGAATGTCAAAGTGGCCCCTAACCCCCTACACTCTTACCTAATCCCCACCTCGAGTTACTAGGTGGGCCTACCATAGGGATACAAATACCTGCCTATGGGCCATGATATTATGGCCAGTCTCTTTCTCATATATTTAAAATGGTATTGCAATTTTCACTATCTTAGCTCTTCACACAGGCAAATTGTGATAAATGCTATATTAGCATAAAACACACCCCTTTTGCTATCGCATGCGGTACTTACCGCATTTTGATAAATCCACCCCTATGTGATTAAAAATAAAATGAAACCCATAACTTAAAAAATATTAATTATAATATGTGAGATATGGCTGATAACAATGCTTACAATTGCATGCATTGTACAATTCTATATCCACTTCATGATTGTTCTCTTGTGCACTTAATTGTCGGGGATATCTATCAAAAAATAATCCAAACAGCTTGATGAATAGATGTTCAAAATTGAAATTACACCAAAAAATGCTCAAAATAGAAAAAACAACTTATAAGTCTATTGGTGATGTATTCTATTGTAGTCAACCAAGATGTCACAACAAACTAAAAACTATGGGCACGCTCAAATTGATATATTGATGCCAGTATTCCAAAAATAATCTTTTAAAATCTGCCAAGATATAACTGCAATTAAGACAATAAAAAACAAAACTTACTAAAACTGACATATTAATGCCGATATACAAAGCCGTCTTCACCCACAAAAACAGCTCAATCAATTAAAAAACGGAAAGCAAGACACAGAAACCAAAGCGTTGTTTGATATTGCTTACCACTTGATGCGCTGCACAGCTCGAACAGTAAAATATCAATTCTTTTTCTCTCTGATCAAAATGACAAGGCTGAAAAACGCCGGTGCCGGCGTCTCTTTTTTAAAGGGGTCAAAAATGCGCCAAAACGGCTGTCAATCACAATCCAAGATGCGGTTTTTATTTAATTATTAATTGCTATAGATTATAAATTGCAGCAATCGTTTATGAATTGGCTAGTCAGCTTAAGATCTGAAATTTTTTCTAACTCGGAGCTTTATTTACTTGTCACATATGGGCATTACTTGTCCCCTCCCTTTTTTGTGATTGACAGCCGTTTTGGTAGGCGTTAATTTCTGCAGGTGCTGGGGAAGTGTGATATTAAGTCGGAGGCCCCAAAAGTTACAAAAAGTAAAAAATTAAAAAAAAAAATTAAAAATGGGCCCGCAGCTTGCGGGCCGAAAACCGGAAGCTCAATTTTGCCGGCGTCCGGTTTCCGAACCCGTGGCTGTCAGCGGGCTCGAGAACCGATGCCGGCAAAATTGAGTGTCGGCTGTCAAACCCGCTGACAGCCGCCGCTCCTGTCAAAAAAGAGCCGCTAGGGATGCGCTAGTGTCCCTAGCACCTCTTTTTACCACCGGCCCTAATTAAAATAAATTATAATACTGAATCGTGCGCTGGGAGAGCGGGCGTTTGCCCGCTCTCCCGCGTTTTTACTGTATCGGCCCATAAGAAAGATATCCGGATGAGTAAGGGGGAAGTGCTACTTGGCCGGAGAAGTAAGATAGACAGATAACTAGTGTTGAAGACTTATTCGGCTATCGTACTTCTCAGGCAATATAGCGCTTTTTAAGCTTTATTCAGATAAATGGCAGCTTTGCAATCACTTAACCAGATAAATCAAAATGTATCCTGATAAGTGGCAGACATCTGCTATGTGTGCATATTTATATTCGGAATTTTAATCATTTACGCAAGGAAATGTAATTTGTGTATTTTACTTAGCACTTGTAGGCTTTTATGAATGTAAATGATCAAATTTTAGAACATGTGCAAGGAGGAAATTACCAGTTTTACCAATTAGTGCACCAGTTTTCCCAGTCTATCTCTAGGTCATCAAGATCCCCGGTTCTTCAGCCTGCACTCCCACCCAGTCAGTATTTGCCTATAAAGAATTATATTCTTACTTGAACCTGATAATTAGCAGGTGTAAATATGCGCAGTTAACAGCTCTAGGCACGCCACTTTCGCAGGTAATAACATAGCAACTTATATGTGTACATGTTGGCCCTGCCTTGGAACGCACCCGGCCTGCCCCTTTTTATACAAGCAAATTTATTCATTCACAATTATTTACGCATATATGATTGAGGTTTATAAAATAGCAGTTGCGCAAATATATGCTACTTGCACACGCATGTGCTCATTTTTACATGCCAACTCTTAAAAATCACTTTATAGCTTTTTAAAACTGCATTTAACTTTTAATACAGATTTTATCATATCAGTAGAAATAGAAATTAAGTGTTGTATGTATTAATGGTTCATATTTTTTGTTTGATGTATGTTTTTGTTTTTTATTTTATTGTGCATTTTTATATATTGTATTTTAATTATTCTATATCCCCTAGAAGCTCTGGATAGACAATTCAGAAACAGAAATAAATAAATACATGTGGCTTTATTATAGATAAATACTGTTTGTACTTTATTAGTAGGGATCTTCACTTCTTTATAAGTTTATTAAACTATGCTATTTGTAATATGTCTTCTTGAAGTGCTTATGCTTTTGTTTAAATTGTTTTGTTGGACATTATCAGTCCATATTCAGTAGGCCAATGAGCGGCAAGTTACCCAGTTAAATTTAATTGAGTAACTTTAGTTGGTCTATTCAGCAGAACTTACCAGGCTAGGTTTCCTGCTGAATATACTTGACTAAAGTTACCCAGAGAAAGTAATTTGAGTTACTCTGCTGCTCACTGTCTTACTGAAAAAAAGCGGCTGAGTCATGGCCGATTCCTCCCCTCCTAAATCCCTTTTTTAAATGTTTGGGTTAGTCAGGTATCATCTAAAATATTTTTGTATATCTACCCCAATCCAGAACCCCCAAAAGGTTGGGGGTTCTGGATTGGGGTAGATGCTCCCCAACCAGAACCCCCAAAAGGGGTTCTGGATGGGTTCTGGATGGGGAGCAGGAGGAGCAGTGTCTCTTACCTCCTCCCACCTGCATAGCACATAACTGCTACTACCGTATATCTTACAGATATCGGGACTTATGTATTCATTTATTCACTATACTCCTTCACTGATTGGTCCTTTACTGACAGCTGAAGGGCAGGTCCTCAGTAAATGTAAGCCACATCACAGGAATGCCCCACGCTGTGTCTCTTCTCATCTAGCTAAGGTTTAGCAGGTAATGATTTAATGCAGTTAAATTCCAAACGAAAGCAGACAAAACCTTTTGAATATCAATTCTTATGATTCTTTTTTAAATTGATTAGTGTATTGGCATGTTGTACTGTCATTTAAATATTTTGCTAACACTTTGTTGTCATGATTGTATTGTTTATTTGTTACTATTGTACACCACTTTGAGTCGATGTGAAAAGGCGATTACTAAGTATAATGCTACTAAGACCGCGCTTTTGATTCAATTATGGTTGCAAAAGACCTTACAATTGATGTTATTGTTACTATACCTAAACTTAATTTAAAATTGATTGTAATCCACTTTGAGGCCATTCTTGGAATAAAGGAATATAATAGCTACAGCAAAATCTTTCATCCAGAAGTCAGGTTTGTGAAGTTTAAAAAAAAATCTTTTTTTTTTTTTTTTTTAAATGTATCCAGTTCATTTTTATTGGGCAGAAATGTAATCCGATATTCCTTCATTCTTTGCCCCATTGGTAGAAAACCTCTGAGAATGTTTCTGTGATGAAGCCCAGTCCTGAGCCAATAAGCAGCATCCCTCCATCCAGGGCAAGCGCGCATGTTCAGCAACTGCCCGCAGCAGTGATAACACTGAGTCAGAAGAGTAGCTGCTTGGCCTATTAGATTATCAGTAATTACTGCCAGGGCTTGAGCTGTACATGGTATGGAATCTCATGCAGTCAGTTTATACGGCGTCTCTTCATAAAAAAAACAAACAAAAAAAACGGTGAGTGGGGTGAAGGGGCTGGCGTCGCGCAGTCAGTGGTTTAAAAAAACATGCGAGATCCTCAAGGAGGGCCAATATATCTGCTCAGCAAATGGCCTGCAAATTATAATTTGCTGTTAAATCATCCCATGCAATCAGTGCTCACACTCTGTACAAAGAGATTTACAGCCATAACAAAGCATAAAGCAATACAATAAACTGATTTGGGGCTGCTCTAATGACCTCCTTTAACATATATCTACTGTAACTAGCCTGTTTAAGATGGCTGATTGATTGTGATAGAAAGCGAAGCATATCACAAGGGCAGAAATTTAGGGATTTCAAGACTGCAAGGAAGTGGAGCTAATATTTCAGACCTTTTGTATTTGATGTTCTTTGTATGTTAATTTATCAATTTATTGATTTGTCTTACTATTATTTACCATTTTTTTAATATAATGTTTTTAATATTGTTATCTGCTATGAGCTTGTTTATGGAATAGTGGGCTAAGAACATTCAAAATAAATAAATAAAAGAAAACCTAAAAGGGTAGATTTTAAAAGGGCCGCGAGTGCACCCATAAACGCGTGTATCTTGCTGCACTTTGTGCATAGGTTATAATATGCTCTTCATGTGTGCACACCACTTTGCTACAGCTCCCTGTTAGGTACAGGAGTCTGGTGAACCTTGAGAGACAGAGACAGAGAGAGAGAGAGAGAGAAAAAGAGAGACTCTTTTTAAGGCTCACTCTGATACTCTACATATGGACCATTGACTCGGGAAGAATTTTCGGAGGTGGGTTGGGGTTACAGAGGTGTTGTTACAGACACAGAGGTATTCACTGTAAAACTAACATCATTAAAGAATTTTAATCCTTATAAGCCTTAACTCAGGTTTTCTTAGTGCTGGAAATTTTATTTCTGGTCAGAGGAGTACAATTTTATTCCAGGTGGAGTTTCGGGCACTAGGGCCTATAATTGGGATTTATGCACAGAAAACATGCCTTCTGTACACAAAGCAGGTTTTCTGTGTAAAAATATGATTTGTGTAAACAAAAAAAAAAAGTCTTCTGCGCTGAAAGCAGTTTTGTGCACAAAAATCATATTTTAGGCACAAACCATGATTTCTATGCGCATAAATCATGTCCAACACACTCCCCACTCCCCGTGCCAACATTTAGGGGGTCGCAAAATCTCACCAGCATAAGGCCCAGAAAGGGAGAGCCAATACTGCCAAAGAAGGGAGCACTGTGTTAGAGCTGCTGCCAATAGGTAAATTGGGGGTATGGGGTGCATGACCAAAAATTTGTGGAGGTCTCTAAATCCTCTTGCACATTTTCCAGGCAGGGCACTTTTTAAACTCCTGATGCATTAGCATATTGGAATTGGGAGTTTAACATTTTTTTTTAAGCTGCGCATTAAACTGTGTGCTGACTTACAGTGTACAATTTTAACCCACACATTATTAGATCAGTCCCTTAAGCAGGCTCAGAAATGAGATGCAGACCACTCCAGTCAGTGGTAGTTGGAAAAGCAAGTCAATTTATTTACACAGAGAAGTTATTTACAAGCCTTTTCCACAGATACAATCACAGATAGATGAAATTACTTCTTGAGCTGACATCAAACACATTATCACTCTTGCTCAGTTGGTAGTAGTGTGGCTAACTCAGGAATATCAATAATTGTTTGTGTCAAGTATCTGATTGAATGAGAACAAGTAAGCTAGCACTGAATGCCTGGAAGGCTGAAGTTATTTGGATTGCCAATTCAGAGACAGAGTTGGCTGACAGGAAAATCTGCCTGGATGGGATCTCCCTGTTACCAAAGACTCAAGTTAAAAGTTTAGTGGCTCTTATTAATTCTAGGCTCACTCTTGATGTTCATAGCATAACGGTGTTTAACATTAGAACCGCTAAGTGTATATTTTCGTGCATTCACGAAACTTAAATGTTTGCACAATTGGTAAAAATTATTGCAATGGCAAGTTCCTGGAGGAAAAGTTCATAACATGTTATTAGCCAGGTAGACTAAAGAAAGCTATTGCTATCCCTGGGAGTGAGGTAGAGGAAACTGATCTAGGGGATCTGCCAGGTACTTGCAACCTGGATTGGCCACTTCTGAGTCAGGATGCTGGGCTTGATAGACCTTGGTCTGACCCAGCATGACAATTTTTATGTTCTTATCAGTATGTCAAAGGGCCTGGTTTAAAATTAGGTTACTTTGTTAGGTGAAACACTTTCTATCGGATATGTTAAAACTGTGATGTAGACTCTTGTTCTTTTTGTATTAGATAACTATTATATATTGTTGGTGGGTTTATTGCTAAAAAAAACATTTATGCTTGCAGTTGATACAGAAAGTGGCAGCCTGTGTTATTTCAGGCAGTTGTATTAGGATCACATTACAAATTCTGTATAACCTTTATTTGTTAATATTGATGCATAGATCTCAATTTAAGGTCATCTGCCGTACATTTACAGACTTCATAAAGAGCCTGAATACCTTGCTGGTAAAATTAAGATATATATCCCAGCATGGTATCTATGTTCTGTGGAAGATAGGCCTTTCATTATTCCGTCTTTCAAGATATATAGATTACCAAAAACCAGGAGTGCTTTTAATTGTATGGCTCCTACCTTCTTGAACTCTCTTCTAAAAGAGCTGAGGTACAAAGATAATTAACTCTGTTTCAGAGTCATAGTCTGGCAGGCTGGAGTCAGGGAGCACCCCCGCGGAAGCGGTACAGAAACACAGGGCAGGACTGGAGCTGGTCTTCTGCCTAACCAGTCTCCTTCCCCACAGATTGAGCCCTTGGGTTCTGATGACTGGTAGGACTTGTCTCCTTTTGAACATCGTAGCTAGAGTCAAGCACAGGCTGAGAACTGGTCCCAGTACAGGCTGGAATCTGGGTCCAGGTGCTGGCTGAGAGCTGGGTCCAAGTACTGGCTGGGAGCTGGGCTTATGTACTGACTGGAAGCTGGAATCAGATACAGAATGGGCTGGAGACAAGGCTAGAGTTGAGGGCAAGGCCAGGACCAGAGGCAAGGGCAAGGCCCTAGAAAACATGCAAGGGGCAGGACTGGACAAGGCAAGACAAGGACAGGACTGATTAAGGAATGGGCTTGACAAGAACTGGACTAGTCAAGGACAAGACTGGACAAGCAATAAGGAACAAGAAAGCCCAACTGGACACGAGATTGGGCAAGGTAACTCTAGTAAGTCTGGAGGCTGCAAGGCAGGATAGAGAAGCCCAGGAGGTCACAAGTCAAGACAGGAAGCCTGAGTAGACCACAAGGCAAGGCAGGAGGCCCAGGTAGATTGCAAGGCAAGGAAGAAGGGCTGGATAGGCCACAAGGCAAGGCAGAAGGGCTGGGTAGGCTGTAATGAAAGCTAGAATAATGATAAGGAGATGGCCAGGTCAATGAGCTGAGGTATCTCAATGAAGAGGCACCAAGAGACTGGACAGGCTGGGTTAAGTAGGCCTGGGTCTGAGGTAATCAGTGAAGTGGTGACTTGCACAGCTGGGAGCTGGGCTTGCTGAGGATCCTTGGTGGAGGGAAGGCTGCGCAGCAGGCAAAACCATGACATAGGGAGGCTGTATAGCAGGTGAACCATGCCATTCAGCTAATCATTGAAGACATATTTATTTCACAATGCTTTTAATTTTATCATTTTGTAGTGGTTTTCATTTATAGGGTAACACAGGGATAGCCAACTCTAGCCCTCAAGAACCACAAACATGCCAGGTTTTCAGGATATCCACAATGAATATGCATGAGACAGATTTGCTTACAATGGAGACAGTGCATGGAAATCTCTCATACATATTGGGGCGGATTTTAAGAGCCCTGCTCACCGGTGAGCCTATTTTACATAGGCCTACCGGCGCGCGCAGAGCCCTGGGACTCGCGTAAGGCCCGGGGTTTTCTGAGGGGGGCGTGTCGGGGGCGTGTCGGGGGGCGGGCCCGAACCGCGTGGCGTTTTCGGGGCATGTCGGGAGCGGGCCCGGGGGCGTGGCTACGGCCTGGGGCGGTCCGGGGGCGTGGCCGCGCCCTCCGGACCCGCTCCCAGGTCGCGTCCCGGCGCACTAGCGGCCTGCTGGCGCGCGGGGATTTACGTCTCCCTCCGGGAGGCGTAAATCCCCCGACAAAGGTAAGGGGGGGGTTTAGACAGGGCCGGGCGGGTGGGTTAGGTAGGGGAAGGGAGGGGAAGGTGAGGGGAGGGCAAAAGAAAGTTCCCTCCGAGGCCGCTCCGATTTCGGAGCGGCCTCGGAGGGAACGGGGGTAGGCTGCGCGGCTCGGCGCGCGCCGGCTATACGGAATTGATAGCCTTGCGCGAGCCGATCCAGGATTTTAGCGGATACGCGCGGCTACGCACGTATCTACTAAAATCCCGCGTACTTTTGCTTGCGCCTGATGCGCCAGCAAAAGTACGCCAAATCGCGCGGTTTGAAAATCTACCCCAGCAATTGTGGATATCATGACAACTGGCCTGTTTATTAGGGATGTGAATCATTTTTCTGATGATTGAAAATATCAGACGATATTTTCAAACTCACCAAATATCAGGGGTTCCCCGAAAGCGATAGGAGAACCCCACAAAATTTTCGTGGGGTTCTCTTATCGTTTTTGGGGGGGCAGGAAGAAAGGGCACACAAAAACAACCCCCAAACTCACCCTGCCCCTGTAAATCTCATTATTTAGAATCGCCCACCCTCCCGACCCCCTCAAAACTTTTCTAAAGTACCTGGTGGTCCAGCGGGGGTCCCAGGAGCGATCTCCCGCTCTCGGGCCATCGGCTTCCACTAATCAAAATGGCCCCGATGGCCCTTTGCCCTTACCATGTGACAGGGGCTATCAGTGCCATTGGCCGGCCCCTGTAACATGGTAGGAGCAATGGATGGCCCGCACCATTTTTTAAAGATGGCGGGGAGAGCCAGAGAAAAAAGTGAGGCACAAGGGTCGAAGCCGCCTGAGACTGGACGCAACACATGAGTTTGTAAATCTCTATCATATGCCCATCATTTGTCTCTTCTTCAAACAAAACAGCCCTAACTTCTTTAGCCTTTCCTCATAGGACAGCTGTTTCATGCCCCTTATCATTTTGGTCGCCCTTCTCTGCACTTTCTCCAGTGCAAATATATGTTTTTAAGATGCAGTGACCAGAATTGCACACAGTATTTAAGGTGCGGTCTCACCATGGAGCGATACAGAGGCATTATGACATTTTCCATTCTATTAACCATTCCCTTCCTAATAATTCCTAACATTCCGTTTACTCTTTTGATCACCACAGCACACTGAGCTGACAATTTCAATGTATTATCCACTATGATGCCTAGATCTCTTTCCTGGGTGGTATCTCCTAAGATAGAACCTAACATTGTGTAACAAAGTAAGGGTTATTTTTCCCTATGTGCATCACTTTGCACTTGTTCACATTAAATTTCATCTGCCATTTGGAAGCCCAGTTTTCCAGTCTTGCAAGGTCCTCTTGCAATTCATCACAATCCGCTTGAGATTTAAATACGTTGCATAATTTTGTGTCATCCGCAAATTTTATCACTTCTCTTGTCGTACCCCTTTCTAGATCATTTATAAATATATTAAAAAGCACAGGTACAAGTACAGATCCCTGAGGCACTCCACTGTTTATCTTTTTCCACTGTGAAAACAGACCATTTAATCCTACTCTCTGTTTCCTGTCTTTTAACCAGCTTGCAATCGACAAAAGGACATCGCCTCTTATTCCATGACTTTTTTGTTTCCTTAGAAGCCTCTCATGCGGGACTTCGTTGAACACCTTCTGAAAATCAAAATACACCACATCTACCAGTTCACCTTTGTCCACATGTTTATTCATCTCTTCAATAAATGTAGATTTGTGAGGCAAGACTTCCCTTGGGTAAATCCATGCTGGCTGTGTCCCATCAAACCATATCTATCTAAATGCTTTGCGATTTTATTCTTTATAACAGTTACCATGATTTTTCCCAGCACTGAAGTGAGGCTCATTGGTCTATAGTTTCCCGGATCACCCCTGGATCCCATTTTAAATATCAGGGTTACATTGGCCATCTTCTAGTCTTCAGGTACAATGCATGATTTTAATGACAGGTTACAAATTAATTGAAATAGGTCTGAAATTTCATTTTTTAGTTCTTTCAGAACCCTGAGGTGTATAACATGTGGTCCAGGTGATTTACTACTCTTCAATTTGTCAATCAGGTTTACCGTGATTGGATTCCATTCATCTGAATCATCACCCATGAAAACCTTCTCCGGAGTGGGTATCTCCCCAACATCCTCTTCAGTAATCACTGAAGCAAAGAAATCATTTAATCTTTCCGCGATGGCCTTATCTTTCCTAAGTGCCTCCTTTAATCCCTCGATCATCTAATGGTCCAACCAACTCCCTCACAGGCTTTCTGCTTCGGATATACTGAAAAATGTTTGTATTGTGAGTTTTTGCCTCTACAGCAAACTTCTTTTCAAATTCTCTCTTAGCCTGTCTTATCAATGTCATACATTTAACTTGCCAATGCTTATACTTTATCCTATTTTCTTCTGATGAATCCTTCTTCCAATTTTTGAATGAAGATCTTTTGGCTAAAATAGCTTCTTTCACCTCACCTTTTAACCATGCCAGTAATTGTTTTCCCTTCCTTCCACCTTTCTTAATGTGTGGAATACATCTGGATTTGCTTCTAGGGTGGTATTTTTTAGCAATGTCCACGCCTGTTGCACACTTTTTACTTTTGTAGCTGCACCTTTCATTTTTTTTAAACTATTTTTCTCATTTTATCAAAGTTTCCCTTTTGAAAGTTTAGTGCTGGAGCTGTGGTTTTAAATACTGTCCCCCTTCCAGCCATTAATTCAAATTTGATCATATTATGATCACTATTGCCAAGTGGCATATAACCATGCCAAATTTTCAACCACTCTTCCATCTTTCTTAAATCACTTTTCATTCTCTCTACTCCTTCAGGCATATGCACTCTGTTGCAGAACTTAGTATAATCTGCAAATAGACATACTGTATCTTCTATCCCTTCCGCAATGTCGCTCACAAAGTTATTGAACAGAACTGGTCCCAAAACCGATCCCTATGGCATTCTGCTTAACAAGGCTCTCTCTTCAGAATAGGTTCCATTTACCATTACACACTGTCTCCTATCAGTCAACTAGTTTGTAATCCATGCCACCACCTTGGAACTAACTTCAATATTCAGAGTTAACCGGCTAATGTAGCCAGCTAAGTCTGGTCGGGGCAAAGAATTGCCCTAAAGTTAGCCGGCTAGCTTTAATATAGCTGTTATATTTAATAGTGTGGCTGTGTTATTAAATATACCCCCAAATTTAGCCAGATACGTTTATCCAGCTAACTTTGCTATCTGGACTATGTCTAAATATGGACCTCCTGATTTACAAATGTGACCTGCTGCTTCTGGATACAATGATAACCTGAAACTTATTTTTTCCTACATTAACTGTTTCTAGATGATAAAGGCCTTAAAACTAGTCCATTTGGATAATGCTTTAAGGAAGAAGTTAATTGATTTTATTCAGCAGGCACTGCACTTTTAGAGCTCTTGGTTGATCTCTGTTATCATCCATCTGGGGATCAATGACCTCAACAGAAATGGAATCCATTAAGTACAAAAAGATTTCCAAAATCTAGGCAAAATGATAAGACACACTGCAAAGACTATTATCTTGTCAGCCATATTACCTGTTCATAGAAAGGGAAATGAGAATCTATGCCATATAAATAATTTCAATTCCTGGCTCAAAACTTGGTGTACAGAAAGTGGTTTTGGATACATTGGAGGCTGGGGTCATGTGTAAAAGACTATATGGTAAGGATGGCCTACATTTGTCTGTCCAATGAAACAAACCGGAAGGTGGTCCCACGTAGCCAAGGCGAAAAAACAAAGGGGACTACCTTACACCGTGGAAAGACTTTTATTAGAAAAGCCCGACTCAAAATACAAGCTGAGTTTCGCCAAAAGGCTGCATCAGGGGCTAAAACAATCAAGAACAATAAATATTACCACAAACATGCTCTATAAAAATTATTAAACAATCTGCTAAAAAGTATTAAACAACCTACTAAAAAATAGAAAATTGCTTATCTCTATGTAACTCTGCCATAATGGTCTATAATCATAGTATTCATATATAACATACATATTTAAATCATTGTTGTGCAACGTGACCCATTCACTCTATTTAAAACTGCTATTATTTAAAACAAACATCATTTTTCTAAAAAAATTGTTTTAAAAAATATTTGAAAAAACTGAAATCATTACCTTTATGCTGTAATCGTATACTCACAGCTACATATATCAGTATATCAATCTGAACATTAGCTGTTGCAGTAAAGCTAAAAAATAAAGCTGTTAATAAAAATGATCATTAGAAAACATAAAATGAAAAAAAGTCACATATACACAAATATATCAATAAATAGTATTAAGAAAGACCTTATGCATATCAAATCTCACATACGGAGTATAAATAATATTCACACATCTAAAGCTAAAAATTATGAAAACAGCAATCAATCTATTACAGTAAATTCAATATCTGTGCACTCATAGCTTCTTCTATCTAAATGGCAACATAGCAGACATAAATGGCCATAAAGATCAATAATTAAAACTACCCGGCAAAAAAAGCAATATTATATTGACAAATCGCACTAAACAGATTTAAGCGCTAAAACCATTTAACACATAAATAAAGTCTTAGACTGTTACTTTAGTAATCCCTAAGTTGTTATGATACGAGCAACTCTACAAAGAGAAAGTTATTGAAAGTAGTCTTAGGGCTATCTACTTTACATCTCGTAGAAACTGACACTGCAACTAAGAAGAGTCCTCTGATATGTTGTCATTTGTATAGCGTTCTTCAAAACAAACCTCACATTCGGACTATAAATAATATTCATTTAAAAAAGACACATCTAAAACTGAAAATTATGAAAATGGCAATCAAACTATTAACAATAAGTTAAATATCAGTGCTCTCATAGCTTCTTCTATCTAAATGAAAACATTACAGACATAAAAGGCCATAGAAATAAATAATTAAAACTACCCGGCAACTAAAGCAATATTGTATTGACAAACCACACTAAACAGATTTTAGCGCAAAAACCATTAGCATAAAACATAAATAGAGTAATCCCTAAGTTGTTGTGATAAATATAACTAATACTCTACGAGCAACTCTACAAAGAGAAAAATTTTGAAAGTAGTCTCAGGGCTATCTACTTTACCTTTGTCAGTCAGTAGAACATCTCGCAAAACTGGCACTGCAACTAAGAAGAGTCCTCTGCTGTTTTGTCATTTATATAGCATTCTTCAAAAGGAAACCGCGCCAAAAGACTATGACATCATTTCCTGTGAAATGTGTCAATCATGTAGTCAAGGAGACAAAATTCTAGAGAACCAATTTCGATATTAATCAAAAGCATGGCTATTTTAACTGCATCAAAATAAACATTCCATCATTTCCTAGGAAAACCACATTCATTTACTGCATGGTTTTTGTATATTTATGAAAGACTGACACTTAAACAAAAAACTGTGTTATATATATCTAGATATACCATGATCACTACTGTGTCTATATGAAACCAGAGAAAAAAAAAAAAATTTGTCAAGATCGCTACAGAGTAGCGCTTTAAGTAAAAATGTGTCTATATCAAACCGGAGTCATTATGTAACATTTGGACCAACGGAGGATAGACTAGTTTTATATCAGTGATTCCTGTCAATACTCCGGGAGGCGTAAATCCATGGATAAAGGTAGGGAAAGGGGTTTAGATAGGGCCGGGGGGGTGGGTTAGGTAGAGGAAGGGAAGGGAAGGTGAGGGGAGGGCGAAAGAGAGTTCCCTCCGAGGCCGCTCCGAAATCGGAGCGGCCTCGGAGGGATGATGGTGCATCCATTTTTGTTGGTGTAGTTTACAGGCCTCTGATTCAAATGGAAGAATTAGACAGAGAGCTGGTCAAAGACATCCAGAAGGTGGGAAAGAAGGGAGAAGTGTTGATTGTTGGAGACTTTAATCTGCTGGACATAGATTGGAAAATCCCTTCTGCAAAATCTACCAGAAGTAGAGAGATAGTGGATGCCCTGCAAGGGATTTTCTTCAAACAAATGGTGATGGAACCCATGAGGGAGGGAGTTATACTCAACCTAGTGCTCACTAACAGGGATAATGTCTCTAATGTTCGGGTGGATGCCCACCTCAGCACCAGTGATCATCAAATGGTATGGTCTGACATCGCAAATAGGATATAGAGAAGTCACATGAAGACCCAAGTTTTGCATTTTTAAAATATGAACTTTGTCGAAATGGGGACATACTGGGAGGTAGAACAAGACTGGGAGAAAATGGAAGAGGTGGAACAACATTGGACCAAACTAAAAGGATCAATTACAAAAGCAACAAATCTATATGTTAGAAAAGTAAACAAAAGTAAGAGAAATAAGAAACCGATCTGGTTCTCAAAGGAGGTGGCTGATATAATAAAAGCAAAAACAGCAGAGTTCAAGAAATATAAAGGATCCCAGAAAGTGGAACAAAGGGAAGAATGTCTGGTGAAACTGAGGGAGGCAAAGAAAGTAATCAAGAAAACAAAAAGTCAGATGGAAGAAAGAATTGCCAAAGAGGTAAAGCGAAGTGACAAAACATTTTTCAGAAACATCAGAGAAAGGAGAAAGGTCCAAAGAGGAATAGTGAAATTGAAAGGTGATAAGGATCAATGTGTAGAGAGAGACAAAGAAGAGACTGAAATATTAAAACAAATACTTCAGTTCGGTGTTCACTAAAGAAGACCTTGGAGAAGGACTGTCGCTAGTTAACAGGACTGTGGATGGGGGTGGAGTAGACGAAATTCTGTTTACAGAACAGAATGTATGGGAAGAGCTAGGAAAACTGAGAAGTGGACAAAGCCATGAGGCCTGATGAGGTTCATCCCAGGATACTGAAGGAGCTCAGAGATGTGGTGGTGGGTCCGCTGTGTGACCTGTTCAATAGATCCCTGGAAATGGGAGTGGTGCCAAGTCATTGGAGAAGAGCGGTGGTGGTCCCTCTTCACAAGAATGGGAGCAGAGAGGAGGCTGGAAACTACAGGCCGGTTAGCTTCACCTCGGTGGTGGAAAAATTAATGAAGACTCTGCTGAAAGAAAGGATAGTGAACTATCTACAATCCGATGGATTGCTCAATCTGAGGCAGCATAGATTCACCAAGGGAAGGTCCTGTCAGATGAATCTGATTGTATTTTTTGATTGGGTGACTAGAGAGTTGGATCAGGGAAGAGCGCTTGATGTGATTTACTTGGATTTTACTAATGCTTTTCATTCTGTCCCACATACAAGACTCATGAATAAAATGAGAAGCTTGGGAGTGAGTGCTAAGGTGGTGGTGTGGATTACAAACTGGTTGATGGATAGAAGACAGCGTGTGATGGTAAATAGAACCTATTCTGAAAAGAGAACTGTGTTAAGTGGAGTGCCACAGGGATTGGTGTTGGGACTGGTTCGGTTCAATATCTTTGTGAGCGACATTGCGGAAGGGATAGAAGGTACACTATGTCTATTTGCAGATGATACTAAGATCCAGAGATGTGCTTCATTTTTTACTACCGGGTCGTTTTTTGAGTCGGACACTTCGGGGTAAAGTTCGGTTTTCCTCGGTTAGTTTTTTTGACAAACGAATAAAAAACTAAGAGAGAAAAACGAAACCGGCTCAAAAAACAACGCGGGAAAACGAAGCTAAAAAACCCCACCCCAAGCATTAAAACTTACTATAAAACATTAAATAGACTCCCCCCCCCTATCCCGATCCCTCCCCAACACTTATCAACATCCCTGGTGGTCCAGCGGGGTCCCGCGAACGATTTGTCCCTCCGTACCCAGCGTGCCTGCCTCACTCAGAATGGCGCCGATAGCCTCTGAATTACTATGTCACAGGGGCTACCGGCGCCATTGGTCAGCCCCTGTCACATGGCTGCTATGGTACCAACCCTGCAAAAAAGACACCTAGATATGGCACTGTTGGCCAACTCTAGTCCTCAAGAGCCACAAATAGGTTTGGTTTTCATGATTTCCACATTAAATATTCTTGAGGTATATTTACATACAATGGAGGCAGTGCATGCAAATCTATCTTATGCATATCCATTATGGATAACTTGAAAACCAGACTTGTTTATGGATCTAGAGGATCAGAGATGGCCAATTCTGCCATATGATATTAAGCCTATTGTTACATGCACTGAAAGTGGACAGGCCATTCAGAAAGCCATGAGTAAACTGAATTACAATTACAATATAGTAAACCTCCCATATCAAAACAGCACTAACTGCCAACACTTAACAATAACAACTGTACCTATGACAAAGCAATGCTGCAAACATTAAACCAGGCCCTAGAAAAACAATACACCTCCTATTGGAAAAAGAGAACAAACTAGACTGTGACAGATCCCTATAAAGACACTACACACTATCAGAACACCATATCTCGGCCACACATGCAGAACACAGAGACCTTCACCAAATATAGCATAACTAGACCATAAAGTAAAATAGAAACAAACAGACAAAAACCAAATTGGAATCCACAATATGCCAGACTGTATGAAGTACAAGAATGGAAAAACAGAAACATTACTATTTCTCATAAAACAAACAATAAAATCCAGAAATATAAAACATCAATCATAATAGCAAAACCATACTAATAAAAATATTTCAAAACAGCTGATATCCATATCCCATAATTAAAAACTCAAATAAAAATTTGTAAATGTTCCCAAAAGCCAACAAAATATTTGCAAACAGCAGACACTTTCAGTTTGCAGCCTTATTCAAAAGCATACAGCACTCCAATCTGCTAAGTGATTTGTTTAAATATATTTATATATTTTCCTCTCTGTCTTAGGCCTAGATTCATCATCATATATATATATATATATATATATATATATATATATATATATATATATAGCAGAATGATGGCCCGTGAACAAGAAAGGGGCAGGGGGACGATAGAGCGCAGCCGGCCGCATGGCGGCGGTGTGGTTTCACCCTCCATGGCACCGCACATTATTGCCCCCATAGCACCATGGGAAAAGGTGTAGTTATTTCCCGCGGTTCTACCGGCGATAATTTAAAAAGCATTATCGCATGCAGCACTGCCAGGACATAACTCCACCTAAACCCCATCACACTACTCCCCTTCCCTTAATTTGAATAATACTGCCACGATGTGGCCGGTATCACGTGGGTAGAGCGCTATCGCACATGATAAGGCCCTAACGCGCACGATAAGGCCATATCACAGCTTGATGAATGAGCCGGTTAGTGTGCACTTTAGAAGTTTTGTTTATTTCTGCTGTTAAATCCTTTCCTCCTGCATAATAGTTTATTAGCTTATCTACTAAGTATAACCTGGGCTCAGTGGCATACTAAGATGGGGTGTGGGGGTGCGGTCTGTTCTGGGAGGTCGGTGGCTGCGAGTGGAGCCCCTCCCGCTCGCGCTAGAAGAAGAGGGAGACCTCTGGGCCACGAGCGGTGGGAGCACTGGGCGGCCACTTAGAATGCCACAGGATTGGAGCCGGCAACTGCACAACCTTTTCTTCCCCCCCCCCCACCCTGTGGCCCAGAAGAGGAAGTGGTGGGTCCACGCAGGTGGGAAGAAGGAAAGGTCATGGCCCGAAGCAGTAGGAAGAGCAGCACCGCTGCCCCCACCCTCCCCATTGCAGATGCAGGAAGTAGAGCCACACCAGCCCTCGTGCCGCCTCGAGATAAATGAAGAGTTCCCGTCTGTCACAGGGGGGGCTGAAGGAGGAAACTGCTGCTGTGCTTCTGATGGGGAGCGGGGTAGGAAGTGAGAGAGAGTTTGTTTGTGTCCATATGTGTGTGTTAGAGTACGCCTGTGTGTGTGTGTATGGGAATGAGGGTGCATGTTTGTGTGTGGGAGAGGGAGCAGGGGTGTGTGAAAGTGTTGCAAGAGAGAGAGAGAAAGCCTGTGTGAGAGAGAGGGGAACCAGAGATCAGGGGGCAGGGGGGAGGGGAGGAGGGGGCGGAGAAGTGAATCGGGGAGGGGGGAGTGCCAAAGGAAGAATCCACCCCGGGTGCCGAATACTTTGGGTACGCCTCTGCCTGGGCTATCCCATCTATATTGTTTCACAGTGAACTTGCTCATAGACCAAGGAAGTTATGCTAGCTCCAGCCAGAATAAATGTTGCAAGAATTCTCAGACTTGTATTTTGGATTTAATTTCTCGTTTTTCGAAATCTGAGCTACAGGTGAGTTATGGTTGGTATGTACCTGCTCCACATGGCATACAGACTAAGTCTGCACTTGAGGCAATGGAAGGTGAAGTGACTTGTCCATGGTCACAAGCAGCACCAGTGGGAGAATTGGGATTTTACCCCTGGTTCTCAGCCCTGCTGCTCTAACCACTAGACTACTCCTCCACTCCTGTAATATTCATTCACTGTGAGCTGCCTGTGGTTTGGACTCTGTCATTACCTTTTCTCCTATAAATAAATAGACCTTGTGGGACCATGGCTAAAGATCCAGTCTGACGTTATTAGTTAATAGCATTTCCACCCAAGAAATAAAAGAGTAGTAGCTCTTTACTTGATGACCTTGCCAATCCCCAGAAAGGTTTAGTCAACCTTTGACAGTAAATGACTCACCTTGGGCTGGTCCACTACATCTTTTCAGCCCAGATTACTAAAGAACCCAGTAACCCAGGCAGGGACTACTACTAACAGAGGGCTACAAAAACCACCTTCAGAAATAGAAACCAAGAAGTCTTAATACAGGGCTTCCCAAACCTGTCCTAGTGAACTCCCAGCCAGTTGGGTTTCCAGTATAAATATAAATTTCCACTATAAATATGTATGAGAAAAATTTGCATGCCTTGGAGACTCAGAATAATACCAAATTTATCTCATGCATATTTATTGTGAATATCTTAAAAACCCAATTGGCTGTGGGGTACCCAGGACAGATTTTGGAAGCCCTGTTCTAATGCAACATAAAAAATTAACCTTCCCCCCAACCCCAGTCACTCTTGCCCTACCAGGTCCTAGTTAAGAAAATCTGGCCAGTGCTATTTTACTGTACAGCAAAATGGCACTGGCCACAGGGCTAATCGGTACCATTTTTGGCCTAGGATCACTCCTGCCCTTATCTATTTTGCAGACCCCAGAAAAGGGGTAAGACACTTCGGGGGGGGGGGGGGGGGGGCAGGGGCTCATGGGCATGCCTGGGGGAAAGAAATGGTTAATTATTCTGTTTTGATGCCAGGAAGATTGGGGGGGGGGGGGACAGTTTGTTGGGGGTCTTTTAGGGTTTTTTTAAATTTAATATGTATTTTGGTTCAGTAAATGAAATAAACCAAAATAACCATTAAATGAAGCAAAACACAAAGACCACCCAAAACAAAAAATGAAACTAATATATTTTCCCTGCACTCCCCTCTTAGTCACCATTGGAAAGTACTAAAGGAAATAATCATAAGAGGAAATGAGTGCGAGGCATTAGGTAAAGTGTGAGCTACTTCATAGCCCTGTGCACTCACTAGGAAATGCCTCGCCATAGAGTTAGATGCCCTTGTCTTGACATGGCAAACCTATATTTTCATCACATAAACCTTCGCTGCCATGAGCACCATCACATAAATTATTCTGTGGGCTTGGTGCCGTAGTTAAATTATCAGACCTGTTTTACAATTATTTAAAAATCTACAGTCTGGTAAGAAAATCGAAATTGGTTCCCTCCCTCAACACTGTTAAGTTTGAACGAGTATTTTAATTTGTTGCACTAACTCAATATACAATATCTGTTGTTACTTCATCCGGTCGGTGCAGAACTGAAGGGCATTTATCTGTCCAAAGCTAGTCACCAATGTACAAACAGGCCAATACAGTACAGTGCGCTCCGAGCGCACTGTTAACCCGTGATTGGACGTGCGTTTTCGAAAACGTGCGGCCAACCCCCCCCCCCCAAATCTAATAGTGCCCGCAACATGCAAATGCATTTTGATGGCCCTATTTGGTATTCCCGCGCGATTCAGAAAGCAAAATGTGCAGCCAAGCCACACATTTTACTTTCAGAAATTAGCGCCTACCCAAAGGTAGGCGCTAATTTCTCCAGGCACCGGGAAAGCAGTAAAAACTGCTTTTCTGTGCACCCTCCGACTTAATATCATGGCGATATTAAGTCGGAGGTTCCAAAAGATAAAAAAAGTTAAAAAAAACCAAACATTTGTAATTGGCCCGCGGCTCGCCGGTTGAAAATCGGACGCTCAATTATGCCGGCGTCCGGTTTCCGAACCTATGGCTGTCAGTGGGTTTGAGAACCGACGCCGGCAAAATTGAGCATCGGCTGTCAAACCTGCTGACGGCCGCTGCTCCTGTCCAAAAAGAGGCATTAGGGACGCGCTAGTGTCCCTAGCGCCTCTTTTTGCCTCGGGCCGTCATTTGAATACAGAATCGCGCGCACAGGAGGGTGGCCTGTGCGCACGCCGGGAGGGCGGGCGTTCGCCCTCTCTCCCGCGACTTTTACTGTATGGGCCCGTAAGTTTGTTCAATAAAAAGGCATTGCCGACAATAGTGTTTGATGACCTTTCTCTCTCCGTATAAAGCAAAATTACAACAGGGAAAGTAATGTTAACGTGCTGATGGGAGCATCATTTGTGATTCTCAGTTGTGGGAGCTCAGGTTCCAGTAGAAATATCAGTCAGCTAGTTGAACGAACCCTGCACATTTCATCTCCTCTAGCCCTTGTGCATATTACACTGCAAATTATGAATGTTTAGCATATAGGCATTCTGCAAATATTGACAGTTCTGAGACTGAGTAGCATGGCGAAAGAGTAATTATTATCTCTGGTAGCACTGCATTCCCCACCACAGATTAATTCTTTTAAATCATATTACACAGTTTGGAAGATTTTTTTTTTACCTTGTTTTCCTTAAACATCCAAAAAGCCAGTAAGCATAAGCTTGACTAAAGATATTAATTATTAAGACCTTAGTCTGGCAGAATTGTCTCTTATTTGGCAGTAAAACTTCTCAGGGGCCGATCCATACTATGAACTCGGCAACCTTACACAGCCAAATTCCCCCCTGAGACTGGCTGGTACAGATGTTTCTGGTGAATGTCTCCCAGATGTGCAGTCAGTCACTGGCCAGCTATACAAATTGAATAGCATGCTAAAAGGTGAAAATGTCAAAGGGTCCTCCTGTGGCTGGATGTAACAACCCAGTGTGAGGTGCTGTACATGCATGGGCTGAGCATGAGATGCCTGTCTGACATAAGGGACTAGGTTTAAGGACATGGCAAAAATTCTATTAAAAAACAAAAACCATATCACAAAATTATGAGTAGCCAGAGGAGCAAACAAGGTTTTCCCATAGCAGCAAACTTACTGTAGAGCTTTTGCAGAAATAAATTATAACAAAATGAAGCAACGCAGGGCTTTTGTAATGCAAACCACTAAACTATAGAGATGTACATTTTATGCAGCCCTTTATGGGCTTTTAGTCAGGGTACATGAAACTAGGTTATTCCAGTATTATTATATATTTTTTTTTTTACCAAATATATATGTTTCTTAGCAGTGGTTTTATGTCTGGAGTTAGAATATTATTCATTTTTATTATTGTTACATCTATATTAAGATATAGCACTTTATGCATACATCAGCGAGTGAGCATAATGTACAAATCATTGATGCAATTTCGAATATCTCACGTTGTTACAATGTACACAGGTGCTTTAGTGCACATACTTTGTAGACAATTTTTAAAAACAAAACTAAGCAAGTAGTTCCCTGTCAAAAACTGCCTTCAATGTACTTGCGGTTAAAGAGCCCACTGGTTACACTGCGGGCTAGTCAAAACTGTTCCCTGATGGATGTGCTGGAATTTCACGGAATTTAGGACTTGAGGCTGGAAAGGAGGCTGTGGTGAATTAACAAATATCACTACTCAAAGCTGAAGCCAGTGGTAGCCTTAGGGTTGCTGGTGCCATTGGTGGGCCCCTGTCACATGGTAGGAGCAATGGACGGGTTCTCCTACCATGTGACAGGGGCCGACCAATGGCACCGGTAGCCTCTGTGACATAGTAAGGGCAAAGGCTATCGACGCCATTTTGAATACTGGCAGCTGATGGCCTGAGTTCAGGAGATCGCTCCAGGACCCCCACTGGACCACCAGGGACTTTTGGCAAGTCTTGGGGGGGTCAGGAGGGTGGGGGTTTATTCATTAGTGATATGTTGTATTCGTGGGGGTTCGCCATACGTTTCGTGACCCCCACGAATACAACGAATATGGCATATACGTTGCGGATTGCCAATACGTTGCAAACGAATGCACACCCCTAGTGAAGGTACACTGTCCAGATGCCAGACAGTCTACAACCCTGTGAGTAAGCTGAATACTGCAGAGGTAGACAGTGATTCTCAGCATTGGGTTTTTACTGTGAATAAAGTGAATATCGCACTGGAAAAGTTGGAGTTAGCATGGTTTTCTGACTCTAGAGAGTGAAGTTTGCTCGGCCATCCTTACATATGGCGTCAAGTCGGGGATTTTTTTCTAGAGCTTGGCACAGAAAAAACCCAAAGTCTCCACGGGATGACTGTGAACAAATGTTTGTATGTGTGGCCTGCCAGAAGCAATTGGAGGTAAAAGGGTGTGGCTCAGGGAGCACTCTGAAGCAGAGCAGTACTGCAAGATAGAGGCTTGTGGGCTCACAGAGGAGCACAGAAAAAAAAACAAAACAACTGAAAACTGCCTTTAAACTAGCAATGGTCTGTGAGGCCTGCAGGCAGTGTAGGTTTTTCTTTGCAGACTAAGGGGAGAAGCCCCGTCTGGAGTCAGAACTGTTATATTCAGTTCAGTTAAAGCCAGTGAAGCATGGGTTTCTTTTTTGTGTTTTTGTTTTACTTTTTTTTTTTCCTTTTAAAGAAAAAGAAAGAGAGAGAGAGAAAAAAAAAAGCAGTTGGGCATTGTAGCTGGGGCAGAGCCTGGCCCAGAGTGAAAGTGAAACTGCCAGCAAGCACAGAAGCCAGAGAGCTTAAAGGCCTGGGCCGGATCCAGTGGGTGTAAAGCAGTGCAGGTAGAAGAAGAAAGAGGAGCCAGTGTGCTTAAAAGAAGAATAGCCGTGTACTTCTGCGTAGTGGGAGTTCCTCAATCTCAGGGAGAACCTGAGACTGGAGTTGTGCAGATGAAAAGGCCAGCCAGGCTAGCGGGGGCCAGCAATGCCACTCCCATGTGCCACAGATACGCAGAGAGAGGAAGGTGGAATTAAATGGCGGCAGCTGGTCGCTGAACTACAGGAGAGTGCAGCAAAGGTGACCCAGTGGGAGGCAGAGCTAAGGCAAGTCGCCAGAGAGAACACTAGGGCAGCAGGCGAACTGAGAAAAAACTGTCAGCCTGCCAGAAGTTAAGCCAGGTGAGGCTGCAGGCTTCCTGGAAGTTGAAGAAGCACAGCAGCTGTTTGAGCTGTATGTCTGGAGCTTGACACTTCAGCAAGACTCCACTCCGGAAAGGGCTGGAGCCCATTCGGGTCATGAGTGGCAAGACCCTGCAGAGGGGAACGCAACTAAGCAGGAGAAGAGCCCGAGGGATGTCCTACAATGACTGTATCACCCAAGAGCTCATGGAGGACCTTAAAGGACTGGCCCAAAGCAAGAGGGCTGTCAGAGACCCCTGAGAGAGGTCTCTCAGAGAGCCAGGAATGCAGTAGGAAGAAGCCTGAGAGGGGGCGCTGCAGGGAGGCCTGAGGTTGGCGCTACAGGAGGTCCCCTGGAAGGCCCTGTAGAGAGCACAAACACTGAAAAGAGCCCAGGAGAGAGCAACACCGACTGCCCAGAAGGGAGCAGTACCAAGTGGCCTGCGAGAGAGGCACTGCCAAGGGGTCAGTTGAAGAGGCTGCAGAGGCCATGGAATCCCTAGCGAGAGGGAATACAGAGAAGCCAGATGGCGGTGCTGCCCGTGGAGAGGCCAGGAGGCGAGGCCATGGACAGGTGTGCGAAAAGGAGTGTGGAGACTCCAGCGAGAGGGTCTGCTGAGCAGACAATGCCTGGCACCACGTTGGAGTTGCCAGAGGGTTGTGAGTGCAGAGGAGGCACAAGGCACTAAGAGATAAGGGGTAGATTTTCAGAGCCCTGCTCGCCTAAATCCGCCCAAAACCGGGCGGATTTAGGCGAGCAGGGCCCTGCGCGCCGGGAAGCCTATTTTACATAGGCCTCCCGGCGCGCGCAGAGCCCCGGGACTCGCGTAAGTCCCGGGGTTCCCGGAGGGGGGCGTGTCGGGGGGCGGGCCCGGTCGTCGCGGCGTTCCGGGGGCGTGTCGGCAGCGTTTTGGGGGCGGGTACGGGGCGTGGCTACGGCCCGGGGGCGTGGCCGCGCCCTCCGTACCCGCCCCCAGGTCGCGGCCCGGCGCGCAGCAGGCCCGCTGGCGCGCGGGGATTTACGTCTCCCTCCGGGAGGCGTAAATCCCCCGACAAAGGTAAGGGGGGGGTGTAGACAGGGCCGGGCGGGTGGGTTAGGTAGGGGAAGGGAGGGGAAGGTGAGGGGAGGGCAAAGGAAAGTTCCCTCCAAGGCCGCTCCGATTTCGGAGCGGCCTTGGAGGGAACGGGGGGAGGCAGCGCGGCTCGGCGCGCGCAGGCTATACAAAATCGATAGCCTTGCGCGCGCCGATCCAGGATTTTAGTGGATACGCGCGGCTCCGCGCGTATCTACTAAAATCCAGCGTACTTTTGCTTGAGTCTGATGCGCAAGCAAAAGTAGGCTGATCGCGCTTCTTTTAAAATCTACCCCTAAGTGAAGAGTACTCACCACACGTCCCACAGCCAGTGCAAGGTATCCTGCTAGGGTGGGAGTGAACCTGGAGCTACAGATGGACTCAAAGGACTCTAGGTGTAAACTGGGCAAGAGCCGCAGTGGGTGGTAGTAACAGTGTTGTCTGGGGTAACTTTAAGGTGTGGGGGTGAGTCCTACCCTTGAGCACTGACCCCAAACTTAGCTGATAGGAGGCCAGAAGAAGGGAAATGGGGTGGGATCCAGAGGAGAATAGTGATGCTCAGGCCAATGGGTCCAAACTGGGGGGGGGGGGGGGAATATGTAAACAGAGTGACCTCGTTTTCCCTTGTTTGCATGTGCAGGACCAGGCTAGATGCCTGGTCCACCTTAAATCCCACAGAGGGATGGGTGGGAGCAGCTGGGGCAGGGATAATAGTGTAAGCCCATCTGGGTTCATGAGGCCCCTATATCTCCAGGAGAGGCAGCTCCTGTTAAACTATCCTGTCCAAGCCAGAAGGGAGTGAAGGTACACTGTCCAGATGCCAGACAGTCTACAGCCCTTTGGGTAAGCCGAATACTGCAAAGGTAGGCAGTGATTCTCAGAATTGTGTCTTACTGTGAATAAAGTGAATATTGCACTGCAAAAGCTGAAATCAGCGTGGTTTTCTGACTCCAGAGAGCAAAGTTTGCTCTGCTATCCTCACAGGGTTACATATATTTACCCTCACAACTTTTCATTGGCAGCTCAAGGCGAATTACATTCAGGTACTGTAGGTATTTCCTTGTACCCAGAGGGTTCACAATCTAGAGGCCTGATTCACTAAGCATTTTTCTCATAAACACAGAATGGGAGAAAAGCCCTAGTGAATTAGGCCCTAAGGGCATCTGAGGCAATGGAGGGTGAAGATCACAAGGAGCAGCAGTGGGATTTGGACATGCTTCCCTGGTTCACTGCTCTAATCATTATTGTTTTTCAGATCAAAGCAGATCTCCTTGAGGTGCCTGTTCCTGCTGTAGGACTCAGAATGACATGCTTTGCCTCCTGAATATTAGAAGCAGAAGGGGGTAAAGATGTCCCATTGGTTGATGTTGGACCATTAGGAGCATAAGGATCCATGAGACCAGCTATGGCTAGTGAAAGAGATCTAATGATTAGTATTTCCTTTTACAAATCTCTCATCCATCCTTGACTTTGGTGCATGTGTGTCTGCAAGGTGTGGTGTGTGTCTGCAAGGTGTGGTGTGTGTCTGCAAGGTGTGGTGTGTGTCTGCAAGGGTCTTCATGTGGTGTTTGTCTCTTTCTGGAATGTTGGTGTGGCATATGCTGTGTTCTTCATTTCTTATGTGTGGCATTAGTCCAAATTTTCTGGCTTGCATATTCGCTCCACCTGCCCCTCTCTGTTTCGCTTTTGTATCTGTGGCCCCCGCTCCACCAGGGGTTACCTTCCCAGCCTTGGGGAACATAGGAGTCACTCTCCCAAGGTGGGGGAAGTGATCTCTAGGGACATGAGCTGGGGGTAGGATAACCTGGGCCAGAATAAAAAAAAACCAATGTACAATCAATAGTTGTGCTCCAACATAAAAATAATTTACTGCAGTCAGAATCTTCAAAATAAAACATATTGACAAAAACACCAGGAGAACTGGTAAATAAACAAAATAATAGTTCTTAGGCAGCTCTTCACTCCCCAAAACACAGACAAAACTTCTTTGCTTCTTACTCCCCATTTCTCTTCCTTTAGTAACAGTTACTTCTTCGGTTGACACAGTGGACCTGATTTTCAAAAGCATTTACACACTTAAAATAGGATTTACATGTGTAAAATGCACTTTACCTGTGTAAGTGGGCTTTTGAAAACTGCTACAATACATGCCATTGAATTGTCCATAGGATTTACCCACATAAGTGCACTTTACATGGATGGGTAAATGGCTTTTGAAAATTACCTCCTATATCTCATTTTGCTTTAGCTTCTTCTATGTGTCTCTACCCAGGCCTATTCTGGCCCTCTTTTCCTTTCCATTATTAAAATAGTTACTCACACTATCCTGTTCAACTCTAGGAACATAAGAACATAAAACTTGCCATACTGGGTCAGACCAAGGGTCCATCAAGCCCAGTATCCTGTTTCCAAGAGTGGCCAAGCCAGGTCACAAGTACCTGGCAGGCTTTGAAGGGGTAGAGAGATTCCAAGCTGCTTATCCCAAGAACAAGCAGTAGATTTCTGCAACTCTTCCTTAAATAATTGTTAATGGACTTTTCCTCCAGGAACTTGTCCAAACCTTTTTAAAATACAGCTATATTAATAACTTTCACCACATCCTCTGGCAATGAATTCCAGAGCTTAATTATGCCTTGAGTAAAAAAATATTTTCTCTTATTAGTTTTAAATGTTATTACCCAGTAATTCCATTGTGTGTCCCTTGGTTTTTGTACTTTTTGAAAGAGTAAACAACTGATTAATGTTTGCTCATTCCATTCCACTCATTATTTTATAGACCTCTACCATATCTCCCCTCAGCCATCTCTTCTCCAAGCTGAAGAGTCCTGACCTCTTTAGCCTTTCTTCATAGGTGAAATGTTCCATCCCCTTTATCATCTTGGTCGCCCTTCTCTGTACCTTTTCTAATTTTGCTAAATCTTTCTTGAGAGGATTCCTCTGATGTAGCAGACAGGAATCCACCGAGCTCTGCTGCAGGTCCCTGCTGGCACAGTTTGCCTCCTGTTCTCACTACAGTAAAGCATGGGTTTCTTCAGATCTTCATAACCAAAATTTGCAACACTTTTATTCTTTCCTTCAGGCTTCGTGAGATTTTGGGAGAAAATCTCTACCCCACTCCTGCTACTCCTTTCTGCAACCCTGAGAGACGATCACAGCTCCAGCCTTAGTCAGTCCTTTCCATCTGGAGCAGCCCCAAATTCAGTAGAGCCATGGCTTTTATTACTTTTCCTATTGTCCGAACCCTTTGGGGCTGTACTTCACTGTAGGTCAAGAAGGGCATCTGCCCTAGAGATGACTCAAACTAGAACATTATCATTATACTTTCAAAACAACCTGGTGCCCTCTACACATCCTGTGCACCCCTCAGCAGATGTTAGTAGGGATGTGCATTCGTTGGTTTTTTTAGGCCATTCGTTTCATTCCTTTTACTTATGTGCGCGTATCTCGCGATCAGAACGTATGCGTGCAAAACCGCTGGTATGCGTGCATGTGGGAGCCTACCCGCATGCGCGGGTACCCTCTGTTTTGTGCGCGTACCTTCCGATCGTGAGATACACGCGCATGGCCAAAACGATCGAAACAAATGGCCCTACAAATGCACATCCCTTGCTGTTAATGCCTTTGTAGACTTCCCATAAGGGAAGAATCTCCAGCCTAACATTACATCTTCTGCAAACATTAAATCCTAGACACTCTGTGCCATAGGGGCCACATATGTATGTGCTATTACACAGTTTCATTTCTGTGCTTTGGGTGTGGTCATCTGTGACATGCAATGGAAAGGCATAGACTTTTTCTGTGTTCTCTAAGTAACGTCTTGTCATAGTTCTTGCCTTTATCTTTCTTGGTTACCCTGTATGTCTTCTTTCTTCTGTGCATCCTGCCTTTGCATTTTTCATTCAAGCTTCTTAATGTAACTTTAACCTTTAATCTGAGCATCTTACCACTTCTTATCTTTTCCCCTGATTACTCAAAGCATGCATCAGCGTCTCCAAAGGGTGGTGTCCTGGGGTCCAGGCATGCCACCTGTGGATGCAAGCATGCATGCATGAATTTTGTGGGGTTTTGCTCTGGAGCTGAAGAGATGCCCCCTATTAGAGTTGCAGTCATATGTGCTGCCTTATTTCCTGCGTGAACCTGATGATTTCCGTGTTGTCTGTTTATTTGTCTTTAACTCTCTTTCAGCTTTGCCCAGATATGCTCATATTTCATCTCTGCGAGTAGTGGGAGGTGGTTGTGGCAGGACATCACTGTCTGCAGGTCTGAAGCTTTCATTTGGTACAGCTTTTGCAAAAGTTTACATGTTCTCCTGGCACAAGGGTGGTTAACTAGTCCTCAAGAGCCCCAAACAGGTCAGATTTTCAGAATATCCACAACGAAAATGCATGAGATGGATTTGCCTGCAATGCTTCATTGTATGCAGTTCTATCTCATGTATATTCATTGAGGATATCCTGACAACCAGGCCTAGTTTTGGCTTTAGAGGAATGGAGTTGACCACCCCTGACCTAGTTGATGTTTTTGGAGTAGACTGGCAGATAAGAATGACACTTATTATGCAGATATACTTGAATACCATAGTTGCTACAAAACTAAATGCAATACCAAAACAACAGTAGAGTACTGTCTTTCATATGTCATCTGTAAGTGCCAAAACAATAGTTTTGGTAACAAAAATCATTTCTGGGTTTTTTGTACCAACTATTGTTATGACTGTCTATGTAAATTGATCATATTAGGAAGCCCTTTATTTTCATAAAACAATATAATTACAGCCTTCCCTCTGTAATTCCTCTCTCTCTTTCTCTCTTGTGCTTTCTCTCTATCTCTGTATGAAAAGGCTAGCACTTTTGGGAAATGGTAAAAGAATGCACATTCACAGAAATCATAGAAATGCATTTCCCCATCATGCAGACTTCCCATTTTTCTACCCCTTGTCCACTGTGGTCCAGTGGACTGCAAAACCACAGCAAAATTAAAGTGAGATCCTACCAAAAGCAATTTTTAGCTTCCTGATTCTTGAATTCTTTACTTCCTGGTATGCAATTACTTCCAAATGTATCCTGGATGATACATTTCTCCACCATGGAGCTGCAGAGAACTTGCAGGCTCACTTTACTTTATTTATTTTTACAAACTCTAATAAAGCATTACTGCTCCTTTTTGGGTGTCAGACAAATTATTTTGGAGAAACATAAGAACATAAGATACAGCATACTGGGTCAGACCAAGGGACCATCAAGTCCAGTATCCTGTTTTCAACAGTGGTCAATCCAAGTCATAAGTACCTGGCAAGTACCCAAACATTAAATAGGTCCCAAGGTACTAATGCTGGTAACAAACAGTGGCTATTTCCTAATGATTAATAGCAGTTTATGGACTTCTTCTCCAGGAACTTATCCAAACCTTTTAAAACCCAGCTACACCAACTGCCTTAATCACATCCTCTGGCAATGAATTCCTGAGCATAATTGTATGTTGAGTGAAAGAATTTTCTCTGATTTGCTTTACTTGTACTACTTGCTAACTTCATTGAGTGCCCTCTAGTCTTTCTATTATCTGAAAGAGTAAATAACTGATTCACATTTACCCATTCAAGTCCTTTCATGATTTTGTATACTTCTATTATATCCCCCTCAGTCGTCTATTCTCCAAGCTGAACAGCCCTAACCTCTTTAGCCTTTCCTCATAGAGGAGCGTTCCATCCCCTTTATCATTTTGGTCACCCTTCTCTGTACTTTCTGCAGTGCAACTATTTCTGTTTTAAGAAGTCATGACCAGAATTGTACACAGTATTCAAGGTGAGGTGTCACCATGGAGAGATACAGAGACATTATGACATCCAACGTTTTATTTGCCATTCCCATCCTAATAATTTCTAACATTCTGTTTGCTTTTTTGATAGTCATAGCACACTGAGCCGAGAATTTCAATGTATTATCCACTATGACGCCTAGATCTGTTTACTGGGTGGTAGCTCCTAATATGAAACCTAACATCATGTAACTACAACTTGGGTTATTTTTCCCTATATGTATCCCCTTGCACTTGTCCATATTAAATTTCATCTGCCATTTAGACGCCCAATCTTCCAGCCTCACAAGGCCCTCCTGCAGTCTAAAGGTCAAAATAGCCTAATTTTTTGTTTTTATTGTCTTTAAGATCTATGTTGATAAACAGTGCATACAAATAGAATTTAATGGATAAAATATTACTTCTAAATCCAAAATGGCAGCCATTTTTAAATTATCTCAGAAGTAATTTTGTTGAAGATTGTTATTCCTGAGGAAGGCGGAAAATGCTTGTAGCCCATTGCAAGGCAAGAAGCATTAAGACTGTTTGCACACAAATGTTCGATATCAAGTTTGTTTGAAATAATGAATATTTTGGATCTCCACCTCTTTTGGTTGCTTTTATACATAACATTTATAAATTCAAAGAAATTCATACCGCATTGGGTGAAGGCAGTCTCTGAAATGAATTATTTGTAATCCCCTCTTCATTTTGTAGACTAAATAAAGGGGCCAAAGAGTTCCCAGATCTATGACACTAATGTCCCGGACCTCTTTACCTCTTTGTCATTCCTCACAATTTACAGCCACTGGGATGCCTAGGTTCTACCAGCAGGAAGGAGATACAACTTCCAGGGCCTTAGTGCAGTGGAAAGATTCAAAACATTGAAATTCACTCTCAAAATCCTGTGCAATCACAATTCAAAGGGTAATCACAGAAGGAAGGATATTAATGAGTTTAGGTCACCTTGAAAGAGCACAGCCCACAGTCTAATAGTGATGTTCAGCAAAAAAATGGTTTACTTCAACTTAAAAAAACAGAATCTAGGCCAAAATGGAAAAGATCATCAACCTAAAAGCAAAATCACAACTCCAAGGGCTGTAGTTTTTCTGGCCATAGTACACACTCTCTTAACTCTTCTATGATCTGAATCAATGTCCAATTTCCTCTCCTGTTGAAGAGTGGGAAGATTCTCCTCTTTCAAAATTATAAAGCAGAAGGAAAATTAGCAAAAAAAGAAACCCTCCTTGGCTTCAAAACTGAATACCGACTTCTTTCAAGCCAGCAAGCTTTATCCCCACTGTTGACTGAGCACAGGAGAAAGGCACCTTGAAATCCAGCCTTCCCAGCAATAGTATACTGACCTTACTGTTAGGAAACTGGTCAGAATCCACAAAAATCTCATATTTTCCAAAAACTCTCTCAAATTCTCCAAAACGTTTCAAATTGCTTGGTGAGTTGTGAAGCCTACCAGGATCTCCACCTCAACTCTACACTCCTCAGTCAAGATGGTCTCTATTAGAAAGCTTCTCTTCCAAGCCTCCCTTCAACAGCTTGTTTTGAGCATGCTCACACAGTATATAAAGGACCAGACCCAACCCAAGAATGGGGAAGAATACCCACTGGTGTTAATCCCCCAAAAATGCTGCATTCTAGGCAATTGCCCAAGTCTGCTTAATGAAGGGGCTAGCTCTGGGGGTGAGAATGAGCAGGGGGAGTGGGGGGGGGAGGAAGTATGTAAATGGGATGTGGGGATAGTGGAGATAGAGAGGGGACATGAGGCAGCCCTGCTAGTTGGATATACAGAGCTGTAATGTTTCGCTGTTCATGTCAAGCTGCTCTACCAAGTGACTCACTTTTATTCAGAGAGGGTTTTGGCCATTCTTGGGTTTTGAATCTCCCATTCTGCATACACCAGCATCTTTAATCCCTCTTCTTCCAGTTGAAATTGACACCACAAGTACTAAATTGCATCAGAAAAAGTATAAATAAAAAAAAGCCAGTACTGGCCTAAAGTCAGTGTCTCCAGGAAGTGGTACTTGGTAGTTAGCAGCTGTGTGGTAAGTCACAAGTAATCCCTATGGCTAGAGTCTGAACGGAATGCAGTTTTGTCAGAAATGATTGATTTACTGGAAAAGCTCTGATGGCTAGATTTGACACAGAAGAACATTATCGTTTCTCTCTAGTCTACCCTGACATATCAGAACACCATAAACCTTTCTTATTGGGCACACACTCCATGCTCAGCTCATGGGGACAGCAGTGGCAAACACACTGTGACAACCCTGGGGTACAACAAGGAATTCCATTGTCCCAGACAGTCACATGAGACTTGATGACATAGAAGGCTTCTAGTGACATTTCTGATGGAACTGAATTTTTCCAACACAATTCACACCGGTTCACGTTTATTTGAAAAATAAATCTTGGGGAAGTAAAAATGTAAAATGAAATGGGGAAAACATATTTTAAAAGCCCAAATTCAGTTTACAAGTGGATCTGATACAATTTCCAAGGGCCCGCAAGGCAGGGGGGCTATGCGCTGACATTTACAATTTATGTGCTAAAATGTTTCTAAAACAAATTGAATCTACCACGTTATTATTATAAGAGAGTGTTTCATCCTTCAAAATGGTCTACAGTCTGCCAGGGGGGTCTTAAGGCCTTGATGTCTGGCTATGGGCCTGGCATCCACGTGTTTTCTCATGGGGACAGATTGGGACACATCCCTGACTAAATTGGACCCCACATGCTGCATCTTCTTCATAAAACAATAAATCCAGTGTGAGAGGATCTGGTGCCAGTTTGAGAACAGTGCCAGTCTCTCGGATGGGCTCCATGCAAGGTAGGTGGAGAGATGGTGGAGAGGACTCAAGCCCAGAGGCAAGGACAATTAGTTTTCCTTGAGCTGGACAAGAGAACCACACCACCTAGTTCTCCCCCCTCTATGAGCATATTTGACCAGCCCCCTCACTATATCCCCAGATTCTGCCACTGTTAGATAACATAATTTAGTCACGTCCATGTACATTCAAACCAACAGCCTTTATTTTCTATATGACCAGCAATCAAAGCCTACAAAAGGGTTTAGAAGGCACTCATTGAATCAGGAGTTTGTAGGCTTCCACAGCCAGGCTGTATCCATTTACTTAATTTAAAACATTTATATGTCGCAACAATCCAATGTTCTTAACAGCATCAACTTCAATAACAACTTAGAGGTCCATATTCAAAGGCATTTAACTGGATAACTTGTGAGTTATCCAGCCAAATGTCAACTTTTGAATATTTTGGGCACTTATCTGGCTAAATTTTAGGTGTTCTGGGGTGGAATTCAGTTAGCAGATAACTTATCTGGATAACTCTGCTCGTGCACTGCCTCTATGCCATGCAAATTTTATCTCATGCATATGCATTGTGGATATCCTGAAAACCCAACTGGCTGGGGGGGGTCTCCCAGGTCAGGTTTGGGAACCTCGGCTCTAGGGCAGTGGTGGGCAAACTACGGCCCGCAGGCCTGTCCAGCCCATTACCATCTTTATTCCAGCCCATCTAGCTCTTTAAAATTTATATTATATGCGGCCCAGACAAAGTCAGGCCCTGACTAAGCTCGGGATTGCAGGCATGAAGGTTAGAGGCTGTGTCAGCGGCACTACTGAACAAATCGCTGGTGGGGTTCCCACCTCCTGCCAGCAAGAAGGATGCAGCACCACAGCTCAGCTTGTGACACACTGGTAGGGTTCCCATCCCCCACCAGAAAGAAGGATGCAGCACCACAGTGCACCTTGTGACACATTGGTAGGGTTCCCACCCCCCCACCAGAAAGAAGGATGCAGCACCACAGTGCAGCTTGTAATGCACTGGTGGGGGTTCCCATCCCCACCAGCATAAAGAGGGCCTGCATCCAGTTGGCATGAAGAAGATGACAGGAAGCTGATAGGAAGGGTGAGTCACATGGTGGGTTGGGAAGGGAAGGGGTATGAGTGAAGGAAAGGAAAGGAGAAGAGGGTGGGGAGTAACTAAGAGAGAAGGGAAGAGTGATAGAGGAAATGGAGTGAGGGGGAAGGAAACAGATTAACAGAGAAAAGGGAGTGAGAAGGAAGGAGACAGTGACTGAGAGGGAAGGGAGTGAGGGGGATGGAGACAGAGTGACTAAGAGGGAAGGGAGTGAGGGGGATGGAGACAGTGACAGAGTGAAAGGGGTAAGAATGAAGGGAGGGAAGGGAGTGAATGGGAGGGAGGGATGAGTGACCACAAAGGGAAGGGAGTGAGGGGAGAATGACAGAGGGAAGGGAAGAGGGTGAGGGGTGAGTAACTGACTAAGAGGAGAGGGAAGGGGATGAATGACTTAAAGGTGAATGAGAGGGAAGGGAGAGGGTACCAGTGGGAGTGAGAAGAGAGGGAAGAAGGGATTGTATGTGAGAGGAGAAAGCTAATGTGTTCCCCTCCTCCCCTCCACTAATAGTCTACTACAATCTCAGGGTGACCGGAAATCAGAAGTTCATAGTATGGGGAGAGAGGGATATTGTTATTCTTATTAGTTTTAATTATTTGGTGTTTGATAGCTGGGTATATTCTGTGGCAAGACTGCGCCATGGAATATACCCTGCTAGTTAGCTGGATATGTTTAGCATGGTTTACTAATGATTGATTTTATACTTGATTCTGTTTTATGAGGAATCAATGCATTATGAGTCTGGCTTTTAGTGGTTTCCAGTTCAGTTTTTTGTCTGCATTTATACTTCATGGCTTTTTTATTCTGATTTGGTGAGGGCCTGTCTGTGTTCTGCATTTGTAATTGAGGTGAGGTAGTCTGCTAGCCGGGAAAACACTTTGTATCTCTTGGGTTGAAGGTTTTGCTGATTTGGGTAGAGGCTGGGGATCCATGATTGAAGGGACTTCTCGGATGCTAAAAATGATGGTGCTTAAGCCTGCTGGATGCTGAAATGCCTGTAGCAAGTGCTGGTGATTTGATTGTTGTATCGAGGGCTCCAAGGGGATCCCCCTCCCCCTCCAAACTCTCATTGCACTTGAAAACTTGTACTGTGGCCCCTGCACAAAAAGGTTTGCCCACCTCTGCTCTAGGGCAGTGGTTCTCTACCTTTTTCCCATACTGACACACTTGACAGACAACACTCATATGTGTGACACAGTGGAAATTAAAAAAAAAGACCCCATATTACTTTTATTGTTAAGAATGACACAAGGGAAAGATAAGCATACTCTCTCCGAACAGAAATTACATAAATAGTAAACCTCCCATACCAGAACAGCACTAACTTCCAGCACTCGAACAGTAACCACCTTACCTAAGAAAAGGCAACACTGAAAATATTACACCTGGGCCTTAAAACACCAATGCTCTTCCTATTAGGAAAACGGAAGAAGCCAGGCTGCCATAGAGCCCTACAGAGAAACTAAATGCCAGCAGAATACCTCACCACAATCACATGTGCAGACCCTCACCTAACAAAGAATAAAGAGACCATAAAGCATAACTAGAAACATACAGACAAAAACTGAACTGGAAACCGCAACAAGCCAAGACTCTGTATGCAGTGCAACAAAGGAAAAAGAGAAATCCCCAGTCCTCATAAAATAAAGCAAGAAATATAAAATCAATAGCAGTAAAACCATACTAATAAAAAGAACAGATTATTTCAAAACAGCTGATGAATGAAATACCCAATAATTAAAATATATTAAAAATGTAAACATCAATAAAATATTTCAAAACAGCAGACGCAAAGACCCAATAATTAAAACTAATAAGGATAAAAAAAATGTTCTGCTCTCCATACCTGAGAACATTGGATTTGCAGGTGCCTTGAGATTGTTGTGAATTAGCAGGGTGAGGGGATTTGCTAGCAACTTTCCCCTCTCAGTCACACACAAGTTCTCTCACTCACTTACGGAGGCTCTCAATCACACACATATACACATTCTCTCTCTCTCTCTCACGTATACACAAAGGCTCTCAATTACATACACACATGCTCTCTCTCACTTGCACATTCATGTTCTCAATCACACACACACATGCTCTCTTTCACACAAACAGGTTCTCAGTCACACACTTACATACATGCTGTCTCTCTCTCTCTCATACACACACAGGGTCTCAAACACACAAGCTTGCTTGCTCATTCACTCACTCTCTCTCTCTCCTCCCATTGAACAACATCTAGCAGCAGCAGCAGGCTCCTCTTGTTACAACCCTCGCGGGCTCTAGAACGGAGTCCTATCGGTCGCAGGGGCTGACGTTGCTCTGGGGCACGCTGCTCTTCTCCTTTGGGCCAATGCTGCATGCACTTGTACCCTAGCATGGTCTCTTCTTCCCATGTGCGCGGCCGCTGCACACCACTTCCTCCTCCAAGCTGTCGGGGTGGGGAAAAAAAGAGAGCATGCTGCTAGTGCCGCTGACTCCAGCTGTCCTGCTGCGTTCCGCCCGGGCTACCAGCATTTCAAGCCCGGGCAGAGGAAGAGTTTGCATTTCTCTGGGGCAGGGGAAGCAGCTGGGCCAGTGAGGGACCGGGAAGTGTGGTAACACACCTGTGTATGCTTGGCAACACACTGGTGGTCGTGACACACCAGTGGAGAACAGCTGCTCTAGAGGAAAAATCAACCTCCACCCCTCACTTACATGCATTGGGCAGTTTTACCAGACATGGTGCCATCTAGTGGCAGTTCAATGAAATCACTCCATGGAATAATTCTTCAACATCCAGATATTGTCAAACCATTTGCAATCACCCAAGAAGGGTTCAGGTGAACTCCCCCCATTCAACTCTTTCAATAGTAAGATTCTAGTGCCATAAGCCAAATTTAAGGGGTCTGTCACATTTATGATCTGCTGACCAGTTAGGAGATCCAAAGAACTGCAGTGGCAATGGTGTCAACTTTCCAAGGGTTTAAAAGTCTAACTTTTAGAGATAGGCACATTTGAATCCTGATCAGGGCAGAGAACCTAAAATTTAGGCATCTATTTTCACTAGACGTCTACATTCAGGTCCCTAAAAAGTGGGCAGCTAGAGGGGCAGAACTGGTGTGGGAAAAAAAATAGGCAACTGGAATTTGTTGCCAAAGCATGTGGTGAAAGCTGTTAGTGTAGCTGCATTTAAAAAAAAGTTTGGACAAGGTCTAGAAGGAAAAGTCCATAAACCATTATTAAAGTGGAGTTGCAGAAATCCATTTATTATCCCTGGGATAAGCAGCATGGAATCTATCCTCCCCTTGGGATCCTGCCAGGCACTTGTGACCTGGATTGGCAACTCCAATATTGTTCTCTGCCTTCTCAGCAAGGGTAAAGGGAAACTGGATTTAAACAGCATCCAAGGAGGGCCCTGACTTTTATGGGCTGGGAAACTGATAAGCCTGAGGGTAACCTGCACAGTGCAGCAGATACTGGCATAAGCTTGCTGGGCAGACTGGGTGGATCATTTGGTCCTTTTCTGCCGTCATTTCTATGTTTCTATGTTATGTTTCACTGCTGGAAACAGGACGCTAGGCTTAAAGGGCCTTTGAACTGACCCAGTATGGCAAGTCTTATGAACTTAACTAGGAACATAAATTTAGGTGAATGAATTACAGGCCTAAATTTAGATGCATTTTCAGCTGGAAACAGTGTTTCCCAGCCTTTTCAAGCCCAAAGCACACCTACGTTGACAAAAATGTTGTGTGGCAACACCAACCTCCAGGGGGCAGCAGCAATGCGGACATGGAGAGGACTGGTACGGTCAAAAGAAGAGCTTGGGAAACACTGAAAGCCCCTGCAGTCTCTCTGTCAAATTTTAAAAGAGAGGGAGAGAGGGGGCAGAGACACACATGTGTGGTGTAGGCAGCCGGCTCAGTTAGTTACCTTGGAGGCCTCATGTGGGAGCCAGAGCTCCCAACACTAAGAATGAGTCCCATCCAGTGCTCAGGGCAGGCTCTCCCTGTCTCACTCAGCCTGGGGATAAGGCGGAGGCTGGGCGGACTCAAAGGAGGAAGAGGAGGAGGAGGCGCTGCGGGTGCCGAACAAAGCAGGTCCCAGCTTTTTGTGTCCTGTCTGCTGCCCATTAATTGCCCCACTCCAGGGCTCATTCTGCATCTAGAAGGAAGAGGTATGCATGATCCCGCGTGTTCTCAGAAAGGGGCTCCTGCTTCTTGTTGCTGCGAGGTGCTGAGGGCAGGGCCCAGGTGCTGGTCTGGACACGCAGTCGGGCAGTGGTGACTTTTCCATGGCACACCTGACCAGGTCTGAAGGCACGCTGGTTGGGAAACACCGATTGAAGTGAAACGCTGAGTATTTTTTTTTTTTTAAAACTGGCCCCCCCCTTGGCTTGTAACTGTAGATCTTTCTTCCTGATAAAATTATGTCATAAAGAAACTGAGACAAAGGAATATGCCTTTACTGTATATTGTACTTCCAGCCATCCTACAGAACGGGCACAACTCATGACACAGTTTCACGCTGAACACTTCAGGTGTGGAGCTGCTAATCTAAGCACTAAGAAGGTAAAATACAGGCGACTTCACAGCATGCTCAGCCTGTGAACATTTATTGTTAAGAACGCTATCAAGACAACATTCTAGGGGCCTGATGCACTTAGGGCTTTGATCAAATATGAGAGAGGTATCATATTCCAATTTTATTTTTTAAATGTAAAGTTTTCAAGGAAAAACAGACAAAAGCCGTATCACTTCGGCTTATTCATACATCTTAAACAATACTGAAGCATGATAATACACAAATTAGATAATTGTATCCACTTCCCCTCCCCCCCTCCACTCCGTCAAGGTTAGGGTTCTGCTCAGCAGCTATGCCCATAACCTAATCTGAGGTCTCCACAGGCCATGGTGCCTTTTATTGGCCCAACTCAAGACTCATCCAAAGATGATGCTTTGCATTGAATGTGTGAGATGGCCTGGGTGCCTTTTCTCACATAGTCACATCTGAAGAAAGGACCCAGGTGGTTACAAAAGCTCATGCACCACATCTCCAGATATATACATATATTAATATGTATATAGTGATTTTGCTGTTCTCAATTTTATGTAAGGGCCCTGCCCAAAAGTTAACCTGTTTGCAATGTTATATGTAAGGGTTCTGCCCAATGGTTCCTGTTTAACTGTAAACCGATACGATGTGTGAACGGTTATCGGTATAAAAAAAGACATTAAATAAATAAATAAATAAATAATATTCATATGCTGGTCCAACAGATATCAGAGAGGCCAATGTCCTAAAGTGAGCCAAACTTCACATGCACTTTGGTAAATAGTGTGTGCTATTTTGTACCAGGAATTATATGCAGATACAAAATGAGATGTGTAGTTTTCTACAAACATTTTTGCGAAAAATGTTAACTATGTCTTATTGAACTTTTTTGCAAAATCATGTTTGTGAACTATTTTTAGCACATAGTTTAACTATGAGTTCATAGCTCATGAGCTGCTTTGCATGATTTTACATCACAGTCGCTCATTAGCAATGAGTTCGCATTAAACTTTGTAAAAAGAAAAACTATGCGCAAAAAATAGCAATTTGTGAAGGAACAGTTAAATTGCATGCATAAAAATGTTAAACAATTCCTACAAAAATGTGTGAATGTGATTACATGCGCTATTTGCCATATTTTTCAACTTAATTGCATTTTGCGCAGCCTACTGCACTTTAGCTTTTACATATTTTATTTATTAATAATTTTTTGATAACTGTTCCCCGGCCCATGCAGGGCCACTGAAAGCAGTATACAAGCAAATAAAATTGGAATATGATAAGCTTTATTAGCTAAACAACAGGGTTAGATAGCAGAATGTTCATTTAGATATAATCTGTTATATCTGTTATATAATCTGTTATATAATTTAACAGATTATATCTAAATGAACATTCTGCTATCTAACCCTGTTGTTTAGCTAATAAAGCTTATCATATTCCAATTTTATTTGCTTGTATACTGCTTTCAGTGGCCCTGCATGGGCCGGGGAACAGTTATCAAAAAATTATTAATAAATAAAATATGTAAAAGCTAAAGTGCAGTAGGCTGCGCAAAATGCAATTAAGTTGAAAAATATGGCAAATAGCGCATGTAATCACATTCACACATTTTTGTAGGAATTGTTTAACATTTTTATGCATGCAATTTAACTGTTCCTTCACAAATTGCTATTTTTTGCGCATAGTTTTTCTTTTTACAAAGTTTAATGCGAACTCATTGCTAATGAGCGACTGTGATGTAAAATCATGCAAAGCAGCTCATGAGCTATGAACTCATAGTTAAACTATGTGCTAAAAATAGTTCACAAACATGATTTTGCAAAAAAGTTCAATAAGACATAGTTAACATTTTTCGCAAAAATGTTTGTAGAAAACTACACATCTCATTTTGTATCTGCATATAATTCCTGGTACAAAATAGCACACACTATTTACCAAAGTGCATGTGAAGTTTGGCTCACTTTAGGACATTGGCCTCTCTGATATCTGTTGGACCAGCATATGAATATCTGGAGATGTGGTGCATGAGCTTTTGTAACCACCTGGGTCCTTTCTTCAGATGTGACTATGTGAGAAAAGGCACCCAGGCCATCTCACACATTCAATGCAAAGCATCATCTTTGGATGAGTCTTGAGTTGGGCCAATAAAAGGCACCATGGCCTGTGGAGACCTCAGATTAGGTTATGGGCATAGCTGCTGAGCAGAACCCTAACCTTGACGGAGTGGAGGGGGGGAGGGGAAGTGGATACACAACCCATCAAAACATGCAAAGCCCCACCAATAAAAACCACTGTACGTAATAAAAAACAGACTGGTCTGCTCACGAAGAGCTCCAGCAATGCCTTTCTCACTTATACAATATCATTTGCAGTATGTTTAAAACAATACATATAACTTTAAGCTTTTTACATGGTGAGATCGTGCTTGTTTTAGTGGGTTTTTTTTCTGTTCCAAAGGAACAAATGCTGCTCCTAGAACTGAATATAATTGAGAGGAATGAATGGTTTTGCAACATTTTTTTATCCGTTTGTTTAATGTTGTTTTTCCTAAGAAAAGGAGGAGATATAGTGTCACACTACCGAAACGATCTAGTTTTGGTATTTTCAGCAATTCTTCCAGTGTGTGTGGGGGGGAGGGTACCGATTATTGTCCCTGGGCTGAACAAACCGTTCGTTCAATTGTTTTAACTGGGCCACTGTCAAGAGCATAAAACTGCTCAATTCATAAAAGCCCACATTGCAACCAAATGGCAAAATCAAATCTACGCTGGAACTGTTAAAAAAAAAAAAAAAGCAAAAAACCTTAAGGTCTGTAAATGCATGACAGAGTCGTGCTAAATGCTTCTGCGAGAACAGCCTCTCATATTCTGGAGATTCAAAAATTTGTCTCAGAGGGAAAGAGGAAGACGAGGAGGCCCTTTTGCAGACCCGCTCCTCCACCCCCCACCAAGCTTTACTGCTGTTCCTAAAAAAAAAAAATTCTCCACAGGCTAAAATTCTTGACATTACAAATAAAATAAGAGTTTTCCCCTGCTTTTTATCAGCTCCGGTCCCGTGAGGAACTGACAGCCGGTTCATGTCAGTGAACAAGAGTTATTGTTTTCAGATTGTGCAGCGAGCAAACAAGGGGGGGGGGGGGGAAAGGAAGAACGAATGAAGGAGCTTGGTGGAGAGGCTTAAACCAAACGCTGCTAATAATAATCAGAAGACGAGGGGGTGACTGCTGTCCTTTTTTAAGATTGTGCAGCACCAGAATCTCTGCTGAGGCTGTGCTTCTTGCCAACTCTAGGCATTTCGTGGCACGTCACATGTTACGGGACTGTACTTACTGCCACCCCTCCTCCCCGAAATACTGGTTTCCCAACTCCTTAGCTTGAAGGTTTTGTTTTTTTTAAACGCTGTGGGGTTTGAGAGTGACGGGGAAGAGGTGTGGCATGCAGGCTCCTGGCAGAGGTGACATGCTGGGGAGGCGAGAAAAGACAACTGTCGCCTCTAAAAATACTCGCCGGTAGCTGGAGTAGGAAGCAGCACCGGTAGCTGGCAGGCCACGCTCTCCCCTCAGACATATAATAAGCTGGGTGCCATCACCGTACGGCACCAGAGTCTCTCCTGGAAAAAGGGGAAGAATGCTATGGCCCCAGCCTCGTTCCCAGGCGCCCAGCATGGCCTTCCCTTCTAACAAAAGGTCAGAAGTGCATGCGGATAGTCAGGCACAGGAGTAAATCATCACCGGACAGAACTGAGGATCTCCCCAGCCTGCATATATTTTCTGCAGCATTAAAAAAAAAAAAAAGTGCCATGGGCTGAATATCCCCCCCCCCCCCCCCCCCCCAATTCGATGCAGCCCAAATAATTCTGCAGAATAACAGTCCTCTGTAATTAAATGCTCCAAAATAGAGGTTTACCTAACATATAAATCTGTGTTAACACCCTGGGTCTATTCAAATAGGACTTTTATCCATTCTGCCTATGGAAAAAAAAATCTTTATTGAATTAAGGCCAGCCCCCAAGAAGTTGCAATAGGCACATATGCAAATCAGAGACAGTACCATTATGGAGCTATAGAGGTGGTAGCCACAGCAGCTGCTGTGGGGGGCCTGTGCCTTAAGGGAGACCAGAATTTCCCTTATCCTGCTGGAGTCCAGGCCCAAAGTGAGTCCATGGCCACAGGTATGGGGAGTGGTAGAGCTGCTGCTGGAGCACCAGGGTCCCGCCAGGATATGGAGCCAGAGAGTTGCACCTATAATCCATTTTGTGCACCAGCATAAAATACCTGAAAGCTGCTGTGAGGGTCCTGGCAGTATGATCAGTATGGGCGGTGCTGCTTTGGCCCAGCAAGGCTGCATGAGTGGGCATGGCTCAGTGGCCCCAAGTGCTGCTGACCTTGTTCTAGTGGCATGCAATGTCCTAGGCCTGCCCAAAAGAGGAAACGATACACTGGCCCTGCAGGAGGGAGAGAAAAGGGAACGAGGTGGGAAAAGAGAAAGGTTGGAAAAGGGAAATCAAAGTGCTGAGAATAGGCTGCAAGAAGAAGAGGAAAAGCTGTCAGGAAAATGAGCAAGAGGGGGATAGAGGGATTAGGGTTGCCAACTGGCTACAGAGTTTCAGGACAGGTTGATCCAGTCCTGGTTTTACCCCATTGCATGCTGGGACTTATTCTGATTTCCCTATTGCATTCCCTAAGAAAAGCAAGACTACAAGTACCTGCATGCAGGGGAGCAAAACCAGGACTGGATCAATCTGTCGTGAAAATCCTGGAGCCAGTTGGCAACCCTAAGAGGGATGAGAGGGGGATGAGAGATGGAGGGCTGCTACAGGACAATGAGTTAGGAGATGGAGAGACAGGAGGGGGGTGACTGGATGAGAGATGGGATGTGGAGAGGTAGATAAGAGGATATGAATGAGTAGGAGATGAGGAGAAGGAGAAGTGAAAACAAGTCAAGAAGGAAAAGAACTTTATAAGACTGGCATGGATGAAGCAAGTTTTAAGCTATTCATTTTATTCATCTTATATAAAGTTTTATGTGCAGTAATATACAAGCAGCAGCATTGTATTTTTTATTTTTATCTGTACTGTAGTTACGGCAGAGCACAGCTCACGGTGCACCTCTGGGTCCCAACCAGACTGCCTCAGCACTACCCTGACTCCTCTGGCTTTGCTACCTCGGGCATCAAGACCGCAAAAGGATTCAGTGTTAATGCAAGTGGAGGACTGGACTTGGGAGGCCCGGTTATACATGATGATAATCAAATAAACAAACACTACTCTTAGCTGGATAAGTGGCAGCTGCTGAATATCTGGCTACATTCAGCGGTCCCCACATATCCAAATAAGTCACTTATCTGGCTATGTAGTTAGCTGGACAGTCAGTGGGCAGGCAGTGGGCATAACTGGGTGCCATTTCTTATCCGGTTAACTTAGCCAAATAACCAGATAATTCTGAATTTTGATACTTAACTTAATTGGATAAGTCTAAACTTAACTGGATAAGACTTATCTGGCGTATCCAGAACTGAATTTTTTGGGGGGGGCCCAAGGTTAACATGAATGGGCAGTAGGCATATAGGTTTAAGCTCTACTAGTTGTATTTTTATAAATAAATAATGCCTTAAGGTGCACCTGACAATGGATTTCTTTGTTGTCTGCAATAGTCATCATGCATCTTGAGTGATGCTTTAAAATATTTTGTTTCAAGCACTTACCAACATTAAAAGTAGCTTATTGATCTGTATTAATTTGCAGTTTAGAAATATACAATATATAAAAAAGTAAACAAAGAACACTTAACAAAAACAACAGATCCAATCACGTAATAAAACAAATATCAATGTATTCTTTTATGAATCCTCTTTCCAAAAATGCAGAGTATATCATAACTACAATAAAACAGCAATAATCACAAGTACCATAAGAACTTAAGATTCGCAATAGGTGCAGAGCAGAATTAGGATTGTTTATATTATAACCCAAACTCCTAAAAAGAGCTCAACAATTCCGTCACGGTAAACGCAAGTCGTGAAAAAAGAGGAAAGTATTACTTCACTTGAAAATAGTCGCTCCAATAACTATGTATAAAATTTCTTAAATATCTTAGTTTTATTTTTATGTTTTTTTGTTTTTAATTTTTTAATTTTTGTGAACTTTTTAATTTTTATGACTTTGAAGACGATAAAAACTTATATAATAATATGAGAGTGAACTGCATCAGCAAGCCAGTCGGCGTCAAACCAGAAATTTTATGGTGAGCGCCCGGTCTTCTCGATCATTTGCAGTCACTTATATATATTCATTCCATCATTTATATTGAACAAATAAAGTTCTAAACTGATGCAGACACCTCTGAGGGACAGAACTGTCCATTTTGTCCATTTTGAATTCATGTGTGAGACCAGTGTGTCCAGATGACAATTGGATATTGAAGTGATGGATATTGAAATGAAGTAAAGAGACCTTGCGGTCCTTATGTTCAAATATTTTCTATGAAGACGAAGTATCAAATAGCATCAGCTGTTTCTTTAGAGACAGAACCTTTGGATAAAATTTGGCTCCTGATGAAGCTGTTTTCAGCGAAACTTTGGTCGCAGTTGAGCCGTTCCTATTGACATTCACCGTCCCTCAGAGGTGTCTAAACACAGCTACACTAACTGCACTAACCACATCCTCTGGCAACAAATTCCAGAGTTTAATTGTGTGTTGAGTGAAAAAGAACTTTCTACGATTAGTTTTAAATGTGCCACATGCTAACTTCATGGAGTGCCCCCTAGTCTTTCTATTATCTGAAAGAGTAAATAACCAATTCACATCTACCCGTTCTATACCTCTCATGATTTTAAACACCTCTATCATATCCCCCTTCAGCCGTCTCTTCTCCAAGCTGAAAAGTCCTAACCTCTTTAGTCTTTCCTGATAGGGGAGCTGTTCCATTCCCCTTATCTCTTCTGGGCCTCCTTGTTGTGAGGCGCTTCCTCTTCTAGGGCCACACGGAATGAGCTCTGTGATGGCCCTGCATCGAACATCCTCTTCTCACTTGGGATCAGCACCGTGACAGGCCCCCTCTTCTCGGGTCACACAGGATATGCTGCATGTCAGTCCTGTGTTGGGCCTCCTCTTCTCAGTGCTGGGCAATGCTGATTGAGTGGGCCTGAGCGCAAAGTGGATGGACCACAGCCCACCCAGGCCCACCTGTGGCTATACCACTGGGCTAAGTAGCAGCAAATATGGGGATATTCAGTAGCATAGCTGCGCTGCTGAATATCCCATGTAAGTTACCTGGATAAGTCTTATCCATTTAACTTACTTACAGGCCGATGTAGTAAAGTGCGCGGGAGAGCCGGTGCTCCGAGGCAAGTGCCCGCTCTCCCGACACGCACCCAGGCCACTCTCCTGGGCGCGCAATTCACTGTGCAAATGAGGGCCCTCGCTAAGGAGGTGCTAGGGACACTAGCACGTCCCTAGTGCCTCCTTATTGGCAGAAGCGGCGACTGTCAGCGGGTTTGACAGCCGACGTTTAATTTTACCGGCTTCGGTTGTCAAACCCGCTGACAGCCACGGGTTCAGAAAACGGACGCCGGCAAAATTGAGCGTCTGTTTTCCAACCCGCGGGCAGATTTTTTTTTTTTAAGATTTTTTATTTTTTTTTTATTTTTGGGGCCTCCAACTTAATATCGCTATGATAGTAAGTCAGAGGGTGTACAGAAAAGCAGTTTTTTCTGCTTTTCTGTACACTTTCCTGGTGGCTGCTGAAATTAACTCCTGCCTTTGGGTAGGTGTTAATTTCAGAGAGTAAAATGTGCGGCTTGGCTGCACATTTTACTTTCTGAATCGCGCGGGACTAATAGGCTCGTTAACATGCATTTGCATGTTGCATGTGCTATTAGTTTCAGGGGGGTTGGCCACGCGTTTTCCACGTGCTATTACCCCTTACTGTATAAGGGGTAAAAATAGCGCATCGAAAACACGTGGCCAATGGGGGCTAACGGTGCACTCGGCCAAGCACACCATACTGCATTGGCCCGTTAGCTGGCTATGTCTGAATATTGACCTCGTTGCTATGAGGCCCAGAAGCGTCTGTGGCTGCCTTTGCCTGCCATTCTAAATGTCCACAGGGTACCAGCACAAAAAGTCAGGTACACATTCACAAAAAGAAGAAAAGGAGATGCTGTGATCTTGCAAAAAATCACAGAAGGGACAGAGTGCTTGTGGCTTGTGCTAGTTTCACAACCTCCTAACCACTGTACATTCAAATCTGCTTCCTCAGGGTCATGTCAGTTTTCCAGATGTCTCAGTGCTCCGATGCACAAACATGGAAATATCTCATCTTATCATTGCATTTATACCCCACACTATCAGATCTCTAGGATTGTCAGCTTACAAGTTATAAAATATATTTCATACATAAAATGTAAATATAAAATATCAAAACAATTCATATTCACAAGAAAATTCAATGCATATAAGAAAATCACACCTCAATACATAATTCTCCAGATAGGTGTCAGCAAGCTGGGAAGACAGTGTAAGACCACCTAACAGGTGATTGCCCGGTCAACTCAATCATTCACACCAGAGAAAAAGTGAAAAGGAGAGTCAAGCTAGAAAAATTATATTTTTTGTAATGTTTTTGTTCTGCAAGTAAAATCCACTTGTTACACAATCACACAAGTACATTAATTATAATGCTGTTCTCCGTAAAGTAGCCACATATGTTCTCTGGTATGTCTCAGAATAAACAGACCCCAAGTACGCTAATGTCTCAGACCAAACACCTTCTTGAATAGCAAATCATGTCAACATCCTTTCTAACCTCAAAATTGGTGAATCAACCGATTAGTGTGTATTGCCAGAGTCGTAGCCAGGCAATTTGGCACCTATGGTAGTGTGAAAAAGTGCATCCTCAATCTGTATACATCATATGACATCTACCTGGGTATTTTTCACCCAATATACCAAGTCTGTTCACTGCAGTGGCATTTTAGGGCAATGGGCCATGCACCCAGGGCTGGTGCAAGGGGGATTAGGTGCCCTAGACACACCTATAGGCTGCTCCCCTCTGCAACCTCTACCCCCATTACACACCTATGCGCCGGTATCAGCTCTGACATATCATCCCCCTCCATCGCCCTAGCCCCAGTAACCCCCCTTGTCTTTCCCTGCTCCCTCTCTCTTAATCCCAGCTCCCCATTCCCAGCAGCAACTCCTCTTTCTCACCCAGGACTGGATGAAGGCCAACTGATGCCCTAAGCACAGCCCAACAATGGGCCCCCCCCCCCCCCCTCGGCTCTTCCATTGCTTAACTGACAAGACGTTAAGGCTCAATGGGGCTGATGTGTAGAAAACGGGCGCTCGGTACTGAATGCCTGTTTTCCTAACGCGCACCCCGCCACCTCTCCTGGGCGCGCGATCCAATACTTAAATTAGGCGTGGCGCAAACATTTGTGCATCCCTAGCACCTCCTCGGCACTGGGGAGAACAGGAGAGGTGGCTGTCAAGTGGGATGGGAAAACAGACGCTCAACTCTCTGAGTGTCTGTTTTCTCCTGCTACAGGCACAAGATACACAGCCTGCACCGTGTATCTTGTGTGCGTGTCTATTGGGCGTCCAGAATTTTTTTTTAGCTAAGTCTGCTTTATTTGGTTCCTCCTGTTTAGTATCACTACAATACTATTAGGAGGAATCACAGAAATCAGGATTTTCCTTTTTTTTTTTTTTCCAATGTGCCCTTGAGTGTGGCATACCTTTACATCAGCCCTGGGGCTGGCGTAAAATTTGCCGCGTTGCAATGGGCACATTGGCCGCACAGGAAATTTTGTTTTGCATCGTGAGGCTTAGGTAATAGCCTCATCTATATGGGATTTACATATGATGAGCGCCTTTAGCTACGCGTTGATTTGGATGTGTTAATCCCCATATTGCATGGGGGGGTGGGGTTATGGGCACGAGTCCAAAATGCAGGTCCAATCGCGTGTTAAACCGAGTGCTAGCCGCTGCGCATGGTACTGCACCGGCCCCAATAAGAGCTGAAGGAGAAATGGATTAAGAATTCAGTTTTCTTCCAGGCCATGCCCCAGGGCTGACCCCACAACTATATTAAATATAAAATTGTATTTTATTTTATTTATTTGACACTAAACACAGTAAGCAATATAAGCAGATTTACTTATAATTAGCGGGCTACAGAAAAAAATGCAAATTTTCACCACTCTTTGGAGCCCCCTTCCCTTGGTGCCCTATGCATGGGCTTATTTTGCGTACTGGTTAATCCAGCAGCCCCCCCCACCCGTCTCCTCCTCCCAAACCCAGCAACTCCTCTTTCCCAGCCCCAGCAGCCTCCTCTCTTCCTCCCCCTCAGTTTCCTGATCACCATGTCACTTCCTGATTCTGGCTGCATCTCTGAGCCCTCCTTTTGTTTGGGTTCAGGTGCCAATGCTGCAGCATGACATCATTCTTGGTCAGAGGAGGCACCAGCAGACGTCCTTTTCACCTCCCACGCTCCTCTCATAGGAAAGAAAAAGATAGAGGGCATGCACTCAGGTCTCGCTGTGGCCCCACCCCTTCCTTCCACCCAGATTTCCTGTTACCTAGGAAACCCTATGGGGGCGATGTCTCTGCAGGGCCTGAGTTCGTGCCAGCTCAGAGACAGGGCTCGCATTCACTATCTTTTCTTTTTCCTAATTTGGCCACAGTGCTGCCTTTATAGAAGGGCACTATTCATCCACCCCGTCTCCAGTCCTGGTACTGCCACGGGGAAAAGGGGGGCCAGACCAGGGTGTCAAGAGGGGTACCCCTTGCATCCTCTTGTGAGTCAGGGGGCAGAACGAGAGAAAGTATCGAGAGGATTGCTGGGACCATAAGCACACTTCTCCTGCACTTCCAGCCCTACTGGCCCTACCGTGAACAAACTGCATGCAGTGAGGCCCTTCAGCAGTGGCCACATTGACCATAAGCTAGCTATAGCTCTGTGTATCACATACAGACAATCTCAAAGACCAAGGGGTCATTATATGAAGTTAGAAGCAAGAAGCACAGAGGAAATGTGAGGAAAGACTTTTTTATTGAGAGGATTGTGGATGCTTGGAATATTCTACCCAACAGATGTTGTAGTGACCAAGAGACTGACAGAACTGAAGCCTGTGTGCGACAGATACCGAAGGTGGAGTTAAGTGAAATGACTGGAGAAAGAACAGGGTCTTTGGTGACGTAGTAGGCAGGGGCCACTGGGCAGACTGAGCTAGATCAAGGGATCTGCCAATAAATACTAAATTATGTTACACATTCATACAAGACCCTGAGCGCACAAATCATTCGGAGTAGGGTTTAGCATATTATATATTAAATCACTTCATACTCTCATGTTTCCCCTGCAAAATGCCAAAACGTTATTATATTTTATTCAAAATGTACGAAAAGTCAAATCCAATCATAAACTGCAAGTCACACCATTTAAGTTTGCTGCACAAACTCACCTCCTGAAACAATATTTGCTCTTCCTTCCCCATTAAACAAAATCCTGTATTCTTTTATTAGCAAACACTAACTTTTGAAGATACAAGATGGCACATTTACAAATTTAATGAACTTATAAGGGGTTTTGTAAGTGAGAAAAGTAAGCCTGTTTTGTCAAGAGAAGATCACACATGTAAAAACTGTAGGTGTACGTGTGAGAGAAAATTTCAGTCTGTGGCATGGTGGATTAAGGCATGGACTCCCTGTATATACCCTTTCACCTCCCCTAACCTTGTTCACCAACTTGAGATGGAACAGACAGAGCTAAATGTCAGCTCAGCTCCAATCAAAGGACTGGGAAATGTCAGAAAGGAGAAAAGTTCCCTGGAGAACAGTCTCAGGCTATACAATGGTGCTGGGCAGGAATCATTTCAGGGCTGCTTAAACCAGCAGAGAAAAGCAGGAACAACTGAAAAATGTTGAGGGCCCTCTTGTTAAGATACCCTAAGTTGAATTGCCAAGTGTGTAAAAGGCTACGACAATCAGAAGCAAAGGTGGTTGGATATTTTAGTTCTCTAAGGGGTTGATTCGCCCAATGTGAGGCTGGAAAGTGTGCCATAGAGAATAGCTATTTGGAAGGCCAGTGGAGAAAAAAAAATCTCTATTCCATGCTGGAGCAGAGACAACTGTCAGCCTGGGGCTAGGACATGGACATGGTCCTAGGCTGGGTTTACTTCAAAGCACAAGGAATCTGCGACGCAGGATACACGAATACTAGGTTGTAGGTTCAAGGTGAAAGGAATATATGTCTGGATACAGAGTTACCTCTGATAGTCTTGCTTCTATCCCCAAGCTCTCTGGATGCTGGGAACATTGGGAAAACAACAGCAATTCCTTATAAACTCAAGGACCAGTCCACATCCTCAGGAGTGGGGTTGCAGGTCTGGGCTAAAAGCATGTATGCAAGTCTTCTCAGTTTGCTGGGCTGCAAGTGAAGAGACCTACCCTGATGTTCAGGGTGCAGCTCCAGCCCTCCAACAGGGCAGATCACGGTTGAGACTGTGCCGGGCTATTCTTACCCTTACAACATTGCAGGAGGATGAACAGTGGCGAGTTGGACAATAATGAGCATGTAATGAAGTATTGCAGACTTGTCTGGCTTTAGGCTGTGGAAAGTATTAGCTGATACATTTCCACAGCATGAACCTCATTATACCTTTATGGACAGGCAAAGTCACTCTGGTGACATCAGTCCCCTATAGAAAAAGGCAGGGAAATTGCAGTGAGCAAGCAAGGGCAAAGATGTCAGCCTGAACTAAGGGCAAGAAGCAACATACGCCTTCCCACACTTCAGTCTCCAGATCACCTCATCTGCATACTTTCTCCAACCCTCACCCAGCTCTGTAAGATTCAATGGGGGAAACCTGCAGTGCTCACATACATTGGAAAAATGCTCATCACAGGGCAAACATTACCATCCGTGGCTTTGGAAGGTACCAAGCATCATGTGCTCTGCTCTTAAACTAATATGCATGCAAACTTTATTTGTATTAGATGAAGAGCTGTCCTACCCAAAAGTAGTAACACCTTACTCACACATACATTTTCAATGTCAGGGTGGCCTGACAGCTCAGATACACTTAAAACGGGGCAAAATAAAATTTAAAAAATTGGAGCAGGGTGAAAAAGGTGCCCTGTTCCAAAGACATAAAAGACAAAATGTCTGCTGACAAACTAGTTTCACTATAAACAGGATATTTTCATTGGACAAAGATTTTATGTAAAGGTGTCATTGCACATTAATTTTCATACAGGAGATCTCTTCTGAGGTGCAATTATAACTGTGTGAGGAAAGGCAGGTTTAAATGTGCCTGCAGCAGACAACCCAAGTTCCCTGATTCGTTTCAAAAGCTCAAGGCCTGCCCGGCCTCTTCCTGGCTTGAAGTGCTTCCAATATCTGAAAATAAGGACAGCTTATGGTGACAGGAGGATCTGTCACAGTTTCAAATAATGGGCTCTGCTTCCCCCCAAAACATAAACATCAGAAAATAAAAAATAAAATATGTGAGTTTTCCATGTCAATGCATTGCAGGGCCCCCTTTTTATCTGGGCATGTGTGAAAGGAAAAAGGCTTCAAACAAGGGTAGAAAAAAACGACATGTTTTCCACTTCGGCACTGGAAAATGTGACTTGGTGAAGTAATAAACTATTGTACACTCTGAGATAAATTTTCAAAAGCTTTGTCAGATTTAGGTCTGTAAAAATAAAAGGTCAAAATTCAGAGAGCCAGCGAGCAGCAAATTATTCTGGGTAAAGATGGGTGTAACTTTTTTCATGGATATTCCAGCTGGGTTTACCTGTATAAGTCTGCTGCCGAATGTACATGGATAAAGTTACACTTTACCTAAATAAAATGAGAACAGCTATTTGTCCAACCAGACTGAGGCATGCAATTTTAGTCAGAGAGCACTAATATATGCCCTCACCTGCTGAAGTCTAGCGCCACCTCAGGAACGCCTCTATCGATGCCCCTTACTGTCTGAATACATTTTGTGCATAGAAAAATCTGTGCGCACAAAATTCATGCGGCCAGGAAGAGAAAATATCCAAACATTGAGTTTTGCGCAGTTGATAATAAAGAAGTAAATAAATAATCTGGAAAGTTACCTGCACAGAGCCTTCTAGTATCGATCTCTAAGAAGTTGCAGGTATAGGTTGCCTGCATGTGCCTAAGTGAATTTTTAGTTGCCTAAAACAATGCCTGTACATTCAGACCATACATACATCTGTCCACATGAAAATGAGGAGCTCCAAGCTCATTCTGGGTGAGTGCCATGAATTTTCTCACACAATTTAAATATTCAAAAGCTCTGTGTGTTTCTGGCTTATGTGCAGGACTTTAAGCCCTACTGTACAATAGGTAAAGTTGTGTCCATATATCTGATTGCACAACAGCAATCACATCTCAGTATTCAAACCAAATTTTATGAAGGTAACCTTGCCTTTCAGCACATTCAAAATTATAGATGCAGTAAGGTGCACTACAGAAAATTTATCCAGCAAGGTACTATATATACATACATACATACATTTATGTATATATATATATATATACACAGGGAGATTCACTTGAAAGAGGCCCCAAACATCCTGTTGTAACTTCCGTTAGGATGAAGCAATCTGAACCCAAAAAATACACTACATACCTTGACGTATGTATAATCCTTTGCATTACATGTGATGCTAGAAGTGACTGCCGTTTTCCGCCAGACACATTTTGACGCGGCGCTCCATGTCCCTGAACATGTCTGCGAGCATATCAGAGAGAATAGCAGCAATTTCACGTTGGATGTTTTCCTTCAAATCTTCCACAGTGTGAGGCTTGTTCCGATAGACTTTTCCTTGGAGCACACCCCAAAGGAAGAAAGTCTGGTGGTATCAGAACCGGCAACCGTGGTGGCCAAAGCCCCTTTGAAATTACCCTGTTGCCGAAAAAGGACTCAGTTTCTGATACGTTCTTTGCCAATGTGTTACACGTGCTCCATCATGCAAACAGAGGTTAAACATCGCGACGGCTGTCCAGCACCTCCCTCATCGCTCCGACACAGTGGCACCTCAGCTTGTTCGAAGCTCCATATACCTAGGAGCACATTGCACATTGTTTCGTTCAGATTGCTTCGACCTACTGAGAGTTATTACAGAATATTCGGGGCCTCTGTTGAATGAATCTCCCTGTATATATATATATATATATATATATATATATATATATATATATATATATATACACACACACATTCACATATATATGTATATTCACATATATATGTATATGTGAATATACATATATATGTGAATGTGTGTATATATATATATATATTCACATATACATATATACACATATCTATGTGTATATATGTATATGTGAATATACATATATATGTGAATGTGTGTATATATATATATATATATATATACACACATTCACATATATATGTATATTCACATATATATGTATATGTGAATATACATATATATGTGAATGTGTGTGCAGGGATGTGTGTGTGTGTTATATCTATATATATATATATATATATATATTATATATATCTATATTATGTATCTATATATTATATAATATATGTGAATGTGTGTATAATATAATATACACAGGAATGTGTGTAATATATTATATATATATATATATGATATATATCGGGAATGTGTTGTATAATATATATTAGTATATATTATTACATCTATATATATATATATATATATACACCACACACATTCCCTGTATATATATATATATACACACATTCACATATATATATATATATTATGTATATATTATATATATTATATATATACACACATTCCTGTATATATATATATATATATACACACATTATATATACACACATTCACATATATATATATATATATATATATACACAGGGAATGTGTGTATATATATATATATATATATACAGGGAATGTGTTGTATACAGGGAATGTATATATATATATATATATATATATATATATACACACAGGGAATGTATGTATATATATATCTATACACAGGGAATGTGTATATATATATATATATATATATATATATATATATGTGAATGTGTGTGTATATATATATATATATATATATATATATATATATATATATACACACACTTCCCTGTGTATATCTTATATTATATATATGTGTGAATGTGTGTATATATATATATATATATATGTATATATATATATATATATATATATATATATATACAGGGAATGTGTGTGTATATATATATATATATAGTATATATATATACAGGGAATGTGTGTATATATATATATATATATATACAGGGAATGTGTGTATATATATATATATATATATATATATATATATATACACACATTCACATATATATGTATATTCACATATACATATATACACATAGATATGTGTATAAATATATATATATTCTCTATACCAAACTCTCTTGCTCCCTTCCTACTGCGTCTTGCTATATCACCCGCCAACAATGATGTATCCTAAGGAAATGTTGATTATGTAACCTATTGAAATGTTATGATTATGTTAATATTATCACAGTTCCTATTTATTTTTTCTCACTCTCTCCTTCTTCTGTTATTCACGCTCCCTACGCGCTTGCTTTCACCCGGCCCCCCTCTCTCCCTTTTCCTTCTCTGCTCCCCTTCCCCCCTCCCTGTTATATGTTTCTTTTCTCCATGAGTTGATTGTAAACCGGTATGATGTGACCTACGAATATTGGTATATTAAAAGTTCACAAATAAATAAATAAATATGTAAATCTTTAAGAAGTATACAATAACTGCAAAGCAGCAAGTGTCTATGATGGCTGGCACTGTCTCTTGCACTTAGTACATACAACTAAAATACACCAAATGACAAGTGCAGTATATTTTTCAGGGGAGGAAGCAGGATTCCACTTGGTGTAACGATCCTCTCATCGTGTCCCTAAATATTTTATGATCTCCTTGGACTGCACAATCCAAACCTGAGCTGGTCATTTTTAATATTTCTAGAAAAGCTATTCTGCAATAGCATCCATTGTCTAAGCAGAAGCACGATCAAATAAAAGATATCAGCACCTTGAAAATATCCTAAAGATCAGATAAGATTAAAAAAAAAAAAAATGGCATTAGGCAGATAACTGTGCCCTGCAAATGTTTTTCATGGCCGCCCTCCACGGCAGCTTGGGGAGACAGATAGAATCTCAAAGTGGTGAAGAACTTTTGTCTGGTGGTGACCCTTTAAGTTGAGACACTGTTCTGAGTGGCGGACTCCAGACATCAATATCTTGTTATCAGTCAACTTCAGGAAATACAAGTTATCTGGTGCCCAATACACTGAGACAGGAAGTATGGGAAATAGATTGGTAAGTGATGGAAAGCAGAGAGAGAGAGGACATTGCTTTTTTTTGTTTTCTGTGAATTCCTTAAGTCTTGGATCGGGAGGGGGAAGATTTTCATTAGGGTTTCTGTGGAGTATACCAGGCATCAGTTGAGCTGGACTGTGAAGGTACTGGGTCTGAAAAAAAAGCGAATGTCACATGAAAACCAGCCACAACCACTTTGAGCCTTGCCTTGTCTTCTTTTCAAAAGTCAATACTTTTATTGGCTGGGCTCAGAGTGGAAATGGCCTGAACCAATCACTCAAAATCATCAAAATGTTTTCTACAGGTATTTGAACAACTTTTTTTGTTTGTTTGTTTGTTTGTTTACACGAATGGGCAAAAAAAATATCTGGTGAACATATCACCACAAACAATAATCATAAGAAAATAGATTACCGTGTGTATGGGATGTAGTCCAACCTGCAAATACCACAGGTGGAATAAAGGAATCACACATATCACACATAAAGGTAGCAAAGAAAGGCAGAGATGTGCAATTCTAAACTGAAACTGTTCAGTCTTAGAAGAACCACATCTACAACGCAGTAAAAATCCAAAGCGCTGGCTGAGCTAATTTATTGATGAACATTTTACAGCAATACAGTCCCCTCCCCAACACGGCTGTGTTTCGCCAGTGGGGCTAGATCCGGGAGGGACCCACAAACAAATTCTGGAACCAAGGCTTAAAGAGGAGAGTCAGCCAGACAAATCCAGCAGTGCTTAGGCATACAGGAAGAATATTCAGATTCCAAGCGTGATTAGCCAGGGACAATGGGGCAGCTGAGATAACTAGGGCGACTCATTTACGCCGCTCTGCCTGTTCTAATGCATACAGTTTAAATTATACCTCTGTGGCATAAATGAGTCGTCCTAGGTATCTCAGCTGCCCCACTGGTGAAACACAATGGTGTAGTGCGGGGGACTGTGTTGTGGTAAACTATTCATCAATAAATTAGCTCAACCAGCACTTTGGAATTTTACTGTATTGTACAAGTGATTCTTCTAAGACTGAACAGTTTCAATTTGGTATCACACATCCCTGTCATTATTTATAGCCCAACCTGACATTTAGCATTCCCATAAAGATCCTTGCATTCTATTTTCTGATCCAGCAAAGATATGAGTGTCTGGGCGCTAGGTGTAGATTGGCCCATGTCAGTGATTTTAATAAATACCTCAAGGACATCGTTCTCCCCCTTCTTCTGCACCAACATTACATTTCCTCCTGAAAATGACTCTTAATGACCAAAATAGATGACCATTTCTACTTGTAGAGAGACACCAAAATGTTGCCCTTTTCACTTTCAGTGGTATCAGATATTTTGGGTGGGGAGTTCTAGGAGTTTTATTGCCTGAAGTGTAATGAAAAATGTTTGGAATTTTGAAGCTGTATTGCTTCAGAGTGACCACTGGATGGCACTTGGTGTAATCCTGGGTGACAGTAGGGGTGTACAGGGATACAAAATTTGTTTTCTTTTTTGGGGCGGTTTCATGTACGAATTTCATTTTGTTTAATGTTTAGCTCATTTCTTCTGTTTAAAAAAAAAGTTGGGCCTGGGCCCAGGCAGTGACATAGGCTGAGGCCCAGGAGTCAGTAACTGGTTAAGGCCTAGGCCCTGGCATCATGACCAGGTTTCCAAGCCTTGGCTTTGCATATAGCCTAGATTGAGGTCATGGCGACCTACTGCGGCCCAGGCCGAGGATTCAGATTGGGCCTAGGCCTTACCAGCAGATCCCCACTGAACTGAGTGAGTAAAGGCTAGGGGGAGGGAATCCTGGCCTCGACATTATTCTGGGAGGGAGGGAAGGGTGTTGGGGATGGGTGACCTTGGGTGGTCCTGTTTCCTTTTTTCCTTCTTTTTAAACAAATCAAACATAACAAAAAGGAAATGGGCCCTCCAAGGCCTCCCATCCCACCACTCTTCCATCTCACTTGAAAAAATGCAGGGGCCGGGATTCCCTCCTAACCCCTCACTTACCCGGTTCAGTGGGGATCTGCTGGCGAGGCCTAGACCCATGCCGAAACCTTGGCCTTCAGTAGGTATAGGCCATGGTAGGTTGCTGCAGCCTTGACCTAGGCTCTACGTAAGGCCAAGGCTTGGAAGCCTCGTACCAACCTCTCAGCCTAGGCCCAATGCCCAGGGCATTAGTTTTGGCCAGGTACCAACTCATGGACCTCAGCCTGGACTAGAGCGTTGGACCACTCCCTACACTGGGGTCCAATCTGTAGATTGGGTCCTGACAACTGAGCCTTTACCTGGGCCCAGCATGGAAGCCAGTTTCAGTTGTCTGGGTCTGGGCCTAGACCTGGCCCAGTAGCCAGGTCTTGACTCCTGGGTCCTGACCTAGGCCAAAACCCAAGCCCAGGTCCAACCCCAGGGCCCAGTGCCCGACCTGGAGGACAGGTCCTGATCTTGAGCCTCATCCCAGGCCCAACACCGGGGCCCGACACAGAGGACGGGACCCGATGGCATAGCCTTGGCCCAGGGATCAGGCCCAGGCCTGGAGGATGGAGCACAGGCCTTGTGGAAGATGTCTTCTTTCTTTTTTCGTACTTTACTCCAGCACTGGGGATGCAATGGAGTAAAGCTGGGTCAACAGCAAAGCACTGTGTGGCCCAGTTCCAAAGCTACTAACTTGTTCATTTGTTTATATCTGGTCCCAGAGTTCAATAATCAGCTGGGAAATTGTATAGAAAACAGACACAGAAAACAACAAGTGTGAGTGAGAAGAGGAAGAAATTAGAATCACACAAAGAGCTCAGGTCAGAAAGTCGGCAAGCAGCCTTATACAATGCAGGTATAAACAGTCAGGGTTTGCTCTCATCAAGAATACACTTGGCTGCCACTTAGTGCTTGGAGCCAATATTGACATGCTAGTCAGAATACATCACAGCTTTTATTGAAGCATGAATGAAAACTAGAATCAATCTGTGCGATACTGTCAGAACACTGTTCACCCTGCCGTCTCTTCCTCGGTCTCTGTGTACTTCATTTTGCCTGCTTACGATTCTCTCTTTGTCTATTTGCTCCTCGGTCTCTCCCAAATACTTCCTCCTATAATCTAGGCTTTCCCTCCCACCTCCTCACTTCTTTTCCACTTCTTCCTGTCTATACCTACAGTACCTGAATGTAATCCACTTTGAAGCGCTGAAAAAGTGCGAAAAGCGGAATATAAATATAAATAAATAAATAAAATATTTACAGGCCACTGTTTTTGCCCTCTCTTGCATTCAAGCTCCCTCATCTTTTCTGTGACCTGACAGTCGTTTTTTTTTTTTTTTCTTTCATGCACCTGCGAGACTGTATTTTATGTGTCAGCAAAGTAACATCAGAGAATTTGCTTTCTTTGATGTAACCTTCCCAGGATATTGCCAAGTGCCAGGGGATAGCTGGGGGAGCACTGATCAGCTGACTCGTTTCACCCAAGAGCATGCCCTTTTAGTTAGGAAGTTAGAAGGATTTACTACGAATGAAGCCCTGAGATCATATTCATTTATTTATACATGCCTGTATATTTTTATTGGAAATTACATGAAACAATTATAATTCTCCATAAAACTGTAGGACATTTTAGTATTGTCCTCTCAACATACTTTTAAAGATTTAATTAGATTTGATTTATTGATTTATAAGTGACTTTTCCAATAAAAATGACTGCACGCTCCTTTTACTAATTAAATGTATTGGAATTAAACATAATGTTCCTCAGATGTACCTATTAAGAACAGAAGGGATCTTGTTCACAATTTTGCTGTGAGTGTTGTAAGCAGAGTACTTGACTGGCTTTCTGAGACTGCTGTACTACAGGATGGATGGGCAGCATGTAAGCCCTTCTATATTCATGTGGTATGGCTTCCTGATGGGTTTGGTACATTGCTATTCAGGTAGATACCAGATTATGAAATGCCACCATGGTAAGGAAATACTGATAATGCATACCCATAGAAATATTCCAGGTTTCTGTGAGTGAACTGCAAGAATCTGGAACTTTCTGGTGAATGGAGCTGTACACCTTAACAGTGGGTGAGAATTTTACATACTATCACAAAACATAAGAAGCTACCTCATATGTTTACAAAAGGACCAAAAAAGAGGTGCCAAGACTAATTATTTTCTAAATATTAAAAAGAACTGATATCATGTTTGATTCGTTTCATTCGTGTGAAAAAAATGAATCAAGCATTAAAAAAAACAAACAAAGCCCAAAATAGCCAAAAATACAAAAACAGGGCATCCCAGGGCCTCCACCCACCCAAAAATATGCCGGGGCCAGTACTTACCCAGTATAGTGGGGATCTGCCAGCGAGGCCTAGGCCCAGTCCGAAGCCTCAACCTCGTGTAGGTTGAGGCTGGACCCAGGCCTGGTGCTGCAGCCCAGCCCGAAGGCTGGGTCCTGATGCCGGTGCCTCAACCTGGACCCAGGCCCGATGCCGGAGCTCAGCCTGGAGGCTGAGCCTTGACACTTGGGTCTCAGCTTAAGCTGGATCCTGGACCCAGGCCCAAGGTCCAGAGACCAGGTCCTAATGCCTGGGCCTTGGCCTAGGCCAGAGCCTGGACCCAGGCCCAATGCTGTGGCCCGGCCATACCCAGGCCATACCCAGGCTCAACACTGGAACCCAGTCCAGAGGCTGGGTCCTGACACCTGGGCCTCATTCTAGGCCAGAACCCAGTCCCAGGCTCGATGCCGGGACCTGGCCTGGAGGTCGGGTGCTGACGCTGAGGCCTTGACCTGGACCCAGGCCCAATGCTGGAGCCCAGCCTGGAGGCCTGGTCTCGAAGCCTGGGCCTTGGCTGGAGCCTGGACCCAGGCCCGATGCTAGGACCCAGTCTGGAGGCTGAGTCCCAACACCTGGGCCTAGGCTGGAACTTGGAACCAGTCCCGATGCTGAGACCTGGTCTAGAGGCAAGGTCCCAATGCTAGGGCCTCGGCCCGGACTCAGACCCAAGGCTACAGCCATGTCTGGAGGCTGAGTCCCAACACCTGGGCCTGGGCCTAGGCTGGAACTCGGAACCAGTCCCGATGCTGAGACCTGGTCTAGAGGCAAGGTCCCAATGCTAGGGCCTCGGCCCGGACTCAGACCCAAGGCTACAGCCATGTCTGGAGAGTGGGTCCCAATGCCTGGGACCCACTCCTAGGCTGGAGCCCAGTCCCAGGCCAGGGTGTGGCCTGGAGGTCAGGTCCCAATGCCTGGGTCGAGGCCTTGGGTCCGCTTCTTGGGCAACATCTTCTTCTTCTTCTTTCTTCTGATGTTGTGCGCTTTGGTCGCACCAGAATTAATTAACGCTGGCACAGTCATCCCAAGGGGGCAGCGCCATTTTGATGTATGACAATTGCCCTTATTTGTCACGTTTTTGAAATTCGTTTGAAATGACTGCACATCCCTAGTGGCTCTGCAAGTTACTGTGGCTGCTAGAGGAGCTCCTCCACTGCTGCTGCTCCCAACACTCAGAATGAGTCAAGTCCCACATTCAGTTAACGCTCTCCCTGGCTTATTCAGCCTGGGGATAAGACAGGCTCGAAGGACTGAAAGGAGAAAGCTCAACAGGGGGAAATGAGGAGGAGGAGCTATGTGCGTTGAACAAGGAGGGGCCCAGATATCCATGCCCTGTTGCCGCCAATTAGTTACCACACTTTAGGGCTCATGCTGTAGCTAGGAAGAAGAGGCAGGCATGATTACCACACGTTCTCAGAAAGGAGCTCCTACATGTCTAAGAGCCACTGCTGATGTCTGTCGTTGCTGTGCAGTGATGAGAGCAGAGACCAGGTGCTGATCTGGATCTAAGCATCTGGCAGTGGTGACTTGTCCATGGCACACCTGATCAGGTCTGAAAGCACATTGGTTGGGAAACACTGGCTTATGCCACTAGAGTCTTAGAGAAAAACCCAGAGGGGCCAAAATGCTTTGTGAGACAAAGACTCTGTGCTACACTGCATCCGTGGGCATGCAGCAATGGGATACAAGAATCCATACTATATCAACAAACACACACACACACAAAAATAAAAAAACCCCTCACAAAAAAAAACAACAAAAACAAAAAGAATATTGGGGGGCAACATAGTTGGTGTTTGACTGTTGAAAAATAAAAGTCTCTTTGTTTGTGATATGTTGTTGTAGAAATAGTTGATTCTTACCTAATGATGCAGAAAATACCAGTGTCAGCTGGCGCTAGAAGAAGGGAGAGACACGAGATCTGGTTGGCAGCAGAGCTTGCGCCTCGGGGGCAGCCCTTTCACTGGATCGTTTCCACGGTGCTGTGGTTGTCTTTTGAATGGAAACAGGCACTCCCTGTGGAATCGTTTCCCGTAAGACACTAAAAATGACTCTGATCGGAGCGAGAGTGTCACTGCTTGGCGTGAATAGGAAATAACCTTTACCCTAAGCTGCACAGCCAGAAGAAAGGGACATATGGCATCTCCTAGTTATACAAAGCTCAGTTTTTAAGGATATTTGTTTGGCGTGGGGGGGGGGGGGGGGGGGCGGAATCAAAACACTTTTCAAATGGCATGCTTAAAAAAAAAACCCAAAACGGTGGGACACAAGCAGCTGACTGATCGTAGGCGAGAGAAAGGGTAAGCTTGCAAAGTGAGTAATGCTTGGAAACGAATGACTAACAAATACATTAAAGATATGCCAGTTTACAAAATTTAGATGTATTAATAGGCAGGATGGTTATCTAAGAACACTATTATCAAGTAGGTGGCATTTATGCGTTTTTTCTATATTTAGATATTATGTATCATGTTTACCTTTGTATTATTTATGTATATATTTATGTTAGGTTCCTATACTGTGTATTATGTATGTAAATTACTGAGTTATCCTGTAGATCGCTCTGAGTACTTCGGTAGGAGAGCAAGAAACAAATCTTTGTAATGAACAAATAAATATGTTTTCGGCTACACGGTTGTTTGTCAGAAGGCTCTGTAGCTATCTTGAGGATATACACACCTTATAGCTTACAATGAATACACTGTCCTTACAATGAATACACTGTATAAGCAAAGGTACAATAGGAAGTTTTCTTTTTCAAAAATTATATCTGGTTTAAGAAGAAAAACATATCTGCATAGCTGCTTGTAAAAAAAAAAAAAGAATCCTGCTTACAGAAATGTTTTCCCTCATTTTGTAGCTATAATAAAGTCCTCAGGGGCACAGTCAATTCATTTCTAGCTGTTTGTATCTCCGCATAGCCAGTCAGATTGTCTGATTCCTCTTTTCTTGGTGTGTAAAGACTCATATGAGGACAGGCCTCATGGCCAGAATAGTGTTGAATCAACCTTACAGTTATTAACCCTCCATCCCTTACTTCAATTTTTTAAAGAATTCAACTGGCAGTTAAAATAAACAGAATCAGATGATGTTGCTCCCTTGCCGCCCCTTTTATTGTTCTGGTTTTCATTTCATTCCTGAGAAGGTATTAGTGAGGTCCATAATAAAATACTTTGTCCTGGACTTGGCCAAACTGCAGGCTTTTAAAATTCCTGCTCACTGACTGACTCCAAGTTACTTAGCTAAGTAATTATCTGGATTACCTGAAGGTGTTCCACAGGCATTCTGGGCAGAGTCAAGTTAGTCAGATAAGTTATTCAGCTATGTCTGATCTTACTGGAGGGCAGTCCTAAAGTAAACTGGATACGTTTATCCAGCTATATTCAGCAGAGCTGAGACACTCATTTAGAATACACTTGGTTGCCCTGTAGTGGTTGGAGCCACAGAATATCCCAGACAAGTTATTCAGCTCTGGGTAACTTATGCGCTCCCCATGCTGCTGACTATTGGGCTCAATGTTTATATTTTAAAAGCTCTTCCCATTGAATCACTCCCATCATTAGTAAATCTTAGACCACAATGACCATGCTGGTTCTCAGCAGAATCCCAGGCAGCTATCATACTAATTATTATTATTTGTGCCTAAATTTATCCAAAAGTGCTGTGCTATGTTTGACAAAGGTTATATATATATATATATATATATATATATATATATATATATATATATATATATATATATATATATTGGGATAAAATATACTGTATTAATCTGGTTCTAATCCTTCCTAACTGATCGCTCTTATCAAATAAATATTGGCTGATATTCCTCAGATCAGTACACTATAGCCTCTGGAGTACCTCAAGGATCCTCTCTTTCTCCTACACTTTTCAACATATACATGATCCCACTATGTCACTTACGAAATAATCTGGGAATTCAATTCAAGATTTACGCAGACGATATACAGGTTTTTTGTTCAATACGCCAATTCCTTAGCCCTGGTTCACCTCTATATCAAAACAACAGCTGGCTCTGTCACAATCGCCTAAAACCTAACACTTCAAAGACGGAAATCCTTCACATGTCCACCATACCACATTCAACCTGTAGCCCCCCTACCCATTTGGATATTGACAGCACTATCATACCCATCATCTATAAGACATGTAACCTAGGAGTTATAGTAGACTCCAGGTTAACCATGTCCCATCACATTTCTACAGTACTAAAAAAATTATTTTTTCAAATTACACCTATTGAAACATGTTCGTCTTTTTTTTTATCAGACGACTTCTGTATCATCCTACAATCTCTGATATTCAGTGACTTGGATTACTGCAATGCACTTCTAGTCGGCCTACATGATATCGCTATCTGCCCTTTACAGATGGTCCCAAAATCTGTGACCTGCATTTTAACTGGCGTGTCTCGCAAAGATCACTTATCACCCATTTTACACTCACTACATTGATTACCTATTCAATACAGAATCCAATATAAAATTCTTCAATCATTCATAACTTACTTTTTACAATGATACCTCTACCTGGCTATGCACTCAACTCTGCATATATCAACCCATCAGAAACCTTCGATCTATGCACAAAAGCCTACTTCAAGTGCCCACCGTTAAGAGTAGCAAGACTTGATATTACACGAAGACGCGCCTTCTTGGTTGGCGGCCCTTTAATATGGAACTCGATTCCAGATGACATAAGACAGATTACTAGCTATAAAGAATTAAAAAATAAAATTAAAACGTTTCTTTTCTAACTGGCCTTCAACAATATCTTGGTATCTTAAGGTAACATCCTTTGGATAACACTTATGCCTTGTCCATCTATTGTATATACATTTTTGCTGCAAGTAACCGCTGTTTAATTTTTGTTGATTTGTATTTATTTTACCATATAGCTATTTTATTTGACGTTTATTTTTATTTCATTTTTGTTTGTGATTTTAACTATGTGTGTTGTACCTATACATATATGTATACCATCTCTGTAAACCATTTTGATCTACCTTGCTTGTAAAAGCGGTATACAAACATTTTTAAATAAATAAATATATATATCAAATGAAGGGGAACATTATTTCTGTGAGCCAAATTAGGTTTTTTTCACAGAGGAATTTCAGCAGACCAGAGCTGGACTTTAGCCCTGGCTCCAGGATCAGTTTCTCCATTCTTGCAAAATGTGCTATGAAATTTATAATGTACACAATGCACAATTAAGCTCTGGAATTCATTGCCAGAGAAGGTGGTAAAGACAGTTAGCATAGCTGGGCTGAAGAAAGGTTTGTTCAAATTCTTACATGAAAAGTCCATAAATCATTATTAACCAGGCAGAGTTAGGGAAACCCCACCTCTCTGTAGCTGAGAGGTGGGGTTTCCAGCAGGTAGAAGAAATGGTAGCAGGCACCAGGATAGAGACACAGGCCCTCGAGGAGCGAGTACCTGGATTCAGGATAGGCACCTGGAAATAAGCAAAGGGCCCCCGAGGAGTGGGTACCCAAGTTAGTAGAACCCCAGAGGGTGAAGATAGCTTCCAGCAGCAGCAGAAGCGGCAGAGCTGCTTCAGACCGGAAAGGAATCCCCGTTGCTAACTCGGCGAGAGTCAGCAAATGGGCAACCTTTTGTAATCGGAAGCAGTGACGTCAGTCGAGGGAGACGCACCTGAGGTTCGTGCCAACACTGCTACAAGATGTGAGGCGTGCGCGCACGCGCCCTAGGAGGCCTCAGGTCAACATGGCGGGACACCGTGCCAAAGCCGCTCTGGGGATGCCGGATGCAATCTGCAGCCTCCACTGAGAAGTTTCTAGTGTGTGTTAGTGAGTCTGTGAAAGTGCAGGCAACATGTAATTGAAGTAATAACACACTAGAGTACTCTCTCTATTATTTTCTCCTGTATGTATTGCCCTCGCTCCGTCAGGGTCAGTGCTTCCAGTAGACAAACTACATGTTTGCCTAGAGCACCAACATTTGGGGGGCAGTAAAATCCAGCTAGCATGAGCCGAGAGAGGCTCTGTGCCAGAACCAATGCTGCCAATAGTAGGGAAATTGGAGAAGGAGGTGTATGACTGAAGGTTCACCTAGGGCGCCAGATACTCTTGCACTGGCCCTGCTTTCCACAAGCCCAGTATCCTGTTTCCAATAGTGGCCAATCCAGGTCACAAGTACCTGGCAGGATCTAATAGTGGATAAATCCATGCTGCTAATGCCCAGCCACTGCTTATCTCTTAGCACTGACCCTGACGGAGCGAGGGCAATACATACAGGAGAAAATAATAGAGAGAGTACTCTAGTGTGTTATTACTTCAATTACATGTTGCCTGCACTTTCACAGACTCACTAACACACACTAGAAACTTCTCAGTGGAGGCTGCAGATTGCACCAATATTCCAATAGAAAAGCAGATCATCTGGATAACACCACTTTGTAATTAACAATACATGCACATGTTGTGTCTGTCGGTCTCAGATGGCTTCGCCCAACATGCCTCACCTCTATTTCAGCCTTCTCCACTAGCCTGGGAGAATGGTGTCCATCGCGTCTCCTTGCCGCACCCTCCGGAGTCCCCAGAGCGGCTTTGGCACGGTGTCCCGCCATGTTGACCTGAGGCCTCCTAAGGCACGTGTGCGTGCACACGTCAGGTCTTGTAGCAGTGTTGGTGTGAACCTCGGGGGCATCCCCCTCGAGTGATGTCACTGCTTCAGACTACAAAAGGTTGCCCATTTGCTGACTCTCACCGAGTTAGCAATGGATTGGATTTGTTCCGGTCTGAAGCTGCTCTGCCGCTTCTGCTGCTGCTGGAAGCTATCTTCACCCTCTGGGGTTCTACTAACTTGGGTACCCGCTCCTCGGGGGGCCCTTTGCTTATTTCCAGGTGCCTATCCTGAATCCAGGTACTTGCTCCTCGAGGGCCTGTGTGTCTATCCTGGTGTCTGCTACCAATTCTTCTACCTGCTGGAAACCCCATCTCTCAGCTACAGAGAATGAGTACTACTTCTCCCAGTCTGTTCATCTACAGTTCCTCGTTGTCTATCTGCATCGGGCCCTACACCACCATTGTGGAACGGGTCTCCTCTGCCGAGGATCACAGACTATTGCTACCTATCTTCTCTCTACTGCTTTTTGGGAACTCTATCTACTCAGCTACAAGGGAGTGTGTAATAACATCTGCCAGTCTGTCTCTCCTATAGCACCTCACTGGATATCTGCATCGGGGCCTTATACCACCATTGTGGGACGGGTCTCCTCTGCCGAGGATCACAGACAGTTGCTATCTAATCCACTCTCTACTGCCACCTCTGGTGAACCATACAAGCTGCATAATAAAGATATATTCTTTGTGTTTGTGCATCTGAGTCTAGCCTGGTGCTACAATTCCCTACGGGGCTCCTCCCCGTGGGAGACACTATCACTGTTGCCCCTAAGAATCCAAACACCTCGAAATCATAACAGCACACTTCTCTCTTGCAGGAAGATTTTCCTTGGGCCTATGAGGGCAAGGACTGGGCTCAAACTATGGGGCTTTGCTCCATTCACAGCTTTGAGCGAGGAGGTTTGGGAATTGTGACCCACAGATCATGTTTATTTGCATGGCCCATTTTTAACAGCATCCTTATTACAACAGTACCATGTTTAGGCACAGGTTCAGCACTAACTAAAGGCATTCACATCACGGAGGCCTTCAATACCACTTACTGTAGCACCCAGAGCTACTTGATAGTTTCCCAACCAACTAGTGGCCAATCTCAAAACTGCTTAGCTTTCAAACCTAACAATAATCTAACAGAGTGTAACACCCCTCTGTTCTACTCTAAACCACTTTTGGCATAGTCTCCAGCATCATGCTACATCCTAAAAACATGGCTGAACTTCTTGCAGCTCTTGAGCCCTTTTATAGGTCCTGCTGGCAGGACTTCCTGTGACATGCTTAGATGACATCACATCCTGCCTTGTATAAAGGCAGACTCAGAACTAGTACCCAATGCCTTTGCTAAAGGTCCCCTGCTTTCTTTTGCAGTGCCAGTTACTCAGCATGATCCTGCTGTTGTCCCTGCTTCCTTCCTTTCTCATGGTATCCTCCTGCCTCATGGTGTCCTTCTGCCTTCCTCATGGTGTCCTCCTGCCTTTCTCATGGTGTCCTCTCTCCGTTGTCCTTGTCTGCCCTGGTGCTTGTTCTTGAATTTCTCGACTTACTCTTGGATGAGACTCTGTTCTCGCTCAGCTCAGCCAACTGTCACCACCAGCCCGCCAGAACCTGAGGGCTCAACCCAAGGTGGAGGTGGTTGGCTAGGCAGAAGACCTACTCCAGTGGTGTGCCAACCACCGCCTGTTAAGGCCTATCCTGTGCAGTGCAAACTTAACAGCGGCATAACTGGGCTCGTCCCCCCCCCCCCCCGACACACACACATGATAAAGAGCATAGGGTAGTATGGTACTGACAAGCACAGATACCTAGCAATCAAATGTATGGATATAGAGGTGCTGTCATTTATTTATTTTTTTGATTCAATTATCATGTATTGGTTTTTTTTTTAGTGTTCACAAATTTTTCAGTGCATACTAAATCGAATTAGTGCACACTAAAACATGTAATGCGCACTAAATGGAATATAGTGAGTGTGTACTAAAAAGACAAAACAAAAAATGAAATTTGTTTTGGCTGCACACCCTACTTAGGGAAGGAGATTTAAAAAAAACCACAACAGGGGTTGCGATCATATTAAAAGGTTCATACCATTTATTTCAATAGGTGTAAACCCATAAGAAAAAATGATGAGGGTAATTTTCAATAGTCTGTGTAAGTCAGCACATAACGTACCTAAGTCGCTGCATTTAAAGTTACAGCAGTATTTTACAAACTTTGCAATGGGTGCAGAACAGTTTACAAGTTTAGAGTTTACAGTTTTGTCTCTGTCCCAAAAATGTGCATATTTGTTTCACTATGCACACATATTTGTTAATGCAGGAAAGCGCATACGATCTCTACCTATTTTATAAAACTATGGGCACATATTTTATGTGCGCAATAATTGTAAAGTGCAGATAATAGCCCTGAGCTGTACATGGAGGCTTGAGTTTTCTAAAGAATGCACATGCTCCGCATACAAAAATAACTTCCGCGCATGACTGTGTAATCTTCAGTAGATTGATACTTCCACCAGTTCACCCACAGCCTCCAGCACTTCACCCTGACCCACCATCACTTAACCCAGACCTCCCAAAAATTGCAGACAGAAGACAAGTACAATCTCACTTCCGTGACTTAATTAGCAGTTGCAAAAAGTGTAGCGACAGGGTCAGTAACATATGCATGTATACAGCCTAGAAAACAGCAACTTGGGCGTGAACCTCTGAACCCCATCCTGGAATGCCCCCAAGCCACCCCTTTTTTTTTTTTTCCTTTCACTTTTATTCATGGCACTGCTAGTGCATGCATACTCTGGGCTCTTGCAAACTACTGCTTATGGATGTACATGCTACCAACAAATGTAACTTTCAATGGTACACACAACTGTACAAACGTTTTGAAAATGTACCCTTATAAATAGCTATCTATGCAGGGCTTCAGATGTTAGGTGCTTATAAACTGAAAATGTAGGGGTTTATTTTCCAACTAATTATGGTTCTTTAAGAGTACAACTCTAAAAGAATTACCAGGTCTCTGGGCCAATACCGGAAGTCTCCAGGTGCTGCAGCAAAACCAATCTGCTGGACCCGGAAAGAAGAAAGGAACGTCACTGGTCTTGCACGGCTGAAAAAGGAGGAACTCGACAGTGATTTCTACCATCTCTGGACCTTTTTAACTCTTAACTTCACTTCTTCTTGACACCACCTGCTCCTGCACAGCCTGTTTCCTGTATCCAGCCACTTGCCTGCCCCATCCGTTTGCCTTGGCCAATCGACATTGCGATTTCCTGCCCCTGCATCAAACGAGGAGTAAGAAACAGGCATTGTCCACTTCTACAGCACAGGAGGAGAAGGAAGAGGCTGCTGCTGCTCCAGGAGCCCAAGTTAGTGTCTGCTGTTGCTAGTGTGTTATGAAAGAGGGAGGGGGGAGAGAATGAATGAGCATGTCTGTGAGAGTGAGTGAGTGTGTATTTGTGTAGGAAGAAGAGATCTGAGACTGTATGTAGGTGAGTAGGAGAGAGTTGAGTGCAAGTGAGCATGGGTGTGAAAGTGAGTGGACAAGTGTGTATGGAAGAGGGAGAGACGTGAGTGAGTGTGTGTGTGTTGGGAAAATGGCAGAAATAAAGGTGTAAATGGACATGTGAGAATGTGAAAGAATGAGCAGTGAAAGTAAGTGTGAACATGTAAGAGTGTTTATGAGAGCACATTTGTGAGCATCTGGTCCCACTGTGCAGTTGCTCTCCTCCCGTCCCTGTGTCCGTCCCCCCCCCCCACTAATCCATGGTAATCTCAGGGTGACCGGAAGTCAAAAGTTCCCATGTATGGTCATTAGGTGTGGCCTAACCCCTATTTCACTTCAATGATTTCCACACTGTACTCCAATCCGCCATCTTCTCTAAAATCGACTATTATAACTCCCTCCTTCTAGGCCTTTCCAAAAGTACCATCGCCCGACTACAAATGTTGCAGAATGCCACCGCCTGTATCCTTACCAACACGTGCAAAACTGATCATATTTCCCCTATTCTCAAAGAATTACACTGGCTCCCAATCTCATCCCAAATTCTCTACAAGACCCTTTCACTCATATGTAAAACGTTACACAACCAAGATATACATTGGCCTAAAGACTCCCTACATTTCCACACGTCTGATAGACCCACAAGATATCACTACAGGGCAACCTTACACACACCCTCTCCTAACCTCACTCATCTCAACACCACAAAAGAGCGGGCTCTATCGATTGCAGGGCCCACAATCTGGAATTCCATACCCCCTGACCTACGCCAGGAGCACTGTTTACAAAAATTTAAAAAAAAGACCTGAAAACCTGGCTATTCAAACAGGGATTTTCATGATCCTCCTCTATTTACTCGCCTGCTCCCCCCTATTTCCACTACTCCCCCAACATGCCACTCAACCTCTTCCCATTGACACCCATATCTGCCTTCCCGTACGCATCCTCCCGCTTCCCTCCCCTCAAGTCATAATCCTCTCCTTCTATTTGCTATGTAATTAATTTTAAGTTAACACATATTCTTCTCACAGTTCTACATTTATTATTTACTCAATCAGTTCAAGGTTATTGTTATTTCTAAAAACATTTCTCTGTAAAGCTTACACATTGTTTTTTGTTATATGTAAACCGATGTGATGTGCCAATAACGAATGTTGGTATAGAAAAACATTAAATAAATAAATAAATAAATAAATAAATAAAATAAATTAGCACAGAAAAGGCACAGAAACAGTATAGGGTTCCAGGGTAGGCAAAGGGAGGGGTAAGAGGGTACTAGGGGAAGTTGTATTTTTTTTGGTGTTTATCTGATGAACACCTTTATTTTTTCATAAAATCATAAGCCCTATATATACATAGATTTAGAAATAGATAAATAGATATAAACACAAACATAATAACATAGTAAATGACCAAAATGGCCTATACAGTTTGCCCAGTTGAGATTTACCCTGTTTCGGTAGATGCACATAAAAAATTACCACATGCAACCCAATACCATCACTCCTTCCCTCATGTCTTTTCACTGACCTTTCAACTTTCTTCCCACCTCTGCTCTCTATATCTGTCCTAAGCATGCTAAAATCCTATTACAGTGGTGGTCTTTACTCTTCACCACCTCTGCTAGAAGGCCATTTCAGGCCTTGCCATCTTTAACTTTGCTTCTTATAAAATTAATACTTAAGACATACTTAAGACATGTTAACATATAACATTTACAGACCGGGCCTTTTCCACAGCAGGACCATCATTATGGAACTCCATTCCATCGGATCTTCGACAGGAACCATGTCTTCTAACATTCAGAAAAAGGTTCAAGACGTGGTTGTTTAATCAAGCCTTTCCAAACCCCAACTGAATCTCAATTCAACGACAACCATAGTCAGACATTCCTAGAACATTGTAAATAATTGCTCTTTCTCTTAAATTCCTTTAGCCTTTCCTTCTTCACCCAGTTTTGAACATCCTTGTTTTATTGTAACTTCATAGTTTCTCTTCACCAGTTACTGTTTTATTTTACTTTCATTTTACACCCCCTGTTAAATGGAAACCAGCATGATGTGATTCCTATCTTGAATGCCGGTATAGAAAACCACTAAATAAATAAATAAATAAAATAAATAAGAAAACAACCAGGACCTCTTTAATGTCTTATTACCAAGTTTTGTAATAATCCCTGGACCACGGCGGTTACTACCCCAAACCAAATAAGCCTGATACTTCACTTTCAATGCATATCCAGCATAGTTCTCTGCTTCAACGGCAGGGGAGAAGAAAAACTGTTACTTCACACATCCAGCAGAGCTCTCTGCTTCAACGGCAGGGGAGAAGAAAAAGGGTTCGCACTCACAAAGCGGGGAGTAGCTGGCTTGTTACGGCGGTTACTACCCCAAACCAAATGTGCCTGATACTTCACTTTCGATGCATATCCAGCATGGCTCTCTGCTTCAACGGCATGGGAGAAAGACTGATATATCACGCATTTCCAGCATAGCTCTCTGCTTCAACGGCAGGGGAGAAGAAAAACTGATACTTCACGCATATCCAGCATAGCTCTCTGCTTCAATGGCAGGGGAGAAGAAAAACTGATACTTCACGCATATCCAGCATAGCTCTCTGCTTCAACGGCAGGGGAGAAAAAAAACTGATACTTCACGCATATCCAGCATAGCTCCCTGCTTCAACGGCAGGGGAGAAGAAAAACAACCAATAAGGGCTGTATAGCATAGTCTGGGTAAAACAAATAAGCATGGGTGTAGCTTGCTTATTGCGGCGGTTACTACCCCTACTACCCCTAACTAATCAAGCTAGATATTTCACTTGGATGCAGCTCCATCACTGCTCTCTACATTAATGGTGGGGGTGGAAGGGAAATAGAACCAAGAGCTAAGAGAAACAGATAAGTATGAGAGAAAAAATGTGTGAAGCTTGCTGGGCAGACTGGATGGGCCGTTTGGTCTTCTTCTGCCGTCATTTCTATGTTTCTATGTTTCTAAGATGTTTTCTAAAGTCTGGGCTTCAACTACTGTCTTTTTGTGCAGGTCACCTCAGCCTTTTTGGAAGTTAGTTACTCAGCTTAACACAGGCATGGGGGTGACCTGCATGGAGCGGCAGTTATTACCATGAGCAACTTGCTGGGCAGACTGGATGGATCATTTTGTCTTTATCTGATGTCATTACTATGTTATGTTTGTTACTGTTGTAGTACTGCTGTTTAGGGTTGTTACTGCCAATCTGTGCAGGTAACTCAAGTGTTTTCTTGGAGACCCAATGTAATCATGCCACAGCTGTTTTGAGTTGAACCACCACTCCATGCAGGTTACCCCAGTACTTCATAACCAACCTTTGTCACTACAGATTCTCTGTGCTTATCCCACATTTTTTTGAATTCCATTATGATTTTTCTTTCCATATACATTGTATTCTTTTTTTTTTTTTTTTAACAGAAAATACAAAGAAAGGTATGTAAGGCCAAGAACAAAGACAACTTCAGAAACACCCACAGCCACCTACCCACCCCACCTAAAAACTACATCAGAATTGGATATCTGGAGGTAGGAAAACCAGCATATCATATTTCAATGAGTTACTGCACAAAACATCATGTGGACATAAGAAGCAATATAAAAAGAAAACAAAAAAAGATTTTATATATATATATATATATATCATGAACTGAACAGTAACGATTGAGATTCTGCCAAGGTCCTCTGCTCACATTGGTCTGTATTTCGAGTAACTACATTCCTAAGGTCAGTAGGAAAAGTCGATAGAAAAGGGAACCAAATAGCAAGAAAATGCCTCAAGTAAGAGAAGGGTTTCAGTTTAATAGACCAGGACTCCAAATACAGCAAGTCCTCCAATTTCTTATGCCAAAGGGCTCACGTAGGAGAGAAGGGTTCTAGCCACTGCAAGAAAATGCATTGCTTTCCAACCAAGCAACACTTATATAGAAAAAGGTGGCCTGCTGTTCCCAAAGAGGACGTTTCCGGAGGCATACCCAGTAAGCAAACCGCTGCAGAGCATTTTACACTGGCCAATAAGCTGAAAAATTGCCTCCCAAAACCCCTGAATAAAAGGACAGTCCCGCAGGACATGACTTAACATCGCATCCAGATGTCCACATTTAAGGCACTTGCTATGTTTGGCAATCCCAGCTCTAAAGGCCTGATAGGGGGAATAAAGCATCCTGTTCTGAATTCTAAATTGCAATTTAAACACGACCCCCTCAGAAGACCGGCATAATGCATTTGCACAAACAAACATGTCATCTTCATCTATATCAATGCGCAGTTCGAAACCCCAGGCATGGGCAAAGAAGCCAAAAGCCTATAAGAACATAAGAAATTGCCATGCTGGGTCAGACCAAGGATCCATCAAGCCCAGCATCCTGTTTCCAACATGATCTTAAAGACCTCTATCATATCCCCCCTCAGCCGTCTCTTTTCCAAGCTGAACAGCCCTAACCTCTTCATCCTTTCCTCATAGGGGAGCTGTTCCATCCCCTTTATCATTTTGGTTGCCCTTCTCTGTACCTTCTCCATCGCAACTATATCTTGTTTTGAGATGCGGCGACCAGAATTGTACACAGAATTCAAGGTGCAGTCTCACCCCGATAATGTATGTTTTTTATCTTGACACACCAAATAAAACCACTGAAATGCTCAAGATGTGCAATGAACAGTTTGGAATTGATAATTAGACAACACATAACTCCTGATCTATAAATAGATAAGATAACGATGTGACTAAAACCCCAAATGAGAAATAAAGTAAGATAAAGGGTGAACTCGCTTAGATTATAAATTAATAAAGGGTAGTATCAGCACTCTTTGATTTCTTTCAAGGTCCCCATATATAGCCAAGACACCCCAGGGGGGGAAACAAGGATTGCCCTTAAGGGGCAATAAAAATGACTTCTCCCAAGGTAAGGACAACTGAGTCCTTAAAAACATCCAAGCAGCCCGGGCAGCTTGAATCCATATCAAAGTAGCTAAATACATGGGAAGAGAAGGTCGCGAAGCATGAAGAACATAAGACCGAGAAAGGGGAGCAACCAAAGCCCTCTCTAAATCTAGATCTGTATATAAACTCATGTTACCCAACCAATCTCCCACCTGTCTCAAGTTACAAACAGTATCATAAAATTAAATATTGGGAAAACCACCCCCACCATCTTCTTTTGGTATCATATGCTTCACATGAGACAATCTTGGCTTCCTTCCTCTCCAAACAAATTTCAACCAAATTTGGGAAATCAGTATCACATCTTTTCGGGATAAAACAAGTGGAAGCATCTGTAAAAGAGACAAAAATTTAGGGAGCAGCATCATTTTTATGAGAGCTAGATGAACCATAAACAAAACTGGAAAATGCATCCATTGTTCACAAGTCTTGTGGAACCAGAAATAAGGGGAACAACATTTAGGGAGTACAACATTTTGGGATTCATGTGAATACATATACCCAGATACTTTAATTTATCTACAGCCCACCTTAATGGAAAATTGGGCCAGGAAGAATGTAAGGTGCCCAGAAGGTCTAAATCCTCCGATTTATCCAGGGTAAGTCGTAATCCAGAGAAGCTACCATAGAGGGTAAACAACTCCAACGTACAAGACAAAATACTCCCAGGCCCTAGGTAAAAAAAAGTAATATATCATTCCATTATCATTTTTATTTCCATTGCCTCCTCCGGAAAGGCTTGCCAAGCATCCACTACCCTTTCCAAGAAAAATAATTTCATGTTGCTGTTAATGAGTCAACTTCCTTAGAGCTTCAAATCATGATGCTTAGTTTTACAAGCAGGGGGGGGGGGGTGTCAATATTTAGAAACACACATAGAAAATGATGGCAAATAAGGAATACAAGGACTGACGAGGCAGGTATGGTGACTTATTCTATGTTAAATGTCACCCTTTGTTTCATCGGCCATCTTGTCTTATCCCTATTCCTTGGTACGATAAGCTATACTCTTCATCTACTGTGGATGTCTCCATTATGCTTATCAATGCTCAAGCTGTGAAGAAAAAAGTCCAGCTAACCCATGACATTCTAGAGAAACAACCAGATTTTATCTGCATCACAGAAACTTGGCTTTTGAATTCTGACATTATTACTCTTAATCAAATTTGTCCATTTTGTGCTTCAAAATGACATAAAAGAGGGCATGATGGTAGTCTGCTCATTGTGTATAAGGATCTCTGGAAATTTAAAATTTAAAATCTGAATTGTGATTCCCCATATGAAATGCTTGTGGTGTCGATCAACTGCTTCTCATTGTGCTTAGTTTACTATCCTCCCAAATTATTGCAGTCCAATCTCTCCCTTTTTTTTTTTTTTAACAATTGCTGTTATCTAAGTTAAACTTTAACAACATAGTTTTTCTAGGTGATTTCAACCTACATGTTAATGCCTTTCCACTCACTTCCCAGTTTACTTTATTGCTAGATATTTTTTCATCATTGGGATGGTTTCAACTAATCCAATCCTCTTCTTATAGGCTTGGACACCTAGTTTTTATCAATGAATCCCACCAAGATTATTGTTCAGATTCAGATTCTATTTCTGTGTTAGATATCCCCCCAGTCTGATCATTCTTTGATCAGTTTTATCATTAACATTAAATCTTTACCCCAATGCCCTAGTGAATTTCAGCAGTCCACACTTCATCAAGGCCATATTGATAGTACAAAGTTCATAGGTCTCATTTCACCCTTGCATGCTGATTATATCTATGGACAGTCTGCACACAGCTATGTCTTTCTGGTACACCACTTTTCTTTCTCTGTTAGACATGCTAGCTCCTCTTAAATTACTAAGTGTAAAAAACAAAAAAATCTCAACCTTGGCTTACTCCAACTCTTAAGTCGTCTAGACAATCCCTACGGAAATGTGAGTGCAGCTGGAACAAGTATTGTTCTCCAGAGTTTGCATCTATTTTCGGATTCTTTTTGAATACTTATCAATTACAAATTTTGGAGGCAAAAATAATTTTTATGCCAAACAAATTAGAGCCATTGGCTATAATCCCAAGGCATAATTCTTCTTAGCAAAAAAGTTAATTAGTTCCTCTACCATTAATTCTGGCAGACCTGATGTAGCATCTTCTGAGTCCTTTCTCATGAACTTTAATCTTAAAATTCAGCTTATCCTCAGCTTTTCCAATATTCCTACATGGCACACTGAATTGTCGATCAATATGAATCCATCTTGGAGTTCTTGTTCCAACATCTCAATTTGTGGAGTCAGTCAATCATTACCAACATAAATAATGTTTCATGGCCATCCAGCAATCATGCCATTGCCCTTTTTAAAGTAGCCAGGGCTATACTTACTCCTATTATTGCCACCCTTGTCAACAAATCCTTAGATGAAGGGTTTTTTTTTCCTGACTACCTTAAAAAAGCCACAGTACACCCTCTGCTTGAAAAATTCAACTTGAACAGTACAGATCCAAACAATTACAGACCCATTTCATCATTGCCTTTTCTCTCCAAAGTCATTGAGTCTGCTGTCTTGCAACAACTGACTGATCATATTGAAGAAAACAAACTTCTCGATCCTCATCAATTTGGATTCAGGTGCTCAATGAGCACTGAGCTTTCATTGCTTTCCCTGACTGACACCTTAAAAAGAGGTATAGACAGTGGTCATCAATACATCCTTGTTTTCCTTCATCTTTCATCAGCTTTTGACGCTGTTGACCATACCATACTCTTACACTAATTGCAGGAGTGAGGCATAATTGGCGTAGTTTTTCACTGTTTCTCTTCTTATCTTCAAAATTGTTCTCAACTGATCAGAATTAAGAATGATTCCTCACAATGGTCATCAATCAAAACTGGTGTCCCACAAGGTTGCTCTCTATCTTCAGTGCTTTTCAGTATTTACCTAGCCCCCATTTGTGAAATTCTGTCCAGTTTTAGTGACTGTTATAAAATTTATGCTGATGCCATTCAGTTTGTCATTCTCTTATACACTTCTTGGCAAGACACTCCTTGTACACCTTCAAATTTGCATGTCTACTGTTAAAACATGGCTTTATTACATTAAATTATCCTATCAATCCAGAGCACTTATACCACCTTTCCAGACTCATCTGTTATCACTGATAATCACGCATTCTCCATCGACAAATGTGTTAAAAGTCTAGGGGTTTTGTTAGACAGTAACCTCTCATTTTGTCCATGTATTAAAACAGTCATTAAATCTGGGTTCTTCAAACTACAAGTTGTTTTTGGTTTAAAGAAAATTCTACATGAATATGACATTCATAACATTGTACAAGCATCTGTCTTTCCACTCATTGATTATTGTAATATTCTTTATTTACGTCTACCAGTTATTTCCTTACAGTCTTTACAGCGTCTGCTTAATTCTGCAGCGTGCCTTATTTCTGGAATTAAATGCTACAATCATATTAGTCTCATCCTAATGAGTCTTCATTGGCTTCCCATACGCTAACAAATAGAATACAAAATTGAGATGACTGTTCAAATTGATTTAGTCTGGATCCTGTCCATGGTCTAATGCTGTTAGGATTCATGGGTTTTGTGGACCCTTGGCCCGAGGTGAGGGTTGATACCACCTGTGGGGAGGAGACCCACAGGCCCTCACAGTCGGGAGGCAAGGTCAGGTGCAGCAGGAGATGTAGTAGTCTGTAGAGGAACAGAGTCCCGCAATGTAGCCACGTGATCACAGGAGCTTGTGGAGAGAAGTCTGTGGGGAGGTCCCGAGCAGCGGGTTGAGAGACTCAGTTCAGAGGGACCCCACAGTATACAGGCTGGGCTGGAGAACAAGAGCCAGAGCAGGGACCTCCGAGTGAGCAGCGCTAGGCAGGCCCGAGGAGCAGGGAGCGCGAGGTCAGGAGGTCTGTCGCAGAGGCAGGCCCGAGGGGCGGAGCTACGTAGTGAGGAAGGCATAGATGAGATGACGTTGATTATTTTAGTATATTGTGTTTTAATTAGGAACAAGACAATAGTTTTAATTGTGATGTTATAATATTGTGGTAATAACAAATTATGAATGTTTAAAGTGTGAACCGCTATGACTGTAGGAATAGCGGTTGAAAAATATTCTATAAATAAAAGAGTCAGTGACACTGTACTAATTATTCTGTGTGTGACCCTTGTATTACATTCCTAGTGTACATAGGGGCCGATGCAATACTGTTCGCTAGGTGTAGCGCACGGATTAACCCACAATTGGATGTGCATTTTGGATGCGCATCCATAGCCCCCAATGCAATATGGGGATTAGCGCATCCAAAACGCACGTCCAAACCAGTGTGTAGCTAATAGTGCTCATCACATGTAAATTCATGTTGATGAGGCTATTACCTATTACCCACCTATTCCCGCCGCACACATTTTTACTCTCAAAATTAATGCCTGCCCTAGAACAAGTGTTATGTCTTGAGGAGCCCCCAAAGTTAACAGAAAAGCAGAAAATACTACTTTTCTGTAGTTCCTCCAGTTTAATATCGTGGCAATATTAAGTTGGAAGAACAGAAAAAGGAGTAAGGTAAAAAAAAAAAAATGTTTTTTTTAAATTGTCTGACCACCCCCAAGTTCTGGCCTGATGGGCCAAGTGATCAGGATCGGACCCAGGGGGTCCTTTACCTGAAATCAGGAATCCGAAGTCTTTATCATACAACCGCCCTTGCCAGACTCCAAATCTCCTCCCTCCTGACCAGGAACCCCTGCTGGAGACCCTCCTCTGGCAGGGCTGGTCCCAATTGGTCCTTTTCACTGACATTTGTCAATGGATGGGACCACTCCCCTTTCAGGACAGCCTTCTGAAAGGGGATCGGTCCTTTCACTGTCACATGACAGTGAATAGACCAATTAAGTGAAGGAGTAAATAAATTAATATTAATATGCCGATGGCCCTATGGCTTCCCCTGCTGCTGCTACCCCCCCCCCCCCCCCCCCCCCCCCCCCGAGGTGTGCCACCCCATGCAAATGCACAGTAGGCACACCTGGTCATGCAGGGCCTGTTTGCTCCCATAACACTTTCCTCTCCTTTCCAAAAAAAAAACCGGGAACCCATTTTGAGATACTTAAATGGGGAATTAAAGAAGATCCAGGATACTGTATTTCCATGCGATCACACAGAAATATTGGTCCATTCTGTATTTATATTCACAAACAAAACAGTCACAGATCCACACATTATAGTTTGGCATGGGTGAAGGCACCTGCAGATGTTCAATTTGCATTACATGTGGGAGTAATGTGGATAGAGGCAGGGAATTAGAGGAAAGGAGGCAACCTGTATTCTGCTGTATTTTGACCAGCATGCCCTGAGGTCTCGCCAGTGCATGTTCAGCACTGGATAAGGTAGCACTACAATACTGGCCTCTTGCTTTGTTTTGCCTCTGCAACCCAGAGAAATAACAAGCAAGTGACCTCTATGGGAAAAACAGTAGTGCAGAGCAAGTTCAAACACCCTAATTTGAAAGGTAAACAGCACAGTTTATTTGGCTAATATGCGGCTTGCCTGCAAACATTTACTGCATGCTCCATGACTCTATTTACAAACTTTGCAGCTACGAAAAAACAACATGGCGTGGCTTAATTAGAACCATCTACCAGACCAAGCGCCAGTATAGCTTCCCAAAGACTGTTTCCCACCAACATAACAGCTGAAGAAGAATCAAATAGTCACTTGTCTTCAACCTTGGAAGGACTGTTAAAAGAACACATATATACTTTGTTCTAAAATATAATGGCAGAGGAGAGAGTAAATTCTCTTAACAAAGGGTGCAGATCAGAACAAGGACATTTCCCCTTACCATTCATCACAGAAAAATAATATTAAAATTCAGGTGTTACCTCAGTAACAGCAAAACAAACTCCCTCCACTACCAGGAACAATGTGTAATAATTCAAAACCCTGCAAAAAATGTACTCAGAACTTATAGTAAACCTGCCATACCATAACATAGTAACTGTCAGACTACAACAGTAACAACCCTACCTATGAAAAGGCAACACTGCAAATATACACCAGGTCCTAAAATATCAATATACCTTCTGTTATGAAAACAGAACAAATCAGGCTGCTACAGATCCCAACACAAGAAAATGGCTGCTAGCAGAATACCTTACCATGGTCACACATGAAGAGCACAGACAGACCCACACCAAATACAGAATAAAGAGACCATACATTATAAACAGAAATGTGCAAACAAAAACTTAAGTGGCACCAAAAGAAGCTAGACTCTGTATGCAGTGCTACAATGGAAAAATAGATACATCACCATTCTAACAATAAAACAGATTACATCACCATCACCAACAATAAAATTAAGAAATACAAAACATCAATCATAATAGTAAAACCATACTAATAAAATAACATATTTCAAATCAGCTGACAAAAAGAATAACATCCAATAATTAAAAATTCATATCAAATTTTTAAAGTTTCCAAAATTCAATGAAATATATCAAAAGAACAGACAGATCAAATAATACCCAATAATTAAAACTAATAAAGATAAACAAATCCCCTGCTCTCCATACATGGGAACTTTTGATTTCCACTCATCCTGAGATTGATGTAGATTAGTGAGAAGAGCTTGCATAAACTTTATCCTCTCTGTCATATACACAAATACATGCTCTCATACATACACTCCTTTTCTCACACATCATGCTCTCAAGCACACTCCCTTTCTTTCTCACACAGACACTCACACACACACACACGCATACTCAGCTTTCATAGATCTCAGTCCTACCAGGAGCCTAGGACATGGTACACCATGGTCCAGATGTGCAAAACTTTTTCTTATAGCCACAACTGGTCCCGTTATCTATCACCCACACTGAGAAGGTGACCTACATGATAGGAAGCACAACCCACTTCCCGCTTTTCACGGCTCTGTAGAAGGATATATGACAGTAAACATATAAGTGATTATGCTAATGTGGCCCCCTACTGGCCACAAGAAGGAAAGTTTATATGGTTAATGATGTATTGAGTCTTGAGGTATTATGAAGAACATTCCACAGAGTTGCAGCGGCTGCTGGCTCTCCAGGAAGTTCTAGTATTTTTATTCTGTTCTCCTGGAGCATCAGACCCCTGCAGGATCCTTATTGTACCATTAGGTGAGTTCCAAATTGAGCTCTAGTCAGATATACCTTTGCTGGTCCAACAACCCTCTCGGTGTCTGCCCTGAGGAAGTGCTCTCTGTGTGACTCCTGATTTCCTATAACCATGTTCCTGTATTCTTGCCTGGTAATTGTGTTTCTGCTTGATCAACTTTCCTGTCTTACAGTCCAGTTTTCGGTGCCCTGTTTGTGTCCGGTTCCATGTTCCTGCCTCATGCTTCTCCCCTGGCTCTTCTCCAGCCCCTGGGTTCTGTTGGCCTTGCCTCTCCAAGCGTGTACCTTCTCTCTGGGGTGGCCCTGATTGCCGAGCCCAGATGCTCCCTGTCAGATTCCCTGTTGTATGCAAAAGAAAGGCAAGTGCTTTCTTTTGTATTCGAGTGGTCTTTGTCATGTGACTATAAACTGTCGTGTCCTTCTTCATTTTGTCTCTGTTTTTTCTTCTGTGCATTCTTACTTTTTGTTCTTATCCTATGCTTATGTGCATAACTCTTTCCTCCTCCTATGCTACTTTTTTCCCCCTCCTCTTCTTTTTCCCCCTGAGTATACGGACCGTACAGCAGCATCTGCAAAGCGCTTGATCCTCCCAGTACAGGTATGGCAAAGTAAATGCATCGTTCATGCATGACCTGGGCTTTACCCTGGAATGCAAGACATGCCCTCTTTTATAGATGCAGCTGTGATTGCTGCCTCCTTTCTAATTTTGCTCCTCCTGGGTTTATTTTTGTCTCTAACACGCCCCCCCCCCCCCCCCCCCAGTTCTCCAGAAGGAAGCAGGAAACATTTTTCAGTTTTAAATTTTAAACATTTTCCATACAGTAAAAAGTATTTTTCGTAACTTTGGTGTCCTGTGTCTTCTTATCATAGGTTGTAATAGGCTGTGGGTTTAATTGATGGGTACGGGTACTGGTGCAGAGTGTAGGTAAAGGTGTATGTGGGTGTGGGACAGGAAGATACAGAGCGGCATGTATACTTTGTATTTGGTGTGTACATGTGGCAAGCAGGGACTAGCAAGACACTTTTAAAAAGATGAGTGCCATGATCCTCGGCAAAGACGGTAGTCTTCAAAAGCAGTAAGAAACGTCTCTGAAATGGAACCATTTAGAAGGTCGTTCCTTTCATGTTTTTCATATTCCATTCCAACGGAATATGAAAGAGTAGAAAGGAAACAAGGTGGCAGGGACCCCTTTTATGATTATCCATGGAATGAAAAGAAGACAAAGTTCCTGCCATAGAAGACAGCGTGAACTATGAGGATAACAATGAGGCCCAAAAAGTTACTTCTGCTGCTGAAAGTTGGGATGGAGGCCTGTGAATGAGAAACCTATGGTGGTCTGGTCTGGGATGGAATGGAGGGCCTTAGTGAAGCATCTATGGAGGTTCTGCTTCCTAGATGCTCCAATTTTAATTTTTTTTACCACCATAGAGAGTAATTATTAGCAGGCCTCAAGGAGCCCATGAACAATTCCCTTTAAGAGGGTTGATATTTGGGACAGCTCGATACTTGGCCATTCTTCATTCAGTGGAGGGGAGTGAATCAACTCCATGACCTGTAGTCTGTCAACCAAACTGCAAACAAAGTGCAACATCTGGTGCTGATTTCTGCCAGGGTTAACACTATTCAGATGAAGTGCAAACTATGCAAAGGAAATAAAAAAAATGAAAGAATCAGGGATATGAAAATGACTCCTGGACAATACTTATCAGAGACCAATGCGCTGGCCAGTTTTCTCCCCACCCACAGCATTTGTTTTTTTTAGGGGGGCGAGGAGATATGGCAGAAATTCATGGATTTCATCCCAGGTGAATGCACACTGCCAAACCCTCCACTCAGTGCAACCCTCTCACTCACCTACCCAACTTTCTGCCCAACCCCGATGTAGGCCTCTCTTCTTCTTTCCTTCCCTTACAGTCCTCTCACTCCCTCCCTCTCTCCTACACCCTTGCTACTTCTTCCCAGGGCCCAAAGAAGAGTCCATCTCCCTCTCTTTCTCCTGAAGATGCTGCTGTTACCTGGTCCTGGGGCCTCGATTTGAGGCTAAAGTCATTATCTCCTGGATTGACACATCTTCTTCTGCTCCCTAGACCATCTCACCAGCTGTCAAAAGCCACTCATGGCAATGAGTGTTTTTTTTAAATCCTGGACAGTATCCTTTATTTCTGCTTGGCATTTCTCAGGTTGATAAGTGTCCATAGAGCATGAAACACCAAGATTTAGTAATTTGTAAAGCAAGAAGATAGAATAAGGGCCTTCTGTAAGCTTTGATTGTTTATCAATGCTCCATTAAAGTGCTTGTTAACTGAACAGATATGATGGATCCTGCTGAGAGAGACAGTGATGGCTGAGGATGTATCCAGTTTTACCTTTTGTGAGTATTTTTTGGACATGAACAGTGTGAGGAGCCTTTTTTCTGATCTACCCCTCCCCTCAGGGATGCAGTACTTGCATAGCCTGATCCCCTTCTGACTTTTCCCCAAGAGAAGTCCTCAGTAAAAACAACTAAGTATTGTGGGTGTGGACACTTGGGCCGAGGCAGAGTTGATGCAACCTGCAGGGAGGAGCCCTGCAGGTCACCACCGTCGGCAGGTAGACTTGGACAAAACAAAGGCCCAATTGGAGCTTCGCCTTTACCAGCCCTCGGTCCCCTCGAGTTGAGCCTTCAGATGCCGGAGCCAGCAGATCTTAGGAGAAGGCATCTATGGATGGTGGAGATTCGTTGACATAGCAGGGTCAGAGCGGACTGGGACTAGACGTATCTGGAGGCAAGCTGTGGTTGGAAACAGACGGCGGTTAGGAGTGTCCAGAAACATCCTGTGGTCAGTACTGCGTATCTGTCCAAAGGGAAGATGGGACGGATAGGCAGAGCAGAATGTGAGGAGCAGAACAGGCGGGCAGACGAGGAGTCGTGGCACAGTGAAGAACTGGCCACTAGAACTGAAGAACAAGGACGAAGGATGCTGGTGTCTGGAAGCTAATTTGATGGACACTTGGTTTAGCACCAGCTGTCAGTTCATTGGCTGACTAGTCTGTTATTTTCTGTCCGTTTGTTTTTATTGTTTCTTTATGAATGTGATATTGTTACCCTCTTAGCAAGTTTGGTAATGCAGACTATAATGGTTTAAAATAAATAAATAAATATATATATTTCCTTCCATTTGTGTCAATGGCAAAAATTATAGTGAACAACACATAAGTTAGAATTAGCAGAGAAAGGTAGTGGGTATAACCTTTAGATATACTGTACAGGATAGCACTAAGCCTATGGACTTGTCTGGCGCATGTTCCCTTCATGACATTTGAATCCCACAGTTTTCTGGGCACTTGAGAATGAAAAAGCATTCCAACCAAAATAAATTGTCCTCTTGAGAGTGCATCCTGGCAATCAGGTAACTATCAGCTTCTGTACCAGTGAAAGAGGATATGAATAAGATTTTATTATAGCAAGAACAAAATCGGCTCTTTTTTTTTTCCAGCAGAGTGTTGCAGCTTGAATGACATCCAGAACTGGAGCATATTTCTCTCGGCTGAATGAGTGATGAAATTGTAATTTATGTTATTATGGTAATGTTTACATGGATAACTATGGTGATGGCAACCTATGCGCTATTGTGCACATCAGGCACAAGCATGACACATACAGGCCGATTCTGAGGATGTTTTCAGGTATAACTGAGCCTGGCAACCATAAGCCAAATGCTTAGAACCATGGCTTAAATCAATAGAAGGAACCCTTCAGACTAATTAATGATAGGCAACTGATGTCTATGTCTGCCGAAACAGATGATGGATTTTCTGCAGTGCCTATATAGTGGTTTCAAGTTATAGGAAGCTGAAAAATACAGAGCTGAGCCACAGATCCTTCACAGTAAAGGATTGTGATAGGGTGTCCAGTCTGTCGGGGTGATCTTTCCCACTACTGAGAAACTTCACAAAACACAGAAGCAATGAGGCTCACTTTAATTTTTTAAATTCTCACTGAGTCATTCCACAGAGAAATGTGTAATACTTCATGTAGAACAAATCCCATAGCTCAATATAAATATCCCTTTCTCCCCACGTCTGTTACCTCACAGATTATCACTGCAGGTCTGAGCTCCTGCAGAACCAAAGCATAAATATTCATATGCTGGAGACCTTCACTCCCCGGCTTGCACACAGATCCCCTGTAACAGCCAAACAGTCCTTTTTATGCTATAATGCCAAGTTGTTAAAACTCCAATCAGCTGATTTCTCCAGTCCTCACATATACTTCCTTTCAGCTTAATCTTTTGAGGGTCACCCAGCCCTGCCCTGCCCTATCGGGCCCTGTCATCCTAACAGCTTCTTGGCTGCTGCTTCTTTAGCTGTTTTTTGTGAACAAAGCCTTTTTGTGATTTCACTCTCAGCTGCCTAACTGATCACACCTGTCTTCCCAGTTATTGTCTATCTGGAACTACATTTCCCAGAAATCATGTCCGCTGAGCAAATTCACTTGTCTTGTGCCCTCTAGTGGCCAGATGCCATAATTCTTGGAAAGGAACATATACTTCCTAAATCCGTACAAGGACTAAGGTATTTAAGGACATCTGTCAATAAAAGGCACCTTCTAACAAAGACCACTTATTGTGTGCATCAAATATTATTTTCCAGAACACTTACACAGTTTAAGAGTACATAGCACACACAGATCAAAATAATATGGCCCAATCGAAAATAACTGAGAAATTTCATCAAGCTATAATTTTAAGAATCTATTAATGTCAAAGTCCATAAGTATACCTATGACATATACTGTGCACCTATATACCACATGAAGTCCATGAATAACAAAATACTTTATAATTGGTTTTATAAACTTTAGCTTCAGTTGTGAACTCAATTACTCTTGTTTTTAACTTTTTGATTTTTTATAAAGAACATTTGAAAAGTAGATAACCCATGTCATATCCAAATATGGTTTTACTATTATTACAGTGCCAACAAATAATTGCTTTATGTTTAATCACATTTTGGTCTATAGATTACCTTTCTAATGTCCTAATTGCACCTTGTTTTAACAGTTATGAGGCTCTTCATAGGGCATAGGCTGAGGCCCAAAGCAGGGGCTGCGGCCTAGGCCCAAACGCTGGGGTCTTGACAGAGGCACTGGCCAATGTTGGGACCTTGGCTAAGACCCCCAAAATTTAAACAAATGAAAAAAAAAACTTGCTTTATCCATCAGATATCCGACAAAGGCTGGGGCCTAGGCCCAGAACCAGACCTGATGTCAAGACCTGGCCGGAAAGCCGGGTCCTGATGCTGGGCCTAGGCTGGGACCCAGACCTGATGCCGTGTCCCAACCCGGAGGCCAAGTCCCAAAGATAAGGCCTCAGCAGGGACTCAGGCCCGACACTGCGACCTGGCCTCCAAGTTAATTAACTCTGGTGCAACCCCAGTGAATGGCATCTTTTGGCTAGCAAGTGCTGAAGAATAAAGAGGACAAAGAAGAGGCTCCAACGCCTGGGCTCTGAGGCTTGGGCCTGGATCTTGGCCAAGGCTCAGGTGTCAAGACCCGGCTTCCTAACCAAAACCCCAGCATCGGGCCTGGGTCTGGGTCTAGGCTCTGGCGTCAGGACCTGACCTCAACATCGGGTTGCAGCATCAGGCCTGGGTTTGGGCACATGCCCCGACATCAGGAACCAACCTCTGGGTTGGGTCGTGGTGTGGGGCCTGGGTCTGGACCAAGGCCTCGGCGTCTGGACCCAACATCCGGGTGGGGTCACAACACCAGGCCATCAGGCCAAGGTCCATGTCGGGACCCAGCCTCTGGGCCAGTTCATGGCATCAGGCTTGTGTCTGAGCCCTGGCCTAGGCCAAGGCCCCGGCATTGGGAAATGGCCTCCCGGGCAATTGCAGTGTCAAGCCTGGGTCTGGGGGACTCCTGACCTCCCCAAGACTTGCCAAAAGTCCCTGGTGGTCCAGCAGGGGTCCTGGAGCCATCTCCTGCACTCGGGCTGTCGGCTGCCAGTATTCAAAATGGTGCCGATAGCCTTTGCCCTTACTATGTCACAGGGGCTACCGGTGCCATTGGTCGTCCCCTCTCCTGCGCCCACAATTCCTTGCCACGTTCTACACCCTCCCTTGTCCCACTGGCACTCTTGTTATTCTATAAGTTATTTGTAAAGCCTGTTGCTGAATTATTGCTGTTACAATGTAAACCGATCAGATGTTCCAAACGATGAGCAGTATATAAAACCCTCTAATAAATAAAATAAATAAATAAATAAATAAATAAATAAACACTGTATCTTGCTACAAGAGTAAAATCTTCGAATAAACGCACCTTTATTGATCTTACATGTAGTACAAATATGATTCTATAAATCCCATCCTATAAAGCCTACTTTTGTCCATATAGGAAGAATGAAAGATCTTCAGTTGCCTCTCTCTAATACATTGATAATGTAGGTCCTTGTCTATAATAGTAGGCAATATCCTCTATCATCATTGCAGCTTGCAGGTTATCGCCCAATGATTACTTTGTGATTCTAAGACTGTTTCATTGATGCTGCTTCTCCCTACCACACTGTAATAGTATTCTTATGTTTGCAACATTTACTGAATCACTGTAAGAATTCTATCTCTTTCTGAATCTGCGTTGGAGTATATTTCATACTAAATGTATAATGCCATGCTCGCAAGTAAGGAAATATCTGATTATTATTCATCTGAAACGTTACTTTTAGCTCAGCAAACGATAACAACTGGAGATTATCTGCCCTCATATCTGATACTTGCCCAATACCTTGTCTAAACCATATTTTAAAAATATTGTTTTCTCAGCATATTGCAAACATTGCAGTCCCTACTAAAGTCATCAGAGGTGAATAGTAGGCAAACAAAGACTATTTTTTCCTCATTTAATTCTAAATTAATCTAGCTGGCTTAATAAACAAGTGCATTTTGATTTCCTTAAGCAGGGAACTACCCATTCCATGAACCACATTAATAGGCCATCATATCTTTTTCGATATCAAAATCATCATGTTTATGTTTATTGGATTTGATATACCGCATGCAAAAATAGATTATCCATGTGGTTTACAAAGTAAATAATCCATAAATACAGTCAATTTATTTATATATCCCAATAACCAATCAGATATCACTTACAGTTGGCAAGCTCCATTATAAAGTTGCAAATCTGGAAGATTTATCCCCCCCCCCCGAGCTCTTTACTCGTAAACAATTCCTTAAACATTATCGGCCACATTTTAAAACCCCCCTCACGCGCAAAAAACGGGGGATACGCGTTTGGCAGGGCCTTGCCCGAGCTGCGCGCATCTTCGAAGGGGCCTGGCCACGCGCACAACCCCCGTTACGCGCTTAAGTGCCAGGCCCAGTTACAGGGGTGGTCCGGGGGGGGGGGGGGGGGGGGGGGGGAAGAAGTGGTCTGGGGGCGGGGCTGGAGGCGGCCGGTACAGCAGCCATTTGCTGCTGTACCGGGGAAGGGTCGGAAAGCGCGCGCAAGTTGCCACTGCTCCGGCTGCCAGCACACGCTTCCTCGGGACAGCAGTTAATAGCGGTGTTCCGGTCCGTCCCTGCCCTGCCCCTCCCTGTCCAGAGCACAGCCCAGGCCCGCCTCTTTTGCAAGGCCCAGCACTTCTGCGCATGACGGGAGTTATGTGTGTTGCTGGGCCCATTCGAAAATGCATGTGGTGCGTGCAAGGCCTGGCTATGCGCCTAACCCTCATTTTTTTACGGGTGCGGCCCCTTTTAAAATTGAACCTTTAGTCTATAACATATTACCATATTCTGTCCTGTTTCCATTTTTATTGGACACGGGGAGGAGGATTGAAGGAAAAATATTATGAACATATATAAATGCAATATTGATGATGTCCAGTTTTAAGTACCCTTAGTTTAAAAAAAAAAATAACAAAAAACGTTGTGTCACTTTCTGAATCACCATTCTTGAAATATGAATATAATTTCATCCAGTTCAGTTGAAAAAAAAAATTGAAAAGTTTGGGGCACCTTTCTCATTAAAAAAAAAATAAAAAATTATGCAGTCTTGTTTCCATTCTTTCAACGGATTTCTTTCCTTGTTTGGTGTAACTGGACACGATAGGGTAGATTTGAATACGTGTGCATGCGCGTCCATGTGCGTGCGCTTCCCGCTGGCGCGCGCATGTTATAAAATTGCTGGGCCGCGCGCAGACGTGCGCTGGATTTTGTAATCCGCACATGCACGTGCATGCGGCGTGCTCGGGGTGGGGGGGAATTATGCAGTTTTCACACGGCGACACATCGCAGCCTTCCCCAGTTCCCTCCCAGTATGCTCCAATTAAGGAGCGGACTGGGAGGGAACTTCCCTACCCCCTACCCTAACCTCCCTTCCCCTTCCTTTTCCCCTCTCCTCCCCAACCCCTAGATCCAATTTTTTTTTTTTTTTTTTGGTTACCTTTGTTGAGCAACTTGCTTTAGCTCCCGAGCTGAAGTAATTTGCGTGTCCCGGCGCGCAAGGCTCCGGGCCGGTGAACAATTGTGCTGTCTTGGCCCTCCCCCCACCCCAAACAGCCCCCTGGCCTGCCCCTTGGAAGAGGCCTGACTCTTGTGCGCATAACGGGGGTTACGCGTCCAGCCGGGCCCCTTCTTAAATGCGCGCGGCGCACTCAAGGCCCGGCCACTCACGTAACCCTCGTTTCCCCCGCGCCCTCCTTTTTTAAAATGTACCCAAATGGTACATTTGTGTGCAAAAGTGGATGCGCAGAGATTAATGTTTTTATTATAGACACTGTGTAGTGAGAGCTACACAGTTTATAAAATACCACATAATTCTTCTCCAAAATATGCGTGCATGGTTCAATACACATGTATATTTCCAATACAAACAAACACATACTTTCTCTACCCATTTTATAAACATTTGCACATATATTTTACATGTGAATAAATACCCAGAATTAAATGAAGAGGCTGGAATTTTATAAAGTATACACATAGGCCATTTTGAAAATACTTACTTGCGCATGATCTTGGGATCACCAATTTGCCGATATTCTCCACCAGTTCACCCAGGCCTTCTCCAGTTTACTTAAACCCTCTAGCACTTTGCCCTGAACCCCACCAGTTCACCCCAGACATCCCAACTAAAAGCTGCAGACAACAAACAAGTCCGATTTCACATGCATAAGTCAAATAGCAGGTGTAAAATTGTATGTATAAGTTTGGCATTGTATCTGCGCATATCTCTTACAAAATAGCAACTACTGTTTTTAGATAAGTTCTTGGAGGAGAAGTCCATTAACTGCTATTAATCAAGTTAGGGAATAGCCACTGCTAGTAATTGCATCAGTAGCATGACACAGAATTCACAAAAAAGTTGCTAAATGTATTGAAACATTTAAAAAGCTGAAATTATCCGATATAACAGATCGCCCACCTCCCACCACTTGTTTATGGGGAACTTTTATATTATTAAATACAGGAGTATCACTCCACAGCAGCATTTAAACCTTCTGTTTATATCGGATAATATATAAACCTTCTGTTATATTGGATAATTTCAGCTTTTTAAATGTTTCAATACATTTAGCAATTTTTTAGTGAATTCTGTGTCAACATTATTATAATTCAAAGATCACGAAAGTCTTTTTGACATTTCAAAATGGCCGCCTAGGTTTTCTATCCCATCAGCTATTTTGGCAGCATTGGCTTTAAAAACACTATAACAGTTCTCCATCACGTCGTCCTACCAATTGACAGCTCAGCTTTTTAAATATGGCGCAATAAAGGCAGTCTTTCCGTCGATACTGGAAATGAACGCAGTCATACCACCATGTTTCAAGCTGACAAATTGAGTGGTTGAAAGTAAGTTTGTTCCGGACTTGTGCTAAAGATTTTGATGTTTTGTAAAGCATCAGTTGTTACTTTAAAGTGAATAGTAAAAAAAAATTTTTCTCTGGATTACATCTGAACCTTTTATATTGCAGTAGATGAGCCCTTGAAAAAGGATTGTTTCGACATCCGTATCGGGCAGAGCTTACCGGGCTATTCAACTTGGTCGATTCGGCTTCTATTTACTAAGCTAAGTAACGTGACTAATATGATTCAGTATTGCGATTTAAAAGAGCACATTACATGTGGCATTTACACGAGAGATTCTGCAAATTGAAAAATATAACAAAAAAAAGTATACCAGTATTGACCAATGATTAAATAAAAGACGGAGTGTGAAAGTGAAACTATGCTATACGATGAAGCCTATTATGAAGGTCAATGAAGCCTAGTATGTGTACTCACTTCACAGGTTCTTGATGAATGAAATATTAACTTGGACACTATTGGTATTCTTTGCGATTGTGGGTCAGTATTTACCAATGGTCCATCTCAGAATTACTAGTAATTCAAGGTCTGCCATCATTATTATGTTACTATGTTAAGTACATAAAGTTTCCAGTTCACTCTTTCCAAGGCCTTTAGGGGTTTGTACTCACATGGGCGCTTCCTGCTCACTAGTCAAGTACTCCAAAAGAAGACACAAGCCGCACCAGTGCTGCGGTTCAAAATCAAAATCTTTACTGACTGATAACATAGAAATCAAAGTCCAAACAATGCACTTCTCCACAGTGCACCCCAGAAACTAAAGCCCAAAGTTACAAAATTCACATTCAGTATCTCCTCACCACTTTACCCACAACAGGTCAGCTCCTTGGGACAAGTACCTCTTCCACGCTGGGCCATCCCAATATCTGTTTGATAGCTATAATCTTTTCCTCCAAGGTCCTTCTCTCTTTCTTTCTGACTCAGGCTGATCATAGCTGAATCTGGTGAACCTTCCCAGGCAGACTGCCCTTCCTCTGGCACCTCCCAGTACACCTGTCCATTAACTCTCCAGGGAAATCCTCTTCTACTTAGGGCTCTCCCTTTACTCTGGTAGACTTTCCTAGGAAGGCTATCCTTCCTCCGACACATTCTAGTACATTCGTCTCCAAGCCTCGGGACCCTCTTTTTCAACTTCAGGACTTCCAGGAATCTCTCTCGCTCTCAAACTTCTCTGGACCCACTGTGGAGAGAGAGGATCTATGATGCTACTCCTAACACTCCTCTCAATGGGGAGTGGGCTTCCTCCTTAGCACACTGACATCATATGTAGGCAAGATCTAATAAGACCTTTGTCACACTGAATGCACTCAAACCAGCTGAAGCCACATATTACTTGTTTGTAAGGTAAGGATATTTTCCTAGGAACAGAAAATGGGCACCCCTTAAATATATATATATAAATAATAATAAAAGTAAATAAATAAATAACTAGATAAACAAATAAATAAATAAATAAATATATCATTGAGATATGAAGCTTTTAGAAACTTTAAATCATAATAGCTCCTCAGGGTTAAATTAAAATATCAAATGTTCTGATTTTGTTTGTTTTCTTCCCCAATTGCATTATTTAGAAGACGATTTCACAAAGCACTGCTGCTCTGATGGAGAGATACCATGTTTTCCCCCCCTATGTGCTGTGTCCTACTGCAGCACACACACTCACTAACACCACAGTCTGCATATTGCTTTTATGGCAACTACACTGTGAGCAGACTTGGAAAAATGGATCTAAGAAAATTAATTTCTAACTTGTGCCTTGACTTTTCTTTCACCTCTTTCAGGCATGATTTTCGAATGAAGTCCAGGGAAATTTTTCTGGTTAAGGAAAAAGCAGGAAAAGGAGAGCACATGACTAACTAGTACTGCCTGTATCGGAAATATTAATGGGTACCCTTGCAGCGGCTAAGCATGCATTATTTATTTATTTATTTAGGGGTTTTATATACCGATTTTCTTGATACAGATCAAATCAACTCGGTTTACATAGAACGATAGTACATTAACAGTAACTAGTCAAACCTCAAAAGAGGAGACAGATTGTGAGCAGAAGGTAAAAAGTTACATTATAACAAGGGTGAGTAACTAGGAATTGGAAATGAAGAGACAGATAATCAAAGTAGAGAGATATAACAGAGAGAAGGGGCTTGAAGCCAACCTCAGGAGAATAACTCTAGCATTATAACATGATTATATGACATTCTGCTAGTTATTGAAGTACAGCTGATTGAAAAATATCTTAGTAGGATATAGTCTAGGAGACAGGAAAGGCTCTACCGAAAAGCCAAGTCTTCAGTTTCTTTTTAAAATTTATGAGGCAGGTTTCCTGTCGGAGGTCTGGGGGTAGTGTATTCCAAATGGTGGGGCCTGCTGTTGAAAAGGCCCGGTCCCTGATTGATAATCTTTGTACCAATTTGATTGGGGGAACATGAAGGGATCCCTTATAGGCATCTCTCAAAGGTCTAGCTGAAGAGTGTAATTTGAGAGGGTGTAGTAGGTCTAGTGGAGTCTGGTGGTGGATGTTTTTATGAATAATGGTGAGGAATTTGTGAACAATTCTAAAATTAACTGGAAGCCAATGTAGGTCTTTTAAAATGGGCGTGATGTGATCTCTGCGCTTAGTGTTGGTCAAAATCCTTGCAGCTGCGTTTTGGAGTAGTTGCAGAGGTTTTAATGTAACAGCTGGTAGACCTTGTAGGATCGAGTTACAATAATCGACCTTAGAGAACAGGATTGCTTGGAGTACAGTCCTGAAGTCATGGTGATATAGGAGAGGCTTGAGTTTTTTAAGCACCTGTAACTTGTAGAAGCATTCTTTTATAGTATAATTTATAAATTTCTTTAAGCTCAGATGGTTGTCAATAATAACTCCAAGATCTCTAGCATGAGTGATGTGGGAGATAGTGTGCAATTGTTGTAAGTGTAGACTATTTTCAGGGGTGATAAGCAGGATTTCAGTCTTAGCAGTATTTAACACCAGGTTGAGGCTAGTAAGGAGATGGTTAATAGTTTGAAGGTGAGATTCCCATAATTTGATTGCTGAGTCCAAAGAGCCTGTTATAGGAATCAAAACTTGGACATCGTCTGCGTATACGTAGAATTTCAAATTTAGCGACGAGAGGAAATGGCAGAGAGGGAGGAGATAAATATTAAATAGAGTGGGAGATAGAGAGGAGCCCTGGGGGACTCCATGTGGGGAATTAGTATAAGGAGATTCCATATTATTGATTTTAACCTTATAACCTCGATTACTGAGGAATGAGTCGAACCATCTGAAGACAGATCCTGAGATTCCTATGTCAGATAGCCGGTTTAATAATATAGCATGGTTGACTGTATCGAAAGCTGTGGAGATATCAAGGAGTGCAAGCAGGAAGGAGCATCCTTTGTCAAATCCCAGGTATACTTGATCAAGGAGTGATATGAGGAGTGATTCCGTACTATGTTCTTTCCGAAATCCATATTGTGAAGGATGAAGGATATTATTTTCCTCCAAGTAATTTGATAGTTGATTATTTACTACTTTTATTTACTACTTTTAGCATTAGAGCCTGCTAAGCTAAGAATTCCATTCGGGGGACATTTTTGTCAGGCGCAGGAGAGGTCTCCTATGAACAGCATCCCCCTGAGGGCAGAAAACGTTCGGAGGCACTTTGTTAAGCCAGCACATGTGCGGCACAATGACGGGCCTTGTGTGGCGCTGGCAGGCTCCAATGAAAGGAGGTCTTCACTCGTGAAGGACTTTGCCGATCGCCATCAGAACATCTGAAGACTTCAAAGCAGGAGCAGAATATATTTGTTTTAAGGGCTATGCTACTAAAGCTCATGCCTGGTTCGATCAGTGGTTAGGACGGACACTGGCCCACTATGAGAAATCTGGCAGAAATCCCAGGTCCTCTCGGGTGAAAAATGGGCACAATTCACAGCAGCTTGCTATTCTCTCGTCTTCTTCTTTTATCTATTATCGTATAGATTGAAAGACTTTAAAACTTTTGAATTATAATGAAGGGCAGAATAGGAAATGCACTAGGAATGACCAGTTTATTGGAATGAAGTACTACCTTTGCTTAGATTAGGGCACCAACTTGAGAGCAAACTGGCCATCGCTAACATATGGCAATCGGAATATTAGCGATGTGCGCAGCCAAAATTTGCATTTCAGTTTGCTTCTTTTGTTTTCGGGCTGTTTTTGACCCAAATTTAGTTACGGGGGTTTTTTTTTTTTGTTGAAGTTAATTTTTAGTTATTTTGGAAAATACTAGCACTCGGTGTTTTCCAAAATAAATAAAAACAGCACTTCTGATTTGTTTTAGATTTAACGAAACAAAATGCAATTGGCTGTTTTCATTTCAGATTACCATTCGATTTTAAACGAATACATATCCCTAAATAAATATACCATCATTAAAATAAGAACATTTTCATCTGCTTCACTCGGATTAAAAATAGATGCGTAGCATGATAGGTCTTCTGCCTATGTTAAAGCAGCCTCCCCTGCCGCTTGCACTGAGCGAAAGGTGCAGCACTGGAACTGGCAGCACAGCATAATGGTTAACGTCCTGGTGGAGTAAAACCTGCATACTTCATTTCTATTCCCACGACAGCCAACTCTCATGATAACATAAGATGCCAGCTAGTTTTAACACCTGATGTGCAAACTAATGATACGCAGACAGTGGCTTAAATCATCACGGCCATGCTAGGGACACTAAGGCCAGGGTCATGAGTGTAATAGATCACCCTGTGCTAACTGTCCCAAAGACCTTTAGCCACTCAGTCCCTTTGTGTCTCACACAAGAAGCTTAGCTTCCTGGTTTTCAAAGTTAGATAAATCTTGTATTCTTAACTTTGATGTAACTGGTATATGTGTTTATTTTCTTTTAATAATCTCTCTTTTTTTTTTTTTTTTTTTAGCAACAGTGGAATTTTCAAATGTTGCATTCTTTTGAGCATGTCTTTTTTTTTTAAGTCAGATGAGTTAGGGAATAAGAGTGCAACCATGAGAATTGTATTTGCTTGAAATCACTATTTTCTTGCCAGGCTTCGCCACAGTTGGGTGCTTTTATGGATTGGTGTGAAAGTTTGAGAAAAACCTACTCTCTGTGGAAACTCTTATCCAGCTGATGGAATGAAACATCCAACCTGGCCAATCACAATTTTTTTTTTTGCTATTGAAACTAGGACTTAGTGTGTGTCACAGTAATAATAAGTTGCATGCCTTCTATTTCAAAAAGAATGAAGAAATATATTTGAAAAATTATCGCACAAGAGAAAACCAAAAAGAAAGGAAGACGTTCCTTGCATAGAATCAAATGAGGATGTAATAGAACCGTGCTAATATGTTGAAGAATCTCATGAGTGCTACTGCTTTAAGAAGCAAACATGGTGGTATTTTAATGCTCTTTTTAAACCTGAATAAAAAAAAACCGAAAGGGAAAACATGGAAAACCTAAGGAAAAATAACAAATCTAAAATAAATCTAATCAATAATCTTGACAGACTGAGAAAGAATATAGAGAAACCCCCCCCCCCCCAACTGAAAACAGATCAGCAAAGCCAAACAAAGAAAAATAATTTTAAGAAATAGATATGCATATGGGGTTTCAAAACAAATCGCATAAGGTGCTCATGCCTTGCCCCATCCCCCGATGCCTTCATCATTATTCCAGTAAAAAAATGCTTTCAAAAATATATAAAGATGGGCCCTGCCAGACAGCAGTGCTGAGTGCTGTCATGCAGGAAAACTCGGATGATTCCCAAGGGTGGTTTCTGGTGTTGCAAAGGCAGAGTTCCCAGCCCCCCATGCAGAAGGAAGTCTCAGCCGCTGTCAGGTTCTGAGCCTCTGATTATGTATTTCAGAGTCTCGTTCCAAGCTTAGCTTCATTTTAACAGCAGCTTTTAAGAGACAACAGAAATATACCGGTTTATTGCATATGACAAGTTCAAAGTAAAGTACAGACTTCCTCCAAGCTTCTATAACCAAATGCAAGCTCCCACAAGGCATGGAAAAGTGATAATTTGCAGTCTCTTAGTAAAAATGCCAATTACTTCAGAGGACTCACAACGGCTCAGCGATTTTAATTCCAAATAGACATAAGCAGATTCAGTAAACGGTACGCTCAAACAGGTCCGGTCCAAGGTCAGAATATCCAAGCCCTCCCAACTCCAGGAATCATGTAATTCACTTCAGTGTCAAGCATGGCAGTATCCAGGTTCTGCAGTGCGTCTTAGCAGCCTTCAGGGTTGCTAGCAATCAATTTTCTAGTCCCTAGGACCACTATGGCTCCTCAGGATGGGGATGGGGGTGTCCATGATTCTGTCAGCAGACTCGGTGTTCTTCCTCACTTGTATCAGCTTGCTTTCATCAGTGTCCTCCCTTACCTCAGGGGCAAACGTTCCCGTGCCTGGTTCAAGATCTACCTGTGGTCATTCCCAAAAGCAATCAGACAACATTGACGCTGGTTGGCTAAGGGTGCACATATGCTGGGCTTCCAAAGGGAACTGTGATCTCTGCCTCTCATTAAGAAGGCTGCAGCTGTGATGGCTGAACTAGATGAGACAAGGCTGAAGATCGGAGGATCTCCAAAGTTGCTGTGAATAAAGGATCACAGTGCTATAGTCCTAGTAGGGGCTCGTTTCAATTGAGTTAGAAGCTCAAAAGAGCAAGAGGAAACTGGTGGATCTAAATAAAAACAAGCGCAAACCACGCAGAAAATAACTTGACTCATCTGAGTTTCAACCATGGCATGGTCTTTATCAAAAGAAATCTAAAATAGAATGCTTATCTGTATGTAATTATAACCGCAAAGAAAGCTTGATATTTCTCTCTCAATATTTTGAGACTGTCAGCCCTAAGAACTTTTTCAACTTGACTTGAACAAGAGAGATTTATAAGTTTAAATCCCTCTAGCCAACACTGCAGGACACAGATCGCTCTGGAGACACCTCCACTGCTGACTCTGGTCCAATCAACCCAATGCTGTCACTTGGTCGATTCTTGGTTCATCCTTCCTTGAGGACAGTGTGTGAGCACTGCTTCAGAATTACATCTCAAACCCAGCCATCCTGAAAAGCAGCACCTGAGCCAAGAAACAAACTAGTAAAACGGAGTTTTGCTGTAATAACACCTTGCTTTTAAACTATGTTTCAAAATGACATAGCAAGCTCTTCTTAGCATAAATGTGTTCATTATGACTGACTGACAAAAAAAGTTAACATAATTTCAGAAAGTTAGTATTAACCTTTGTAACTTAGTAGCATTAAACATATTACTAAAACCCACTCGTTAATGTAATGAGCTGTCACTCGAGGCAATCACACCCTTACGGTTCTGAGGATCTCCTAGGGTTTTGAATACATCCTTTAAATTACTGTACATACCTACCTAATCTTTGAATAGTCCAGAGTAAATTGCTAAAGGATGGAGAAAGGAAATATGATCGAGACATTCAAGCATCTCAAAGTTGTAAAAAAAAACCAAAAAACCCAAACCTAAGCAGTTTTGAATGGAAAGAAAGTCCTACAACAAGGTATCATGATCTGAGGCTTAGGAGTAACTTGAGAAAACCATTCTTCACTGAAAGGGTGGTGGACACCTGCAAAAGTCTCCTAATGAAGAAGGTGGGAGCCATAACCGTATCAGAATTCAAGAAACTATGGGAGAAGCCCAGAGGATCGTGGAAAGAAGGGTAAAGTCAGAAACAAGAAGGAGGAGCAAAAGTCATTTGGGCAAGAAAAGAGTCTCATTGTGGTCTTCACCTGATGTCATGTTCTCTGTGTCTTATCTTTGTTCATGTTGCTGGTCTGACACCTGAACAGAGAAGTAAAGTCCAGTCAATTTCCAACAGTGGACTCAGGGCAACACATAGAGCTGCGTGGCGGCAAACTACCTTCCAGAAACAAAACCTTCAACATCTTTCAGCCGCAACCAGTTCTAAAAGCTGAATATTAGTCTTCATTCTGCAAGTCAGCCTATCCTGCTTGCAATCTGGATAGGACTGAAAAACAGGTTCAGTAACCTGCTAAATTCCCGAGCATTTCGCTGCCTGCAGTTGCTTGCCCGCCTTTTGGAGTTGAAAAAAAAAAAAAAAAGCTTTATTTATAACTGTGATATAATGTAAAAATGTGTCAGGCTGCTTTGGGTTCCAGAAAGCTGCATCACAGATTTACAGAACTACTCAGGCATTGCACTGTAATTACTGGAGAGAAACAAGTAAACAGTATGAGCCCACCGGGCATGGCAACGTAAGACGCATTGCATGATATAACCCTGGCCCTTAATTTAATGCAGTTTTAATGTAAACGTAATTGAGCTGTACATAGTGCGCATATAACAGGTACCTACATTTTATTGCCTTCCACAGGTGAGTCATGAAATGAAAATGTGATACATCTGAGTCACTGGATGAACCTGGTAAATAAGATACGCTCAATTGCCACAGCAACAAACAAGGTCATGTAAGGCTGGGTGATTTTTATCAATTGAATCTCTTAACACTGTGCTGCTAGGTTTTAACTAATAATGAGCACAAGTTTCACATTAGAAGCCAAAAAAAGAGGATGTCATCATTGTGAAATTTTGACACGAAAAACGTTTCTCCTTTTTGCTTCCACTTGTTGCCTGGAACGTTACAGAACTGCCATTTCACAGTGGGAGGATGTGCACTGACCAGGACTAAGTGTCTGATCTCAAGGTAGTGAAAAAATGTCATAAGGCAGTGGCCAGACAGGAGGAGGATTAGGTTTTTAGGGAGGTGCCGAAGAAAGAAGAGGATTATAAAACATTTTATTTTTCAATTCTTTTATAGCGCTAAAGCAGAAACAAGTCTGGTCAGAGCGGTGTACAACGCAAAATGATAAGGGGAATGGAACAGCTCCCCTATGAGGAAAGCCTAAAGAGGTTAGGACTGTTCAGCTTGGAGAAGAGACGGCTGAGGGGGGATATGATAGAGATGTTTAAAATCATGAGAGGTCTAGAATGGGTAGATGTGAATCGGTTATTTACTCTTTCAGATAGTAGAAAGACTAGGGGGCACTCCATGAAGTTAGCATGGGGAACATATAAAACAAATCAGAGAAAATTCTTTTTCACTCCATGCACAATTAAACTCTGGAATTTGTTGCCAGAGGATGTGGTTAGTGCAGTTAGTATAGCTGTGTTTAAAAAAGGATTGGATACGTTCTTGGAGGAGAAGTCCATTACCTGCTATTAAGTTCACTTACAACCCGATCCAGTAAAGTCCGTGGGAGAGCGGACTAACGCGGTGCAAACGAGGAAAAGGAGGCGCTAGGGACACTAGCGCGTCCCTAGCGCCTCCTTTTGGCCTGGAGCGGCGGCTGTCAGCGGGTTTGACAGCCGACGCTCAATTTTGCCGGCGTCGGTTCTCGAGCCCGCTGACAGCCACGGGCTCGGAAACCGGACGCCGGCAAAATTGAGCGTCCGGTTTTCGGCCCGACAGCCGCGGGCCGAATTCAAAATTTTTTTTTTTTTTTTTTTTACTTTTTTTTACTTTTGGGGACCTCCGACTTAATATCGCTATGATATTAAGTCGGAGGGTGCACAGAAAAGCAGTTTTTACTGCTTTTCTGTGCACTTCCCTGGCGCCGGAAGAAATTAGCGCCGACCTTTGGGCGGCGCTAATTTCTTAGAGTAAAATGTGCGGCTTGGCTGCACATTTTACTTACTGGATCGCTCGGGAATACCTAATAGGGCCATCAACATGCATTTGCATGTTGAGGGCGCTATTAGGTGCCGCGGGTGGGCCGCGTGTTTTCCTCCCCTTACTGAATAAGGGGTAAGGGAAAACACGCGTCCAGAGCAGGGTGACAGTGCGCTCCGACGGAGCACACTTTACTGGATCGACCTGTTAGAGAATAGCCACTGCCATTAGCAATGGTAACATGGAATAGACTTAGTTTTTGGGTACTTGCCAGATTCTTCTGGCCTGGATTGGCCGCTGTTGGAAACAGGATGCTGGGCTTGATGGACCCTTGGTCTGACCCAGTATGGTATTTTCTTATGTTCTTATTATACAGTGCCATCAGATTTCACATTCTACTTCTGTGTAAGAATTCTCTTAATAGGAAGGAAGGTGGTCCTAAGAGGACACCTGCAGGGAATAGCCAGGCCCCTTGGACACTACGACTTGGCCAACCAATCTATGTATTAGGGCTGGACACTTATATATTATTTTCATATTTTTTTTTGTTTCTTTGTGGTTTATTTTGTTCTCTTTATTTGAAACTAAATACACAAAACAAACGGGAAAATAAAACAAAACATCAGCCCAGCCCATCAGTGCTTGCCTTTTCAAATCAACTTATTCCTACCCTATACCTGCATCGGCCTATACAAAAGCTTTGCTATCCTTTCCTGTCTCTTTCCCCTTTCAGTCACAATTTTACACCCTCTTTCTTACTCGGACATTTCTTCAGTCACAGTTCACTCACGGCTGCACACGACACACTTTGTAAACCCTTTGCAAACCCTATTTCTTAGATACATCTCAAGTCTCATCATCTCAGCCACACAGCACACATCCATGGCAATAAGAGCCCAATTTACTAAACGTTTTCCCCATAGTTACGGAATGGAAAAAAGTCTTAATGAATCAGGGCCTAAGTAGCTGCAGAAATATAGGGAGAGCAGACACAGAAACAATTGTCAAACAACAATGCAACATTAGCAAGTAGAAATCACTTGTACCAACAACATTGAAATCGTCGGCTCAGTGTGCTGTGGCAGGCAAAAAAGCAAACAGAATGTTAGGAATTATTAGGAAGGGAATGGCGAATAAAATCGTGGATATCATAATGCCGCTGTATCGCTCATGGTGAGAGCGCACCTTGAATACTGTGTGCAGTTCTGGTCACCGTATATAAAAGATATAGTTGCAAAAGAGAAACTTCAGAGAAGGGCGACCAAAATGATAAAGGGGATGGAACGGCTCCCCTGCGAGGAACGGCTAAAGAGGTTAGGACTGTTCAGCTTGGAGAAGAGATGGCTGAGGGAGAATATGATAGATGTCTACAAAACCATTAAAGGATTTGAACAGGTAAATGTGAATCGGTTATTTATTCTTTCAGATAATAGAAGGGCTAGGGGCATGAAGTTAGCAAGTAGCTCATTTAAAACAAATAGAAGAAAATTATTTTTCACTCAAAGCATAATTAAGCTCTGGAATTCATTGCCAGAGGAAGTGGTTACGGCAGTTAGTATATCTGGGTTTAAAAAAGGTTTGGATAAGCTCCTATTGCAGAAGACCGTAAACTGTTATTAATCAATAAGGATTAGTAGCTTGGGATCTATTCATTTAATGTTTGGGTACTTGCCAGGTACTTGTGGCTTGGTTGGCCACTGTTGGACACAGGATACTGGACTTGAAGGACCCTTGACTGATCCAGTATGGAATACGTTATGTTCTTATGTAACTTATAGAAGTTCTGCTTATAGTCTGCATTTCATCACACAAGCTAATGGTACATAAATCACTCATAGTCCTGTTTCATATTACACACAAACAACCCTTGGTGACAGACATGATGCTCATATATTGAGGCACAGACACTCCTCCTATGAATATTACAGTTGCCAATCAGCTCCAGATTTTCAGGACAGGTACTGGAGGCTGGGTCCCAATACCTGGGCCTTGATCTAGCTTCAGGGCTAGGCATGGAGATCAGATCTGGAGCCAGGCCTCGCAGCTCCTCAAGCATCATCCTTTTCTTTCTTCTGATGCTGTATGCTGGGGTTGCACTGGAGTTAACTAACTCCGGTACATTTACCCGAGCAAACAGCACCATATTGATGTATGGCATAAAAAGAAAGAAGAGGCGACACGCAAGGAATTGTCAGACCTGGGCTCTGGGCCTGACACTAGGCGCTCGCCCGCTCTCCCACGATTCTACTGTATCGGCCCGTTTGTTTGTTCTACTTTTAGTCCCATCCCCGTGACCTGTTTAATGTAATTTCCAACTTCAGTTCCAATGTAAACCGGTATGATGTATCTACTAATACCAGTATAGAAAAAGTTTTAAATAAATTGGAATCTTTTACCTGAGGTGAGTTTTTAATTGTAGGCACTTGGACTACATTTCTTATTATTGGAACCTCTCTGCTGGGGTGCCCTAAATCTTATGCTTCATTAGTATCCTTCAAAGATACCTTCCTCCAACCATGCGCTGCTGAGCAACCGTCACCTTTCTCCTTTGATTTAATTTAAAAGCTGCTCTATCTCCTTTTTAAAGGTTAGCACCAGAAGCCTGGTTCCACCCTGGTTAAGGTGGAGCCCATCCCTTTGGAAAAGACTCCTCTTTCCCCAAAAGGTTTCCCATTTCCTTACAAAACTGAATCCCTCTTCCTTGCACCATCATTTCATCCATGTATTGAGACTCCGGAGCTCTGCCTGCCTCTGGTGACCTGCGCGTGGAACAGGGAGCATTTCAGAGAATGCCACCCTGGAGGCTCTGGATTTAAGCTTTCTACCTAAGAGCCTAAATTTGGCTTCCAGAACCTCCCTCCCACATTTTCCTATGTCGCTGGTGCCCACATGTACCACAACAGCCGGCTCCTCCCTAGCACTGTCTATAATCCTATCTAGGTGACGAGTGAGGTTTGCCACCTTCGCACCAGGTAGGCATGTTACCAGGTGATCCTCACGCCCACCAGCCACCCAGCTGCCTACATTCCTAATAATCGAATCACCAACTATGACGGCCAACCTAACCTTTCCCTCCTGGGAAGTAGCCCTGGGATATACATCCTCGGTGCAAGAGGACAATGCACCACCTGGAGAGCAGGTCCTTTCTACAGGATCATTTCCTGCTGCACCAGGTTGATGCTCTCTGATCATGAGACCTTCCTCCTCCAAGGCAGCACAAGGGCTGCCAGACTGGAGTTGGGACTTGGCTTTGATGTCCCTGAAAGTCTCATCTATATACCTCTCTGTCTGCCTCAGCTCCTCCAGGTCTGCCACTCTAGCCTCCAGAGATCGGACCCATTCACTGAGAGACAGCTCTTTGCATCACATGCACATGTAGAATTTCTCACCGGTGGGTAAAAATTCATACATGTGACACTCAATGCAAAAGACTGGAAGCCCCCCCCCCCCCTTGCTGCTGGACTGCTGCCTTCATCTAACATTTGTTCAGTTCCTAGTTAAGTTTTAGGTTGTTATGGGAGTAGGATTGCATACAATTAGGGTCCTTTAAATGTATCAGTATATTCAATATGGGGCGGATTTTAAGAGCCCTGCTCGCGTAAATCCGCCCGGATTTACGCGAGCAGGGCCCTGCGCACCGGTAAGCCTATTTTACATAGGCCTACCGGCGCGCGCAGACCCCGGGACTCGCGTACGTCCCGGGGTTTTCGGAGGGGGGCGTGTCGGGGGCGGGCCCGGTCGTCGCGGCGTTTCGGGGGCGTGTCGGGAGCGTTTTGGGGGCGGGTACGGGGGCGTGGCTACGGCCCGGGGAGGTCCGGGGGCGTGGCCGCGCCCTCCGTACCCGCCCCCAGGTCGCGGCCCGGCGCGCAGGAGGCCCGCTGGCGCGCGGGGATTTACGTCTCCCTCCGGGAGGCGTAAATCCCCCGACAAAGGTAAGGGGGGGGGTTTAGACAGGGCCGGGCGGGTGGGTTAGGTAGGGGAAGGGAGGGGAAGGTGAGGGGAGGGCAAAGGAAAGTTCCCTCCGAGGCCGCTCCGATTTCGGAGCGGCCTCGGAGGGAACGGGTTAGGCAGCGCGGCTCGGCGCGCGCCGGCTATACAAAATCAATAGCCTTGCGCGCGCCGATCCAGGGATTTTAGTGGATACGCGCGGCTCCGCGCGTATCTACTAAAATCCAGCGTACTTTTGCTTGAGTCTGATGCGCAAGCAAAAGTAGGCTGATCGTGCTTCTTTTAAAATCTACCCCTATATATCTGGTAGTGACTTACAAGGTAATGATTAAACTCTTGATAAGGTGTGGGGAATTTCTGAATTAAAGTTAAAAGGCTGATTACTTTTTTATTGTTTTATTATTGTTTTATTTTTATTTATTTATTTTTTTGTGTGAAAGTGTCACCTGCCTATAAATTAAAGGATGAGCTAGTGGTGGGTGGCAGAGAAGTGGGAGGGTTGGGAAATACAAACACACAAACATCTTGTTTTTTGCCTGCCTTTCTGACTACCTGTTTAATACAGACACACAAACACACTAAACAATATACCCCAATAGTTTATTTCTCCCCAATAATTTTAAGTTTTAAAAATTTCCCCAAGCAATACTTACTGATTCTTTTCAGCCACCAGCAAGGTGTTCCCCCTCTTCTCAGTTTCTGCTATATCTTTCTTGAGATGTGGTGACCAGAACTGAACACAATACTCAAGATGAGGTCGTACAATGGAGCGATACAGAGGCATTATGATATTCTCTGTTTTATTCTCCATTCCTTTCTTAATAATCCCTAGCATTCTATTTGCTTTCTTGGCTGCCGCAGCACACTGAGCAAAATATTTCAATGTATTTTCAGTGATGACACCTAGATCTTTTTCCTGAGTGATGACTCCTAAAGAAGAACCTTCATTTTGTACCTATAATTTGGGTTTCTCTTCCCTAAGGGCATCACTTTGCACTTGTCTACATTAAAGTTTAGTTTGCCATTTGCAGTTTTTCAATGTCCTCTTGTAATTTCTCACAATCCCCTTGTGATTTGACAACTTTGAATAATTTTGTGTCATAGGCAAATTTGATCACCTCCCTAGTTGTTCCCATTTCCAGGTCATTTATAAATATATTAAAAAGCATCAGTCCCAGAACAGATCACTGGGGCACTCCACTATTTATCTTTTTCCATTGGGAAATTTTACCTTTTAGCCCTACCCTCTGTTTTCTGTCTTTTAACCAGTTGGCAATTCACAATAGGACACTGCCACCTATCCCATGACTTTCTAATTTCCTAAGAAGTCTCTCGTGAGGGACTTTGTCAAATGCTTACTGGAAATCCAGATACAATACATGAACTGGCTCAACTTTATCTACAAGTTTATTTATACTCTCCAAAAAATGCGGCAAATTTGTGCGGAAAGAGTTCCATTGGCTAAATCCATTTTGGCTTTGTCCCATTAAACTGTGCTTATCTATATGTTAAGCAATTTTGTTCTTTATGATAGTTTCTACCATTTTGTCTGGCACAGACATCAGACTCTCTGGTCTGTAATTTCCTGGCTTACCTCTAGATCCCTTTTTAAAATTTGGCATTATGTTGGCAGCAACCCTCCGCTCTTCAGGTACCATAGATTTAGTAATTCGTCATTTACAAATTTCCAATAGCAGGTCCGCAATTTCATTTCTCAGTTCTTTCAGCACTCTGGGATGTATACCATCTGGTCCAGGTGATTTGTTTCTCCTTAGTTTGTCAATTTGCCTTAGTACATCTTCCAGGTTCACTGAGATTTCTAGCAGTTCCTCTGAATCATCACCTTTGAATATCATTTCTGGCATGGGTATATCTCTTACATCTTCCTCAGTGAATACTGAAGCAAAAAATGTATTTACTCTCTCTGCTATGGCTTTTCATTCTCTATGTGCTCCTTTTACCACTTGATCATCTAATGGTCCAACTGACTCCCTCAAGGGCTTTTTACCTCAAATATATCTGAAAAACGTTTTTATTATGAGTTTTTGCGTCCACGGCAAGCTTCTTTTGAAATGTTCTCTTTTCCTTCCTAATCAATGCTTTGCATCTGACTTGCCAGTGCTTATGCTGTTTCCTGTTTTCTTCATTCAGATCCCTTTTCCATTTCTTGAAAGATGTTCTTTTAGATATTATAGCCTCTTTCACCTTACCTTTCAACCATGCCGGTAATTGTTTAGCCATCTTTCAATCTTTTCTAATGCGTGGAATACATCTGTTCTGGGCTTTAAAATCCTTGACTGAATTTTAAAGTTACCTTTCTTTTTTCCCACAAGACAAGTAACAGTTCTACATTATTTAAAAACATCTCAGTGACAGGTAATTTTCTGACATTAAATTTATTGCTAATTTGTCCTCGGAGGGCCTGTTTCACCATTAATGTTTCCTTTTAAAAATGGAGGCATACATTAGCTGGCTATCCCAAGTTCCCTCATCTCATGTTTTCCTTGGAAATTCCAGCTTTCTGTGGTATTTCATATTACACAAATTTCTATCTACGCCCCCTCCCCATCTCCCTCTCCCACCACCTGCAGCACCCACAGCACTCGAGTAAACATGTTTCATCTGAATTTTTTTTAAAATGCATTACTGGAAATACCTATTACCTCAGACATTTCAACAACATTAATTTAAATAAATGTCTTTCAAAGCCAACTCACAATCTGATCAAGTGACCTGGGATGCAGATTCAGCACTTCTGCTGCTCCAGCAAATTGCTGATTAAAACCTACGACCTGCGACTGGACCCTGTGCCAATACGTAGCACAGAGTTTTAGGTAAAAGCTCTTTCTCCGTCTGGAGGTTGTTTTTCTCTCTCTCTTTTTTTTTTTTATTATTCTCTCTCTTTTATTTGTGTGTAGCTCAGGCCCTAAATCAGGTCCCATGCCATTAACTGTATATCCTTGAGTGCAGTTTTGGTCACTTAGGCTCTGCTTTTGGCTAGATGGTGATTGGTTCTAGAACTAAAGAATATGGGGAAGGTTTGGAGGTCACCAAGGGCAAATGTAAAAGAGGTCCTTTAGAAGGAATGTGCCCTGGCTGTGTTTAAGGTGGGAGGAGAGTTTTAATAGGATATGTGCTCTCTCTCTCTCTCTCTCTGGAGAAGGAGTTGTAGAGAGAATGGATTGCAGTGAGTTCGGGGGGGAGGGAATGGGGGAGGGGGCCTTACTGGGTTTTTCCAGCCCTGCAGGCCCATACCAATATGAAAAATTGACAGCCACTTTTAGACTCCTAGGGGTTGCCCCTCTGGCACCTAGGAGGGACCATAGACCACAATCAATTTTGGGCTCTGCCACTGAATGAAACTGAATTGAGGATGAAGAAGAAATCCAGCAGAGTTTGTACGTGTTGCAGGGACATGTTTAAAGGGTGTCTGAGACAATAAAGAGAGGGATCTAGAGAAAGATAAAAAAAATGTAAGAAGTGAACTTGTTTTAAACTGTGCTGCTTGTCTCTGCTATTTGATACCTGTGACCATACCTGGGAACTCTCCAGATTTGGCCCAGACATTCTGTAATTCTGATGGAATTGCTGGGTCTCCAAGTCAACACCCCAAAACTCCGAATGCTCCTGTAGAAGCAGACCCCGGAAGAAAACTTGATGGAGCCACAAAGGCAGGAAGGAGTAGGAGGTTCAGGCCTGTGCAGAAAAGAAAGAGGAGCAGACTTTGTCCCACTAACTAAAAAAGTGGCCCTATATTAGATTTGCCACCACAGATTCCATTCCAGAGCAGCTAGAGAGGAACAGAACAGCCACGGAGCCCATTCTGTCATGACCTGTGAAGAAGAGGCCCAACAGCAGGGTCACGGCAGACCTCATCCCGCAATGGCCCCAGAAGAGGAGGCCCAGCAGCAGGGCCACTGTGGACCCCAACCAGCAGCAGCCCAAGATAATGAGAACCAGAGGCGAGGGGAGGCCGAGGCCCTGATAGACAGCCTGTGAGTAGGTATGAAGGAAGAAGGAAGAAAGACAGAAGGAGAAAAATGAAACAGAAAGAAAAAAAAGAGACCCTAAAAAAGAAATTAGGAAAAGACTGAGAAGGGGAATGTGGAAAAAAGAGGCTGGGACCAAACAATTAGAAAAATAAGATCAGACAACAAGGTACATAAATAAATAAATAAATATATGTTGAGTTTTTTGTGATTGGCATATGCTATCTTTGGGAATTATATATTTGTATAATTATATATTGGGCATTATATAGTTATATTTTGCTCTTTCTTCAGTATTCCACTGTTCAGAATCTGGTTTCTCAGGCTTTCCATTTTATTGTTGTCTGCATCTTTCCATTTCTAATTTGTAGTCCCTTATCCTGTATTAGGTATGGGTCGATATGTGTTCTGTGTGTGTAACTGAGTTGCAGTATTTCTCTGTTAGCGCGTAGTTTCTCTGTAGGGATTTGTAGCAGTCTAGCTTTTTATGTTTCCCCAGTAAGTGGTGCATTAGTGTTCCAGGGCAGAGTATAATATTTGTACTGCTGCCTTTTCATAGGTAAGGTAGCTTCTCTTTGAATCCTGAGATTGAGTACTGGTATAGCAAGGTTCTAAGTGTCTGTTGCAGGGGTTTGTGTTTGGTTTGCTGTTATTAAGATGAGTGTGTATGTGTGAAAAGGAGGAGAATTGCGTTAGTGTGCATGTGTGTGAGATTCTGGGGGCTGAATGAGATTAATGAGAGTTAATGAGTTTGACGGGTTTTGGGTGTGTGAGCTCTTAGTGCTGTGGCTAGTCGATGTAGCCTCGAGAGCGAACCCCCTCCCCCCAAAGGCCTACACCGGCCTCTAGCAAACTGCTAGTAAACTCCAGAAGTATAGAGTTGTTCATTTTGAAATTTACGGTATTCCAGGACAATGGTCTTCATTTGCTCAGGATCCCAGGATTATGGGATCAATGTATAGCTCAGCAGCCTAAGGGATTGAAGAATTCAGAGAGATACAGAAGGGGGTGCAGTAAGATGGTCACAGAGGGGAGAAAAAGAAGCTTTGACGTTTACCTGTCGAGTGAGAAGAAAATACAGCCCTTGCCTCTGGTCCAGGTCCAGTCCATTATCCACCTGACCATTTTGAGTTTTCAAACCCAAAGAGGCTGGTGCCAGGCTCCAAAACCCAGCATCAGAGGTTCTCTTATTTTATGTACTTCAAGTTGGGGTCACACTTGCTATTTTTGCTCCCCTCCCCTTTCAGATGGCGATGCCAGAATAGCTCAGGGGACTTTGATCAGCCTGAGGACTGGCAGGGCCACGTTCTCCAAAGTGCACTCACAGCACGCTTATTGACTACAGTAGTGACAGTTCTCACCCCTACTTCCTTCCCTAGTCTGAGTACATCACCTTCTCCCAACCAGCCCTGAACCTTGGATCCCATATCCCTCTCTCCCCTCTGAACCTGCCCCCACCCCATATTTTCAATAAGGGGCCGAAAACGCGCGTCCAATCCCCCGAACCTAATAGCGCCCACAACATGCAAATGCATGTTGATGGCCCTATTAGGTATTCCTGCGCGATTCAGAAAACAAAATGTGCAGCCAAGCCAAGGTAGGCGCTAATTTCTTCGGGTACCGGGAAAGTGCACAGAAAAGCAGTAAAAACTACTTTTCTGTGCACCCTCCAACTTAATATCATGGCGATATTAAGTCGGAGGTCCCGAAGGGGAAAAAAAAGGAAAAAACAAATTTGAAGTCGGCCTGCGGCTGTCGGGTCGAAAACTGGACGCTCAATTTTGCCGGCGTCCGGTTTCCTAGCCCGTGGCTGTCAGCGGGCTCGAGAACCGACGCCGGCAAAATTGAGCGTCGGCTGTCAAACCCGCTGACAGCCGCCGCTCCGGTCCAAAAGGAGGCGCTAGGGATGCGCTAGTGTCCCTAGCGCCTCCTTTTGCCTGTTTTTACCGCCGGGCATCATTTAAATACAGAATCGCGCACACAGGAGAGTGGGCATTTGCCCGCTTTCCCGCGGACTTTACTGTATCGACCCGTCAGTATTTTCTGTCACTGAGGAGATTCCAAGCAGTGCACTCCCTGTCTGCAAGGACCTGCCTCGGTTTTGATTGAGGCTGTGTTAAGATTTTTTGCTATTTTTGTGAGATTTGACTGGTGTGAACCGTGCACCTTTTTGGTGATAGTCATCCCCTGGATCCAGTGGTCAAAGAGCTGAAGGTCTGTGAGCCACCCTTCTAGTCCAGAGAAGGCGCTGCAGAGCCAGCATCACCCCAGAGTGAGAGTATGAGTTGGAAGAAGTTTTTCCTTTTTTGTGTTGTGAGGAGTTTTTGATCCACCCCCCCCTCACTGGGAGGCTGGGCAGCCAGTTTCCTGTTTCTCATCAGATCTCTCCTCCAGAGAGGTCAACATCCAGGAGAAGTTCAAGAAGAAGGAGCAAGATGCAGAGGCTCACAACTGGATCTCCATCCCTTGGAACACAGGCCACAAGTTGGGGAGAAGGAAGAGCTGAACAGGTGGACTTAGGTAGGATTTTTCCGAGCTTTAGGAGATTCTCTACCAGTAGTATTTCCCTGGTCCACTGGGACAATTTATGCATGCAATAGAGGAGTGATAAGCCACCTCCCAGGAACCTGAGAGACAAGGCACATACCCAGGGCAAGAGAGAGCAGTATAAGCAAAGACAGCTGTAATCTCATATTTGGATTGATTTTGGACATTGATTTCACTTTGAAGAATCAGTAAATTTAATTTGAACACCCAATCTGTGTCCCACCTGTTTGTCCCTGCAACACAGCATTGCACACAGCAAGAGAATTACAGCAGGACAGGCACATGGGGAGGAATTCACACCTCCGCCTGGGCCAAGAAGATTGGCCTTCACCCCACAGAAAGAACCCACACCTTGGGGGAGCAGTTAGAGGGGAGAGAACTAGTGAAGACAGTCCTAGACGGATACAAATTCTTTTGTGTGCCCTCGGAAGCTATGCCAATCCTGAAAAAAGGGTTACACTAACACTATCCCTGGACACTTTACTTCAGACTAGAAGTTCAATTTCCTGTGCTAAGAAAATATGAGTTAAGCCAGCGCGCCTCTCTAAATTGGGGAGTAATAGCTACTGACACGGTTAGCACGGGATTTGCATGAGAAGGCACTAATCTCTACGTACATTGCTGTGTGCACACTTTTTGTGCGCGTCAATTCTTGCTGCCTCAGCAGTTACGTTTGCACACAAAAAACGTGCACACAATTGGAGATTAAACTTTTTGCATTGGCCCCTTTGTGCCCACCAATATGCTTCCTCTTTATTAACATTCAACCATCTGCCTCTCTACCTTTCTCTTCCTATCTAGCTCAGCTTCTCTCCCCGCCCCCCCCCCCCCCCCCAATTCCTTGTCAGAAGGTACTTCTTAAGTACTGTACATCGTTCAAGAAAAATGAAGCAAAGCTAAACACCAGCTGGATCTTTCCTCTTTTATTTTTTTTTTAGAATTTTATCCTGGCAAATGTCTAGTCCTGGTGCACGCTCAACTTATTAGACCGTTATATTAGGCCTCTAAATTTTTACCTTGCCTGTTGAAGGAGATAACCGATGATACAGTTATCTGGCACATAAAAATCCACTCAATCTGCTCCAGAAAAAATATTGCAGCATATTATACAGGAGAGCATCAAACAGAAATGAAATAGGTTCTGTATTTGTAAGGATTACTGAGAAACTGCATAATCTGTGCTCTCGAAATGTTAACCTCCTCCAAAATATCTCATCCGCTAGGGTGGCAAGGTGTGTGTATATATATATATATATATATATATATACACACACACACACAAATACTGTATTATTCAATTCAAACAGAAAAACAGATGGTATTGGGTGAAGGCATGCTATAAACCAAATGTTTTATTTCAGACTGTTACCATTTTAAAACAACAAAACTGAACAATAAAGTTAAATTGACTGTATTTACACAACAGTCTTTTAAAATTACACTGTCAAATAAAACTGCATTCCAAATTGTTTTCTTCTTTCTGGTTGTCCCACCATTGCCTTAAGAAGAAAACAACTTTGGTTTTTCTTTGGTATTACATCAACTGTTAAATGATTGCCGTTAAATCCTTGTGCGCTTCAGTTCATGTACACAACGCATGGGGGAGTTGGGGGACAGAGAGAATCCCCAGCAGTATTTCTCATCGAGTTGTATTCTGATGGGCATGATTATAAAACGCCAGTCTCTTTCTGAGAAAAGAGTGCAAGACTAATTGCGATGAGCTGATTACAGGCAGATTTAGAGCTTTCCTATGCTCCTTCGCGCGGTAATAAAATAGCAAGGGCTGAGAGAAATCCAGAGTACATACAGCTCTGCAGCAGCCCACTCACAGCGCAGGCAAGCGGAAGACGGACAAAGAAGCCTGGATTTGCTGCAGCACTGATCGAGTCCTCTGATGCCCGGCTATAACTGACCATGGCATTGGCATGGACAGAATCTGGTGGCTGGTGTCACTCTTCCGCGAGAACATCTGGGCAGAGATGCACGAAGCTTTGGAGCCCCAGAAGCAGACGGAGTTCATGCCAAGGCGCAAATGTGTTGTGAGATGTTCGTTTTTGGCCTCCAACGCCCCCCCCCCCTGCCCCCGCCCCCTGCAATCACACGTTTACAAGAAAAGTGTCAACAATTTGTTTGGTTTTAATAGCAATGGAAAAAGTCTTGAAAAATATCAAGTGGACTGACATGGCAGCCAAACTGCTTTACTGAAAAATGTTTGACTATTGCAAGCAATGTGATCTATGTGATGAAAAGGAGGTAGGAATCTCTAAGGGCAATGATTATAAAGAGTGGTCCACAATATAACCAAAAGCACACTGGCATTCTGAAGACATTTCAGCCGCAGATATGAACGCCCAGAGTTTTGTGTGAGGGACTATTCCCAGTCACGAACATATTCCCTATGTGATTTTTGCTATCTAGAGGCAATAGGAGGGGTTTTGATATTTTTTATTTCTTCCATTGCTATAACCCCACTTTTTTGGAGGATAGGCTCGTTGGGGCATAAAGTCTTTTGGAGCATGCCTAGTGCTTCAGTGGGTCAGGAGCTAAGGAAAAGGAAGGAGGCTACAGGCTAGAGATTCCTCCAGGATTCAAAGCAACAGGATAGGAGATAGAAGAAGAGTAGGAGCTGAAACCTTCCCTGGCTTTCAATAGAGAGAGGATTGGAGAGCTAGAGATTTTCCACAGATCTTGGACCAAGGGTTGTTGGAGAGCTGGTGATTCCCTCTGGATCTCACAGAAGGCAATTCAAGCATTTTGGCAAAGAGGAACTGAGGAAGCAGTTTTGAGAAGATGTTTGAATTTTTTACTGACCAGTGCCTGAGGGAAAGGCAAACTCTCGATATCCCAAAGGACTGGAATCAGAGATCTTTTGACCCATTTGACCAGTTAACAAATTGGGTGAAGAGAAGGATATAGACTTTTGAGGCACTAACTCAAGAGACTTGTATTTTTGTTGATAGTTGATTTACGGTTGAAGATTTTGGCTTGCTGGAACCCAGTTTAGATATTTTTGCTTGGGGATATATTTCTTCTTTCAGCTCAGTTCATGCCAGAACTGGAACTACACTCTAGTTATCCCACTCTTACTGGTGAGGATATTTTCAATCAGGATGAAGGTACAAAAGCAAGAAGGGAAGTGAGCAGAGTAAGAATGGACAGAGCAACCATTTGTTTTTATTGATCATTGGAAGTATATTGATTCTTATTTTTGTCATCTTGACCCAGATCCTCTTTTATAAGTTACAGTAAAGACTATCTTTTATTTGAACACGAACTACAGACTCCAGTGCTTTCATTGAGTTTTACCCAAGTGTGGATCGACTGGGGAATGGATTGACCCTTTTGTGATTCCTGGTTTCTTCCTGTAGTGGCAATTTTGGCTTCCCTATTCTTATTTTTTACCATCTGGCACCTCCTAGAACTATTTGTTATTGAGAGAGAAGTGGTCACAGAGATCGTGGTAGACAGCACGGAAGAGAAGTCTTCCTCCCCGTTTGGACTTGAACCCAGACTCGTAGCACTTCTAGTCTAGGATAAAGCACAGAAATGGGGGACTGCCTACATTTGAATAAATATGTATTTTGAGCCATGATTCATTATTTGACTAATCTATAATGGTTTGTGTTTGTTATAACTGAGGTTGATTCATTGAGGATTTTTTTTCACTTTTCCAAGAACATTCAGAAGGACTGTATACCATAGAAGATCATTTGTGTTGTTAATGGCATTTCTTAGTACAAAAAGCACCCTTGTGGCCCAGGGATTGCAACATGTACAAAGCAAGGTGACAGTTCAAACAGTTCTTTTTTATTATTCTTTTTCCTTTTTTTTTTTTTTTAGCACCTGGAAGTTTCTTCCTGCTCCTTTTGAATTTCCAGTTCAATCACAACTGGGCCTGGTATTCAGTGCCATAAGCCTTCATTTGCAACTATCCGGGAGATTTTTTCAAGGTGAATAGTTCTGATGAAGCAAGCAGTGACACTATAACATGGTAAAAACAGCACCCATGGTGTACATCCTCTTAGTATTAGACACCAACTCATTTTACATTTGTGGCTGTTTTATAAAATTTATTATTCAGTTTTTTATTTTTAGACTTGGAAGCTTTCTCCTGCTCCTATTTTTATTGCCTCCAATTCAATCAGAATCAGAGCTGGGATCTAACGCCATGAGTCTTCATTCGCAACTATCTGGAGATTTTTTCTGTCAGCCCCAAACTAACCCAGTCATTGCAGCAATGGTCCTAGGATCTTCCAGAGGTCTAAGATCATGGGCTCTGAAACTAGTAACTGGGTGACACCCTTGAGTGATAACCATGACTCCCTTCCTCACCCAAAGGCCTGCAAACACTACCTCTGTGGCATCCCTAACCCCGACCAGCCCAGGGAGTGGAAGACAACTCAGGGATCAAACTGGGGATTTTTGTGATTGGATGATTGAGAGCAAGGGCTGTAAATTCTTCATGGTAATTGAGGGGAACACCTTGGATGTCAAAACCTATATAATCATCTGTGCAATGATGTTTCAGCAGATGACTAGATGGTACTTTATAAACATTTTCTATCTTGATGTTATTAGTTGTGACAAGGCAATTGGTTGACTTTATTCCTAGCATTTGTCAAAATCATTCTTGCATGTGAAAGTAGGGTTGAAAGTATTTATTTCTGACATTCTCGTGAATATAATTTTAAGGAAGAACTCAGGTTTTTTTTTAAATTTAAATTTATATTCCACTTTTTGAATTTTTTTTCAGCACTTCAAAGTGTCCCTGATGCAGATATCAAAATATAGTCCACATCAAACTTCAGCGTTTCCTCACAGCTTGTGGATATCGCTGGTCACTGTACCGATATATTAAATCATGGTACATTTTGACATGATGAACTGAGTGAAGTCTCAATGAATGAGCATGAATTAGGATTCTGAGATGTAAGTTTCCCAGTCTCCATCATCCACTCCTCAGTTCTCAGGAATTTTATCTTTCTAGGCTGAATTATTTTCATTTATTTAGCAGGATTATAAAACATGTGCATCGGTGACTTAGGAATATTTATTAATTTAAATTGTTTCTTCCTCTGTCTAGGTAAGGTTTAATTTTTAGTTAAAGTTGACACATGATAAAGGTCCCTGCAACTTTTTTCTTAAGTTTGAAGAGGAAATGCTTCACAGTAGGGGGGAACCAAATGTCCTTTTCAAAGACATAAAAGGCAAGCAACCATCTTATGTTTATGGCTGGACAGCCATGGTAATGGTGGCCACCATAGACCTCTCTTCTTTCTTTGGAAATTTTATGGGAGGGTGGGAGGGGGGAGAGATCTTTGGTAGCTTGTAGTGTCAGGTAACTCTATGGAGAAGTAAGTGATCCTACTGGCTGGAAGCCAATGCTGTGCCATTGACTGGACTGCAGTGTCACCCTGAGAACATTACATCCTCAGGGGATGCAATATTACAATTAACTTATTTCTCACTACTGAAATTAAAAATGGCAAATGAAAGACTTATAATACCTATTCATCCATTTAATCAGTGACAGGAAGGGATCAAGTACTAATTAGATGTATTAATTGATTACAGCTGTCTTTTAGAAGTCTAGAGTAAAACAATCAGAAAAACACAGAGAGGGATATTTATGAGGTAGGATGTTACCTGCAGTCTATTTTTGGGCGGTGGAAAAGGGGTAAAGCAGTTTTTTTGTGCAGGAAGATTTTCTTGTGTATCCAGGGTAAAGATGACTCTTGAGTCTAAGTAAATTGAAACAAGCATAGCCTTTTGTTGTTCTGCAGCAATAAGGAAACTTTTAGATGATGGTTTGTTTTATTTTAACTCCAGATAGTACGGCAATATGAGAAAGGTTTCATGCATTTTATTGTCAGGCAAACTGAATTTATAGGGAAAAATCAGAAGAATTGCCTCAATTATATTCAGAACAGAGAGGGAATTGTAATTTCATTCTGGTAAGAGTAGGCATTTTCTTTGGGGCTGATGCAATATCGTGCGCAAAGGTTAGCTTGTGACTGGATGCATGATTTGGACACGCTAGGCTAACACCTGATACAAAAAGGGGAGTAATATGTCCAAACACACACGTAACTAATAGCGCTCATCACATGTAAATGCCATGTAGATGAGGCTATTAGCTAATCCTCACGATGCAAAAAATCACTGTGCACCCGATGCGCACGTTTTTACATGCAAGAATTAATGCCAGCCCTGGAGCTGATGATAAATCTTAATGTGCATCAAGGACTCAAAAAAAAAAGCAGAAATTATTGCTTTTCTGTGGTTCCTCCTACTTAGTATCATCCCAATACTAAGTAGGCCTCCAACTCAATCAGAATCAGAGCTGGGATCTAACACCATGAATCTTCATTCACAACTATCAGGAGATTTTTTTCCCTGTTTTAAATATATATATATATGTCAGCCCCAAACTAATCCAGTCATTGCAGCAATGGTCCTGGGATCTTTCAGAAATCTAAGATCATGGGCCCTGAATCTAGCCACTGGGTGTCACCCTTGAGAGATAACCAAGACTCCCTTTCCCACCCCATGGCCTGTAAATGCTACCTCTGTGGCATCCCCAACCACCACCCAACCCAGGGAGTGGAAGACACATCCCAATACTAAGTAGGAGGAACCACAGGAAGCAGCATAAAAAAAAGAAAAATCTTGATGGCAGTCAGGTTAGGAAAACAAACGCTCAGTTTACGAGTGCCCGATTTCCTACCCCATGGCTATGCCAACACAGCACACGCATCTCTGGGTGCCCGATGACATGGACATGCTAGGGACACATAATTTATCCCTAGTGCATCCTTTTTAGTGTGGCAGCTCATTTGCCTATTGTATCAGGAGCCCAGGAGAGGGGGATGTGCGTGTATTGAAAAAAATGTGTGCCCAGTTTGGATGCACGATTTTTCACGCTTTATATTGCGTTACCCCATCTGTGTGTCATAGCACTCTTCTGGTTCACAAGAAGCGCTCAAAAGTCATAATGGATCCCCTAACCAGTCTGCAATTGCATAATCACTCAGAGACTGCAGAGAAATTCATCTAAAGCAGTCGGCAAACACATGAGTTTGAAGGGAGAAATCCCACACTAATTTCTGTCCAGAATTTTACTGGAGACTTTAGGGACACTTTTAATTTGGTTGAACTGAGAACTGAAATGGGAGAGGGGGGGGGGGGGGGGGGGCATGGTTTTTGTTCTATGTTTACCCATTAAGATTTATTGTTACAAAGTATAAATAGTAAGACACCCCTGTCATACTATTACACCTGTTATAATGTGAACCGATGTGATGTACTCCAACGAATGTCGGTATATAAAAGCAAATAAATAAAATAAAATGGTTTTCTGTTTATAAGTAGCAAAAAGTTAATTTTTCTATCCTTTCCTATGATATTTAATTCTTCTTTTTCTATAAGCACATGTGTTTTGTCTCCTATAGAATATGAGTCTAAATGTGTTATGAAAATGTGCAAGTACTAGTTTTGCTTGTATTCACTTGAATTTTGGGATTCTGTCCTGTCTTGATTCTCTTCTTATCTTTCCCATTTTACTTTTATTGTATCCTCTTCTATTATCATCCCATTATCAACTGGTGTGCCTCAGGGCTTTCTCCTGGATCAACTTCTCTTTTCTCTCTCTATATTAATTCCCTTGGTGTTGTGATTCTTCCTTTCGCTTTCTGTACCAAGATTGCCAGATCTATCTCTATATACCAGAAAGTTAATCAGGAATTCAGTCCCAAATCTCAGCATACTTGTCTGACATTGCTGTCTGAATGTCCAACCACCATGTTAAACTCCACATAGCCAGGACAGAACTCATCTTTTCTTCCCAAAATCCACTTCCCCCTTTCTCTAATTCTGTGGATAATAGTACTGTCATACTCTGAGTCCCCTCAACCTATAACCATGGGGATCATCTCAACTCCTCTCTCTTCTTCTCTACAAACATCCAAAACACTGCTAAAATGTGTCATTTGTTTCTCTACAACATCACTTAAATCCACCCCCTCCTTTCTGAACACTCTACCAGAACCTTTATCCACTCTTTCATGACCTCCCGCTTAGAATACTGTAAACTGCTCCTCACAGGTCTCCCAGTAAACCATCTCTCTCCACTACAATCTATCCAAAATTCAGCTGCACAACGCATCCTTGGCAATGTTGCTTTACCCATATAACCCCTCTCCTCAAGTCACTACATCAGCTCCCTCTCTGCTTTTGCATCCAGTTCAAGCTGTTCTTGCTCACCTACAAGAGCCTTCACTCTTCAGTTCCTCATTATCTCTCCTCTCTTATCTTTCCCTACACTCCTCCTTGTGAACTCGCTCATCAGGCAAGTCACTCTTATTTATGCCCTTCTTCTCTACCACCATCTCACGATTCTGTGCTATCTACCATATCCTTGGAATAGCCTGTTTGAGTTGGTTTGACATGCTCCCTTTATGGTCTTACTCAAATCCAATCTAAAAATCTACCTTTGTGAGGCTGCTATGAAATCTTAACCCCTGATTATCCCATTCACAGGCTTATTGATTTTAAACATTTTTCAATAAATACAATTCCCAGGGACTATCGTTTAAATGATTTTGTAGAGCACTGCATATGTTGAGCAGCGCAAATAGTGATAAGTATTTGCAGTAGTAGCATTATTTGTAACAGTATTAATTTTACCTGCTCCAGCAGCTCTTCCTTATCTCCGGGAGAACCTTCAGCTGTGTTGGTATGTCCCATATGCCCATTGTAAATCACTCAGCTGAGTTATTTATGTAACCTCTTCCTCTTGTATGGATACTAATTGTAAGGGGTGGAAGTAGGGGTTATATACATTTATGTTTCCAGCCATCTAGATGTTTTATCAAACCCAAAGGAGTTTACTTCATTTTCAAGCAAGCAATACATTTAAAAATGTGTAAGATTTCCTTGTAAATGCATTTTTGTTAAATGCTAAGGTTAAATAGATTTTCTGAATCCTCTAAGTTAAGATTTTTCCTGGACTCTAAAAGATTATCACAGGCTAGTACAAATGTTGGCTATATTGTGTTAGTGCAGTTCTTTGGAAGACTGAGGTGATTATCTCCTAAGAGGTTGATTTCCTATCATCTCTTTCTTTACAGAAACACCTTGCTCCAAGGTTGTGTTCTTACTTCCTCCTTAATTATCTTTTAGGAAATACATATTATTTGACAAAGTTATTGTTATGATTTTCATTTTATAACTATATCTATATATAACTATATAATTATCTATATATGTATACAGATAGACAGATATAAATACTGATATAGCTACATGTGTATACTTCTCCTTGTCATTTCAAGTTGCACTTGAATTAAATTTTGAAAAGTGAAATAAAAATCTTTTAAAAACGTATAAGATGCAAGGAACAACAAATTTGTTTAAAAAATATTTTTCACGCATTTTTAAGTGTCACAGATTAATATTTATACTTGTAGTTATAAAGCACACAGCTGTCAACTACTGCTAAAATACTAAACCAGAAATGTCACAGCATAAGATTTTTTATTTTTCTTAATATATTTATGCCTTAGAAATGAATTAAACAAAACAAAAAGAAAAAAAAGGAAAGCGAGGCTATTTCAGCTGTTAAATTTGGTGCCGTATAAGATTTATTTGTAGGTCTGCAGGGACAGCACTCTGTTCATGACAGCAAGAGTTAAAGTGCTTGGGAAAAGCACCTAGGAAGAAGGAAAAAAAAACGCCATAGTCCCCTGTCTGAACTGCTCTGGGAAGGCCTCCAGCCACCAATTCAGAACAATGTTGACATTTAGCCTTTCTAATCAGTGCTGTCTGTCACCCAGGGCACAGATTCTTGACCTATGATGAAGCTCTGCCAGAAGTTGCAGCCAGGTTTGCTCCCTCCCCCACACCTCCTGACCCATGATCATCCAGCTTGGCATTCATGTCACATCCACTCATTTTGACTCCACGAGAACAGGCATGGGGAGAGGAGGGAGATGCATAATAACCATGGGCCAGTGCCAGGGTATACACAGGGTTTATGGCTCAGCACTAACAGCTGCCTTGTAAGGTACTAAAAGACCACTAATGCACCTCATTTGCTGAGTGCTGGATGGCTCCTGCCAGGCTGGACGCGAAAGGTGAAAAAAAGATCATTTAATCCAGGTTAATTTTTATGGGACGCAAAATAGGCTGTATATTTCACACAGTATGTAAAACAGTTGTTTGAGCTGACTGAGAGAAGGGAAAACCAGGCATATAGAGAGCCGATATCTTTAGTTCCCAATAAATTTCAGAAAACATCAATGTACTGATAATATGTACTCTATTTATGTTGTACTATACAAGATAATTCATTTGACTAAAAGATCCATGTCTCAAACAGCTTATAATCAAAATACAAGTGCCGGAACGCAGTATTATTAGTACATGCAAAAAACTTTACGTGGCCCTTATTGATGGGATTAGGATGGGAGGGAATATGTTCCCAGGCGTTCCTTGCATTCGGCTGATAAGAAACTTCATCATCTTCCTTCAGTTAAGGATGTTCATCTGCAAGATACAGGGTTGCAGACACTTTCTTTTGGAGGTGTTGTCCTGTGGAACAGTTTACCAGCGGAGTTGACGGAGGTCACTGATCTTAAATCGCTTCATAAGACTGTAAATGAAGGCTGTTTAGAGAGGCTTTTATGTAACTTTTAACATGTATTTTTTTAGCTGTGTTTTGGTTTTATTGTTGTATGAATCTGTTGTAATCTGCCTAGCATGATATTTTCATTATAGGCGGAATATAAGTGTTTTAATAAATAAATAGATACATAAATAGATGGTTCAAGGTCAGAGAGTGACTGGAGGAAGGGTTATCTAGTCTGGCATTTCCAGGTTTGATGCTCAAACACTTCATTGCAAAGCTCATCACCTTCAAATTTGTAAGGCTACACTTGCAGTACAATGTACAATTTTGGTTTCCTTGTTTCAAGAGGCATGCAGCAAAGCTGTAAACTTTGGCACCCATTTCTTATCATTAATCGGAACAAGAGGTGACATGCCCTGGTCCAGTCTTCGCCTCTGACTCTCTCCAGCATGATCTCTCGAGGTGTTGACCCATGGTGTAGGAAGCTCCATGCACCACTGCACTGATTGGCTTGGCACTGGGCACCAGGGCATTATTCCAAATATTAGTACATTTATTAATGCTGAAAACTTGGAATACAAGAAGTTCCATCTACTTTATAAAGGTGAATTGATTCTAAAACTGCTTTGTGGTCGAAGAGGGCAACAGGGAGACTATATTAGGGGTAGAAACATCTCACTTGTAATGAACACTTTTCTTGTACCTTCTCTATGAAATTTGCTACTCTGTGTGTTGGTCACTGGGTGTGTCAAACTCTAAAACCAATACGTGTGCTGCATTTTCGAAAGATTTTGTGATTGATTTCATTTCCTTAGTGTGTCCCTCTGAACCCAACCCAAAACCGTACCTTAATAACTTTAAATGATGAAGAAATAGATTAAAACCGATGTTCTCATAGGGCACAAAATGACAATTTTCTGTCCATTTCACTCATGTAAGGATGTGGGTAAAATGTACTTTGGAATATTGTCCAGCTTCTGCGTGAGGGAAAAGTATGTGCAGTTTTATCCGCTGTGAAAACTATGTATGTATTCAATTTGTGGCTGAGACACAGTTCATTCCAGATGGTGGGGGGAGCTTGAAAGAGTGAGTCTACATGCATGTATGGGGGGGTTTTTTACCCATCATTTTTGACAGGCCCTTGCAATAGCTGGTTGGCTAATTAAGTAGACCGATATATTTTCTTTTCTTATTTTGGCTCGTAGGTATTGCTATGGATCCCACTTTTACTGGGAACTAAAATTTAGTGCAACTAGTATAAAACTGTATTGCTTTTTCTTTTTGTTCTTCTTTTGGATGAAAGTGAATGACTATTGACTGTTGCTTTTGCACTTATCAAGGTACTTTGATGAAAACCAAGGTACTTTGGTGAAAACCAAAACAGTGAAAGAATTCAAAGGGGCATGGGATAAATAATGTGGATCCCTAAAGGGTAAAGGATGGAAATGAAGAGTATATGGGGGTAACATGCTGGTATGGCAGTTACTACCATTAATTCTATTTTTAGGGCTATTCTCCTCACAATGTATACCTATACTCAATAATCAAATGCAAATGAGGACTACCAAACTTCTCGTTCTATTTCACCCAACATATTGGCGTGGAGACGCCGTTCGTTTTTTGTGCTGCAGGGAGGAGCCGTGAGAGGCCAACTAAATGAGAAGAATCCCCTGAAGCAGGCGAGACGAGCCGCCGAAACATTGCAATGTCAACAGCTATAAAAGCAGAGTTAACTTTGAGTCACGAGAGGAGGTGACGGAAGGCATTGAAGGTTTCACGGAGAGTTTTTGGAAAAGAAGAAAAAAAAGAAAAAAAGATAAGTGCCATAGTAAATTAATGTGCAATTTTAAAAAGTTGAAAAATAAAAATTGTGTCTTAATGGGAATTGGTAAATGAGGTGAAAAATCAAGTGCTGCTGTTGCCATGAATATGGTTGTAGCCCTGTAAGGGCAAGAGCCTAAACGATTGAGCACAAATATTCTGATACTAATTGCCTGGGTTTCGAAATATGTTGGGTGAAATAGAACGAGAAGTTTGGTAGTCCTCATTTGCATTTGATTATTGAGTTACTACCATTAACCAATAATACCCTTGATATGGTTGATACAACTCCAACATTGCTCTTTGCTTCAACATCACGGCACTGGTTACAAACAGAATCCAAGGGCCCTGACTTTTATGATCTGGGAAACTGATAAGCATGGGGGTGACCTACACAGTGCAGCAGATACCACCCTAAGTTGCTGGACCATTTGGTCCTTTTCTGCCATCATTTCTATGTTTCTATATAAATACTTAAAAAGAAACTATTTTAAAAGAAATGAAGTGTCATCTCTCACAATGCTGTTATTATTAGCTATTATTTATTAACATTAATATCCTGCTTGTAAACCATTTAACCCAAGTGACTGTGTAAGATGGGCATATCAGCAATGAACTGATTTCCTGGGTCGAAGCACGGTGGCGTCTCCAATCATTACAATGCACGGCACTGTACTACGATCACTGGAATTCATTATGGAACTGGTAATGTCTGTGCTAATTTTACTTTCTCCTAACCATTAAATATAATCACCAAACTCGGCAGCTCAAGTTGATGCGAACATTTCTAGCCTAGCTTCCTATGGGGACATTAGCCTTACCAAATCATTTCTGTGTCTCTCTCTGTCCCCTTTCTTCAGTAACTGTGTCTCCCCTTAATACCCTTTGAACATTCAATCAAATTTCTGTCACAGATAATGCAGCATCCAGTGATCCCTGGCACAGACTTTTCCTGTATCCTCCACCCCTCACTTAGAGGAGTTTTTTTTTCTTTTTTACTGTAGTTTCCTATAGGAAAACAGGCCAGTTCAGTTAAATTCACAATATGATGGAATCAAGCATTTTTTCCCCCCAAACATGTTTATTGAACGTTTTAGAAACAGTGAATCATTTCACAACTGCAGCTCACAACAGAATAAAATAAACCAATACAGTGTTATACTGCACAGCTTTATACCTTAGACTAATCCCATCCTTTTCCTTTCCCCTTCTTTCGCCCCTGTAGTAATTCTCGTTTACCTTCATACTTTTCGACTTACTGTCATCTTGTACAAATGACCACTGTAATTATGATAATTATATCTATTTGGAGATTTATAAAGTGTAATCTCTGAAGACCCAGAAGCCCACACATAAGCCAAATGAGAGAACCTAAAAGTCAGCATACACCTAATAATTACTCCTATCCAGAGGTAACTTACATTTTACATTCTACCCTTTTATAGAGCTGGACTGGAATCGAGCATTTTTAAAGCTGGCCTGCCATTAGTTGGTAGTCATAACCAAATGCAAATATCTGTACCAAAGACGGAGACCAAGCATCCGGAAATGTTGACACATCTTGATATTTCTAAAAACTGAGGAACAGAAACTGCTCTTTGTAGAAAGAAATGTCCAAAAACATTGCCTGCCTCAAATCACACCAACAACCTGATGTGCAATTACACTCCACGGGAGTCTCCTTCAGCAAATAATAGTGGGAAGAATTAACAGCAAACAAAAAAAGAAAAAAACAACAACAACTCATGGCAAACATTCAATTAATTTGGATAAGGCTGAAAATAAGCTATAAATGAAGCCAAATATACACAGGGAGGATGATTTTCAACCAGCCCACAGCGTGGCAAAGGCTGCGTGCACACTGCACACACAGAATTTACTGATGATTTTCACATAAATTATCCTTGAAAATCCTCGGGTAGCTACAGTGCACATCGTTTTTGGAAGGTGTAACTCGAGCAATGTTATTTACGCACAGATTTTTGCATTAATCCCACCTCCCCCCTTTCTGTCCTCCCAGAATCCCTCTCTGCAGGTCATGCAAACTTACACAGGAAATCAGGCAGTATGTATTACCAATCAAGTGTCCACATCATGCAGACGGATTATAAGAGTCACTTTAAAAAAAACAACCCAGATTTTACTAAAACATGTTAACTCTTGCTTCAGGAGGGCTTCACTGAAAAGCAGACAGGTAATGTGAAGACTCCCAACACATGCTTTACCTTCTTGGCACCTGGTGGCATCCACATGGTCTGCTTAGATCCCCTTTAAGCAGGAGAGTTTAAGCAAAATGCTTTAATACAATTTATTTTTTCAGATATTCCTCTTGTGGTCCCTCCCTTTCTGTTATCTGTAATACGACAACTGCTGCAGCCTAACCTATTTAATTCACAGCAGGATTATGTACCCTCTCACAGCAGTGTCACACACACATGCACCTCATCACCTGCAGAATATTCTTGCATGCAGTCAGTATGGAACTACTCTTCATCACATTGATAAATATATGGAAATACTTGATCTAGAGCATTTTTTTCTCATGCTGCAAGAGAGATATTCAGCTCAGTTGGGGGGATCATTGGCCATGTGCTGCAGAGATCTATTCTTCTGAATGTGGGGGTTTTTGTTGGTGTTGTTGTTGTTTGCCTATATTTTGATTTATTTATTTTAGTTTATTTGAAATTTCTTATTAACCACTTTTCCGACCTGGTAAGGCTGCCCAAAGCGGCCTTGATGGCGCAAAGATTTTATGTCAGTCGCCTTCCAGATGCACTCTCAAAACTTTAGGTACATCATCTTTGAATAATTCTTAAATGTTGATCCAATGCAAATTAACATAACCTGGAAAGGATCCAGTTTGCTCCAGGACCAATATGACTGCTATGACATTTTACTAGAGAATAGAGGATATGTGTTTCTCTGGCATGAGGGCTGTGCATTCAGAGGGGCACGTTTTTCCCATAAGAGCAGGAGAGGAGGAAGCTATCTTAAACTGAAACCAGAGAGTGTTCAATTTTACTTTGTCTCTTGTTTATAGACTTGTATAGCACTTTTAACCTCAGCACAATTATAAACAACAATTACAGAGCAAGCCTGACGTGAAAAAGAAGCCAAAGTCAAAGCCAGGAGTTCCAAGTAACTTGCCCAAGGTCACACAAAGAGTCAGTGGGAGAGGGGAAGTCTTGAACTCGTGTCCTGGGATTCTTATGAAAATAACACAAGACTGGAAATGTGGCGATGTTCTTCCGACTGTAAGAAGCTTGTATCTTAGGAACATTTATCTTATGAACCTTTGAAAAATATATTTTAAAAAGGATTTTGTTATCCCCATTATGGCACCTCCAAACGGGGGTGCAGAATATAAAAGCCAACTTTCTCAGCAAATTCAACCCACAAGAGCGAATATACACCAATAGGCAAAACTGTCAAAATTGAAGATATTCATCTTTGAAGTAAATCTATTAACACAGCTCTGCTTCCCAGCCTGTGCAGCCCCATCCATGGCCACTGCCCGGCTAGCAGTAGTGTTGCCCTTGAATTAATGGGGGCTGGTGGAGAAGCTGCTCCGATGGGCCCCAGTCCTGCCATGTTGCATTTGGTGACAAAAGCTGGCAGAGAGGAAACAACTGCTCTACCCGCAACACCTGGAGGCAGCCACCGTAGAGTTCTGGGTGCCACCTGCTGAGGGTGACCAAGACTCCTGTTTTATATAGGAATGATTTTAAATAAATTGTCTTCTGTCCTACTTCAGTATGAACGAGACAGACAATTGTACTGCATGGAAACCGAATGTCATAAGTGACAGGCACAAACAGAGCTAAGATTTCCAAGGGTGGGTGTGGGGGGGTGCAGGTGGTGTGGTGAATCATTATCATCCCTCTCTACTCTTTTCCACCTCACACTCTCACCTTCCCTTCTGCTCTCTCCCTTTCTCACCAGGTCCCTCTCCATCTCCCTCCTCCACAGACTCCTCTTCACCTACCCTCTCTCATTTCTCACTACTGCCCCTTTCCTCTCCCCCCATGAGCTATTTTCTGTCTCCCCCTCCTCTCCCTCAGGTACTTCTCCCATCCCCCTTAAATTCATCTACATCTCCCCCCCCCCACTTAAGATTTTTCCCTTCCCGCTCCCCACAAGGCTCCTCTCTGTCTTCTTCTCCCCTGCCAGGATCCTCCTCATTACCCCCTTGGATTTCTTTCTATGTTCTTTTCGTTTCTCTTAAGTTCTTCTCTGTCTCTCCTTTCCTACATCTCCCCACCTTCCTCGTTATCTTCCCCTTCATCTCTTCCATAAAAAACCCGAGCCCTGCCAAACTCTATTGGTAAGAGACTAAACCTCAAATCTCCAAAGCTGCATGGAACAAAACCACTGCTCCAGCTGTGAGACCCTCTTTTCTGCCCTTTGAAATATGATACAACTGAGAGTTCCAAAGACATTTCCAAACTAATCAGCCCATTGAGCACATCCAATTTAAAAAGCCTTCCCATTTATCTTTTACATAATTGCATTGTGGATGATGGTAGAAAAAGACCAAAAGGCCCACTCAGTCACACTGGATATATATATGCCAGCCACAGAGTGTATCCATAGGGGTAGATTTTCAAGGTACGTGCGCATTCCCCGAAAACCTACCCCTGCCTCCCCCTGCGCACGCCGAGCCTATCTTGTATAGGCTCGGCGGCGCGCGCGAGCCCCAGGACGCGTGTAAGTCCCGGGCTTGAAAAAATGGGCGTTCCGGGGGCGGGATTGTGGGCGGGACGCCGGCCCGGGGGCATTCTGGGGCGGGACCGAGGCCTCCGGATCAGCCACCGGGCCAGGGGATGGAGAGCAGGCGTAACTTCTTCGATAAAAGTTAGGAGGGGGATTTAGGTAGGGCTGGGGGGTGGGTTAGATAGGGGAAGGGAGAGGAAGGTGGGGGGAGATGGAAGGAAAGTTCCCTCCGAGGCCGCTCCGATTTCGGAGCGGACTCGGAGGGAACAGAGGCACGATCTACGCAGGAGCGCGCACATGTTATAAAATCGGGCGTAGATTTGTTCACGCTGGGTTGTGTGAACAAATCTGCGCCCGCGTGTACCTTTAAAGTTTTGCCCCATGGTTTGTAGGATATCACTCTTATCCAATACAGTTTTTCAACTTCATAAGAACATAAGAACATGCCATACTGGGACAGACCAAGGGTCCATCAAGCCCAGCATCCTGTTTCCAACAGTGGCCAATCCAGGCCTTAAGAACCTGGTGAGTACCCAAAAACTAAGTCTATGCCATGTTACCGCTTAGAGATGTGAATCAGAACCGGAATCGGTTCGGATTCCGGTTCCGATTCACATGAGGGTTTTTTTTCATTGGGCCCGATCGCAGTTTTGTTTATCGGCTGCGCCCGAGCCAATAAACAAAAAACCCACCCCGACCCTTTAAAACTAATACCTTAGCTTCCCCCACCCTCCCGACCCCCCCAAAAACATTTTACAGGTAACTGGTGGTCCAGTGGGGGACCCTGGAGCGATCTCCTGCTCCCGGGCCGTCGGCTGCCACTAATCAAAATGGTGCCGATGGCCCTTTGCCCTTACCATGTGACAGGGTATCCATGCCATTGGCCTGACCCTGTCACATGGTAGAAGCACTGGATGGCCCGCGCCATCTTGTGCTCCTACCATGTGACAGGGGCTGACCAATGGCACCGGTAGCCCCTGTGACATAGTAAGGGCAAAGGCTATCGGCGCCATTTTGATTACTGGCAGCCGATGGCCCGAGTGAAGGAGATCGCTCCCGGACCCCCGCTGGACCACCAGGGGCTTTTGGCAAGTCTTGGGGGACCCTCCTGACCCCCACAAGACTTGCCAAAAGTCCAGCGGGGGTCCGGGAGCGACCTCCTGCACTCAGACCGTCGGCTGCCAGTATTCAAAATGGCGCCGATAGCCTTTGCCCTTACTATGTCAATGGCACGGATACCCTGTTACATGGTAAGGGCATTTTGATTAGCGGCAGCCGATGGCCCAGGAGCGGGAGATCGCTCCAGGGACCCCCACTGGACCACCAGGTACCTGTAAAATGTTTTTGGAGGGGTCAGGAGGGTGGGGGAAGCTAAGGTATTAGTTTTAAAGGGTTGGGGTGGGTTTAGGGGTTATTTTTGTGTGCCGTTTTTCCCGCCCTCCCCAAAATGATAAGAGAACCCCCACGATCAATATCGTGGGGTTTTCCTATCGTTTTGGGGGAGCCCCCGATTTCTGACGATTTTGAAAATATCGTCCGATATTTTTAATCGTCCGAAGCCCGATTCACATCCCTATTACCGTTGCTACTAAAAGTGGTGGCTATTATCTAAGTCATCTTAATTAATAGCAGGTAATGGACTTCTCCTCCAATAACTTATCCAATCCATTTTTAAACACAGCTAAACTAACTGCACTAACCACATCTTCTGGAAACAAATTCCAGAGTTTAATTGTGCGTAGAGTAAAAAAGAACTTTCTCCGATTAGTTTTAAATGTGCCACATGCTAACTTCATGGAGTGCCCCCTAGTATTTCTATTATCCAAAAGAGTAAAAAACCGATTCACATCTACCCGTTCTAGACCTCTCATGATTTTAAACACCTCTATCATATCCCCCCCTCAGCCGTCTCTTCTCCAAGCTGAACAGTCCTAACCTCTTTAGTCTTTCCTCATAGGGGAGCTGTTCCATTCCCCTTAACATTTTGGTAGCCCTTCTCTGTACCTTCTCCATTGCAATTATATCTTTTTTGAGATGCGGCGACCAGAATTGTACACAGTATGCAAGTTGCGGTCTCACCTTGGAGCGATACAGAGGCATTATGACATTTTACGTTTTATTCACCATTCCCTTTCTAATAATTCCCAACATTCTGTTTGCTTTTTTGACTGCCACAGCACACTGAATCGACGATTTCAATATGTTATCCACTATGACGCCTAGATCTCTTTCTTGGGTTGTCAACCCTCCTGGTTAGCTGAACATGCAAGATCCCCTATGTAATTACACTCAGCTCCCCTCCTTTCCCTATGTCTAACTGCAATAGTGCAACAATAATCCAAACAGCTCTCGCACCAGCATGGCCACTAGGGGTGTGCATTCGGATTGACCGCATTAGTAAAACGCAACTCATATTTTTTTTTTACTTAAAAAATTGATTCGACATAAACGATCGGATTTCCCACATATCGAACATAGATATGTTCGATATGTGGGAAATCGCGATTGTTGAGCCAAAATAAAAATATAAACCCCCTCACCCTCCTTAATCCCCCCCCCCCCCCGACTTACCACAACTCCCTGGTGATGGAGCGAGGAGTGAGGACGCCATTTCTGCAATCCTTGGCGAGAAGCATGTGACGTCGGCGGCACGTCGAGTGACGCCGGCGTCACGTGATTCCCGGCGAGTTCGCGCCGGACGGCTCGTTCGGCCCAAAAAGAACTTTTGGCCAGCTTGAGGGGGTCAGGAGGCCCCCCCAAGCTGGCCAAAAGTTCTTTTTGGGCCGAACGAGCCGTCCGGCGCGAACTTGCCGGGAATCACGTGACGTCGCGTCTGAGTGACGCGGCGCCACGTGATTCCCGGCGAGTTCACGCCGGACGGCTCGTTCGGCCCAAAAAGAACTTTTGGCCAGCTTGGGGGGGTCAGGAGGCCCCCCCAAGCTGGCCAAAAGTTCTTTTTGGGCCGAACGAGCCGTCCGGCGCGAACGAGCCGGGAATCACGTGACGCCACGTCACTCGACGTGCCACCGACGTCACATGCTTCTCGCCAAGGATTGCAGAAATGACGTCCTCACTCCTCGCTCGATCACCAGGGAGTTGTGGTAAGTCTGGGGGGGGATTAAGGAGGGTGAGGGGGTTTAAATTTTTTTTTTGCACATATGTACATATACCCAACTCATTGGATTTTTTTTATGTCCATATTGGCCGCAAGTGGGACCCCTTTTCGGACATAAAAAATATGAACATAAAATTTTGCTCTGCACATCCCTAATGGCCACTGTCCTAACATCTGGCCTCCCAGGCTCCTGTGGCCTTTGCAGGTGTCTCTACACCACCACCATCCCACTACACCAAACTAGTCGGCGCAAAGAGTTTGTGGCCTTCCAGTCAAACTTGGCTACATTAGCACCTGTTTCCACTGCAGCTTGTAGTTATTACTCTAGTTTCAGCCTGCCAGACAGACACAGTTGCTAATTAATTCTACTGCTACACTTCAATTTTTTGCAACTAAGGATATTCTGCGTTTATTGCATACCCTCTTGAAGTTCATTACTGTCTTAACCTCCATCATCCATGCCAGCAGAGTGTTCCACACATCCACCTCTCTTTCCAGGGAAAAAAAAATATTTCCTGATGTTTCTCATCTCAAAGCCTCATATTATGACCTCAAGTTCTGGAACTTCCAATAAAAAACTTTGCTTCCTGTGCATTATTAATACCTTTCAAATAGCATGTTATATTGCCTGCAATATATTATGGCATCATTTATCCAGGTCTATTTTCTGTTTACTTCATTTGATGTTGGCACTGTACCAAAAGAAGATCAAAAAGAACCAGAACTAAGAAAAAAATTCCCCAGAGAAAATATCTTCATCTTCATTAATCATTTCTCTTGCCACAATACCTGGACATACGCTTCTATTTAATATCCTTGGATTAGACCTAAACAAATGTCTAGGTGTTTTGCTAACAGCAATGGTTTACGAAACTTAAGATGAATGTATTCTCTTTCTATTTATTTTGAGAAAGTGCATAAAGTATTTTCTTGCAGTGTTGGCACATCTGAACTCTTAACAACAACAAAAGAAATACTATCATATCAACTTAAATAAGAAGCGATTAGACTGGAGGGGACCAGATGGCAATAGCCAACCTTCCTCCAATTATACCTTGCATGCTGCATCGCAGCGGTCACACAGGGCAGCAGAAACCACTGTATTTCCCTCATTTGCTAGGAAATGCTAGCATTGAAATCACCTAAAATGGACATAGAAGCTACCGAAATTGAAGGCATGTCAAGAATGTGGTCAAACACTTCGGTAGGACTCATCAAAGGACTGATCAAAGATTCAGCTTCCTATCAATGTCAAGACACCTTTCTCATACGGCAGAAAAAAATACATCTGGATTCCTTACGTGAAAATTAATTATTCATTTTTCTCTCTTCTTCTTGTTCCTTTTTTTTTTTTCCACTTTGCCCTTTAAAGTGAAAAAAAAAAAGGCCCACTACTTTCATTTTTCTGTCTATGTTTTTACTCAAGTGAAGGCGGACATTGTATTTTTCACACTGCCATTGAGGATTCAATTGTTTAAGTTTACTCAAATTAGAACACACTTGCTTTTACAGGATCCAAGAAGGCATCGATGCAATTAACAGCTTTGGTTTGGCTTTGGCTCCCACTGGCTAGTGACTGCTCAGTTTTCAGCCACCCCAGCTGAGAAGAATGTTTATTAAAACATAAGCATGTCAGAAACAGTTGTCCATCTGCATGCGCCAGTGCAAAACCTGCATCCAATCTAATCTGTCAAGCTGCCGGGTAATGGTTCATTAAGTGTTAATGACATGGAAAATTCAATGCATGCTTAATTTCACAACCTCTTTCTTGTTGAACGAATGAATGATATCTTTGCACACATTTTTAATTGTAATTTTGTTCTCATTCTCCTTTCCAATGAGCAAAGCAAAACAATCTTTTCTCTTGATTCTTATGCATGCCTCTCTGAGACTACAATACACACACATATACACACACTCAAAATACAATGCATTGTTATGGACCTTTCAAGAAAAAATACACTGAGCTTGGTACATAGCAGTTCACCGGAATCCATCTTTTCAGAATTAGAACTTGAATAAAGATTGTAGAATTACACTAGCTCCTGTTGCACTTCACTGCACTTCTAAAAGCAGAAGTTTACTCTCACAGCCTTGATGTACAGTTTGCACTGCCATGTATCATTTGCAATCTGTCCCCTATCTTGTGTCATGAACCCACACTGATCTCCCCGGGATGGATGCACATTGTATATCCAGGAAAGCACACATAGGGATGATAGTGGTTTCTAAGCTTTTTTTTTTTTTTTTTTTTGCCACTCTCTGGACTGCTAACAATATCACAAGAAGTACCACAAAAGAAACTGTCTTGGAAGACCAAATCAAAATATACTATTGCTGCTGCTGCAAAGACAGCATTCACAGCCCCAGCAAGAGGATGCCCCAGCCTTGGCACAAAAGCGATACCCCTACTGCTGGGATTCAGGTTCTGAAGGGTGCTGCGATCTGGAGCCCTCTCCTGAGGCACATCACCGTGATGGCTGGATTATAGAGGAAGGCGAGTGAGGGAATGAAAGCGGAGGAAAAACCCAGGTAGCCACAGATGAAGGCTCACGGCACTGTAGTCCATCGGAGACCGGTTCTGATTCAGGAAGCTGACAGGTGCACGTTCACATACTAAAGTGCTATTCCTTCAAATCTTCACTGCCAGGAATCAGGAATGGCATGCTGCGTATTTAAAATCATTGTCCGATTGCTGCCCCCTTGTGCTATTTTGCAATTCTGATTTTACTGGTGGAGTGACCACCTAGTTAATATATCTCAGGACCTACTTTCAAGTCTCCCATGACCCACCTTTCAGGAACCCCTGCTGTATGCAAACTTGTAACTATAATTCCTGTCTGCGGCTCACAAAATAAGGTGGTTTTATAAATGTAAACCAAGTAAACAGGGGCTGTTCTTATTAATGCAGCCTAGTACTGTATGGCAGCTGGTAAAGAGAGACACAGGAATGCTCCCCAGGCTGGCTCCTTTCCCCTTTCCATAATACGCTGGCTGTACAGTGCTCCATTTTAGAAATAGACGAGCAGAGCTGATAATTTTCTAGCCAGGAATGGAGTATATTTCACACCAATACAGAACGAACATGAACAGTGCGTCTGTTTCTCAGTGTTTGGATGGGGGTTTTTTTTTTTGATTTAATTACTTGCCTTTCCATGCCTGTGCTCAAGATGAGCTACAATTCAGATACAGTAAGTACACCCCTTCCACCGAGGTCACAAGAAAGGTCAGTGGAAAAAATTGTATTGGAATCCTGGTTCTTTGCTCTCCAGTGTAACTACTAAGGGCTATTACATGACAAGATATATTCTGCCCATCATTTTCCCTGGAAGAGTTTATCAGTTGCTGTTAAGGTAAAGTTACAAGAGTGCAATGAGAACAATAATGCAGCTGTTATTGGATACGTAAGGTTTCCAGAAAGTACCGTGGCAGCATAAGGAACAAAACAGAAAATATCTGTTTACGTGCAACCTCATTACTAATATGCACGGTTTTTGTTTGTCAGCTGAAAACAGAGCAATCATGTGTGCATCCATGGAAACTGTCTGGAAAGCGACTTTGGATCTGAGCAATGCTTTGGTCCCAGATGTTGGTATTCTCAGAGAAAAGGTGGGGCCTTTGGAGATTTAGATGAATTCCCACCAACAAACTGGGGAGACTGTTACTCAGACAGCAACTGCACTGAAACAACAAGTGGAGAGGTTGCGGGATTTTAGACCAGTGGTAATGAAAGATAGTACAGTCATGGCTAGAAAACTGAAAAATGTGCAAAACTGTTAAGGGTAATTAATTTTCCCAAGCTCCCCATCTATTTCTAGAACTGAGCTGTTTAAAAATTATTTTACTGAATGCCTGCAATCTCTAGAGAAAGGATCTCACTTATGGTTAAGGCCTACCATTTGCTTTCTCCACAGAAACCTCATTCTGCAAATTCCATTTTGTTTTTTTTAATCTTTAACATTTTATTTAACAAGAATAATGTAGGAACAGGAACTTGAAACTTCTGTGGATGATAGCTTATACAATAGGACTCGACTAGTAAATTTTGAGTTAGAACCTAAAGGATCTGGGTTCTATGCTTATCTTTGCATACTTTAACAAAAAACTTTATGGGTTTTAAAATTAGGGTATTCCCAGATGTTTCCAGTTCAATGCAAATGAAAAGGAAAATGTTTCTGGAGTTTTCCTCTGCAATGGTTTGGTTTGGTACCATGTTCTCTCTTAAATACCTGCCAAATGCTAAACTATTTCTTTATTTTATTTATTTATTTATTTACAATTATTTATATACTGTTTTTATACACAGTTGTAGTCAAAACGATTTACATAACATAGAAGAATCATAATAAGCCATAAAACATAATCTAAGTACATTTTAAAAATTAAGTTAACATTAAAATTACAAATAAACCAAATATCAACAAATCTAGGAAAAAAAAGGAGGGAAAGAGTCAGGGATAAGGGTCAAATGAAAGGGAGTCAGTTTGGGTAGGAAGGAATGTTTAAATAGCAGAACATGGGTCAAAAGCACTCTTGAAAAGAAAGGTTTTTAAGTTCTTTTTGAATTCTTTTAAATTAGCAAGGTGTCTCAGATTTTAATTGTGGGTACTTGTAGCAGATATTTATCTGCAGAGTGTAAACTTCTGTTTGGTTTAAATATGCAAAGTTGGGAACTTAACCAAGTCAATGAATCTATCATTATATATGAGATTGTGATCTGCAGCAACGTTTGGATTTTATATATAAAAAAAATCTTAATAGCAAGATCTTAATCTCTGAATGAAATTAGCTCTGTTCAAAGGAAGCATAAACTGGGGTGCATAGTTTATTCGATTTTTTTTTTTTTTTTTTTTTTTGGAATGACAACATTAACCAACTTTGTGCAAATTAACAGGCCATTTATCTAGCATCTTTGGTAATTTTTTCTTCTGGTTCTTCCTTTCCAATGTAGACTTGAATTATTCAGGTGCTAATTGAGCTATTTTTGAAAAACTTCAGTTACATTTTATTCATTTTTGTTTCCAATACCTTTTGTTATATTAATGTGTTTGTGTGAATACTTGAAATTAATAAAGAGAACGTAAACAAAATAATGTGCATTTGTAGATATATATGTACAATTATGAAGAAAAATATTGGTAACATTTGCAATCAGCTTTAATTTATTCTTTATTGCTGCTCTGGTTTTGAGTTACTTGTGCTGGTTGAACTGTTGAAAGCGTTGCGAATGTTCACATGGTACGCATTAGATTACCCAATAAAAACAGGCATGGCCCACCACATGTAACTCTCCTAAATCCAAACCACATGACTTTGCTTTCTTTGTGGTTTGACTTTAATCTGGCGGCTCAGAGTCCTCTCAGACTTACCTGTCTAACTTTTTTTTTTTTTTTTTGACAGCCTGACCTGATAAGACTAACTGGAAGAATCTGAGAGTTCGGGCCTGCTTTATCTGAGGCTGACAGTATGGCAGCTCATTTCTTGTAAAGATTAAAGCCTGTGACCAAACCGAATAGGAAGAAGCAGTGGAATGGAAGGATTTGAGGGCAGACCGATCCACATACATCAAGCCATCTGGCATACTGTGAACCAATACTTTCTATTCCTATGTGCCTGCAGCGGGAGGAGGGAAAGGGTGGGGAGAGGAGGACAAAGTGGTCATTTTCCTCCCCTTTAGATTTTTATAACTAAATGTTTCGTAACTATACCTATGATTTTGTTTCTTAGTTTCCTATGGGGGTTTTTGTTATGCCCCAGGAACCCCAGAAACATTTTCTGTGGGCCCTCATGCTTTTATTCTTTTTTTTAAGTATTCTGGAATTTATAATCATGCAACAGATAAAAAGAATCATATGGATCTCAGAAGTGCTTGGGGTTGGAAATATAAAATGTGAGTGGCTCAGATGTGTCCTGGCTGCTGGGAAGACACTTGGCGGGTTTGTCCTCACTGTTGTCCTTTCTGTAATCTGTAATTTCAATTGTACTGTTAGCATCACAACTGTGTATTTTTTTTTCTCTTTTTCCTTCTATGTTAATGACATTTTTGCTTTGTTTATTGTTTGCTTTGTTTATTGACCTCAAAATTACCTGGACACATTTGCACTTGTTCTTTGGTGCTGGCACCTTAAGGCAAAACCCCATGCATAGTTCTGAATATCCTAAACTATCAACATTGTTGCTTTCCCCAACTTATCCCCACCCATTGGAATGCCTACAAAGTACACCGGTAAAAGTACACTTGTTGAATGATTTACGCACATAGGGGTAGATTTTCAAAGGGTTACGCGCGTAAGATACGCACTTAACCCCCGAAAACCTACCTCTGCATGCGCCGAGCCTGTTTTGCATAGGCTCGAGAGCGCGCAAGCCCCGAGACGCGTGTATGTCCCGGGGCTTTCAAAAATGGGTGGTCTTGGGGCGGGTCCGGCGGCGGTCCGGGGGCGGTCCGGGGACGGTCCCGGGGTGGTCCCGAGTCCTCCGGCACAGCGGCCTGTGCCAGGAGTTGGTGCGCCTTGGAGGGAACTGGAAAGCCATCGGGGCTCCCCTAGGGCTCAGCACGCGCAAGGTGCACCCCCTTGCGCGCACCGACCCCGGATTTTATAATATGCACGTGGCATCCCGCGCATGTTATAAAATCGGGTGTACATTTGTGCTCGCCAGGTAGCGCGCACAAATGTACCCTGCGCACGTAGGATTTAAAATCGGCCCCATCCTTTTTCCCATGTAGAGCACAGGAGAAATGAAACAACCTATTTCTGAGGGTAAAACAATATGTGGTAAGCAGAAATACCTTTGATTATTGCTATCCTCATTTATTAGTTTGGCAACATATGTACAAATTGTCCTGCCAATAAAGTTTTGTTAATTAAATCTCAATCTGAGTCAATCAGAAGAGAACCCCAGCTTGCTCAGGTCTGAAGACTCTCTAGCTTTGCCATTTTACCCCGTGGACTTAATCAACAGAAATTCATTTCTGAATAGATCTTATTTGTAGATTTTTGATGATGAAATAAGTAAGCAGAAGTAAATTATGTCTTTAAGATACTGAAAACAAACTAAGCTCTATAAACATATATTATAAAGATTGAATTATATCTTGGTTTGCTTTACTGACATACATCCTTTAACTGCTTCACTGCTAAGATGATTATGTACATTCTTTGTTGAACAAAACAGAAGCATTAGATAAACCAGATTTACCATTATTACAGTACTGATTTAATTAATCACAGAATGACAATAGTTATCCATTTTCTATCAGTATCACTGGCTAGTAGTCCACATCTCTCAGCCACGAACACAATATAGACCTAGTGTTAAGCAGAGAAGTGCAGGAATCACACATGGTTCCTTGCATAGTCCAACAGCCCTACGGCATAGATTCTCTGATGGGGAGAGGGGGGAGGATAAAGCTCCAGAACCCCAGGAGTAGGAAGTGAATCTCTTCTGTGGGTGGAAATCGCAGTAGGGTAGATGGATGTATGTGCCAAAAATAACTAGTCTAATTGTTCTGGTTGCATGTTCCAACTTAAAAACTTTATTGCTAAAGATCTTCAATAGAAATCATTTAGCATCATACACATGTAATTCTGGTTACATCCATGTTCCAAAGTTTTCTAAATATCTGTTTGTGAATATGTCCCTTGATGTCCTGAAATGGTCTTACCCTCCCAGGTGGGCAGGGGTTTCCTAGATGTGGTGGAATCCCTTTTACTTGAGGTCCAGATGTGTTTCAGAATTCTCCAAAAGTTTCAGTTCTCTTCTCTTTCTTGGGGGCAGATACTCCGATGAGAGTTTCCAGATACATGAAACTTCTTGGTCACTTCTCTTCTCCAGATGGTAATGAGATTTTTTAGGATGAAAGGTCCAGGATAGCAGGGATAAACACAAAACCCTCTCCTTTCACCTCTCTTGGGCAGGAAGGGTGATAGCAAACTTTCTCCCAAAATAAAAAAAACACAAAAATCTTCACAAAATGCTAAATCATTCAATCCAGCATTATCCCTATCCATCCAATAGCATGAAAAGAAACAGAAATCTAGTGGGAGCACTGAGAGGAGAGGATCACCTTCTTGGTAGCTGAAAAGAATTGGTAGGTTCTGAACATAAGAACATGAGAATTGCCATGCTGGGTCAGACCAAGGATCCATCAAGCCCAGCATCCTGTTTCCAACAGAGGCCAAACCAGGTCACAAGAACCTGGCAATTACCCAAACACTAAGAAGATCCCATGCTACTGATGCAATTAATAGCAGTGGCTATTCCCTATGGGGCGGATTTTCAGACTCCGCGAATAGGCCTACTTTTGTTTGCGCTCCAGGCGCAAACAAAAGTACGCTGGATTTTAGTAGATACGCGCGGAGCCGCGCGTATCTGCTAAAAACCTGGATCGGCGCGCGCAAGGCTATCGATTTTGTATAGCTGGCGCGCGCCAAGCCGCGCAGCCTACCCCCGTTCCCTCCAAGGCCGCTCCGAAATCGGAGCGGCCTTGGAGGGAATCCTCTAACGCCCTCCCCTCACCTTCCCCTCCCTTCCTCTACCTAACCCACCCGCCCGGCCCTGTCTACACCCCCCCTTACCTTTCTCCGGGGATTTACGCCTCCCGGAGGGAGAAGTAAATCCCCGCGCGTGAGCGGGCCTCCTGCACGCCGGGCCGCGACCTGGGGGTGGGTACGGAGGGCGCGGCCACGCCCCCAGACCGCGCCGGGCCGTAGCCATGCCCCCGTACCCGCCCCCAAAACGCTGCCGACACGCCCCCGAAACGCCGCGACGACCGGGCCCGCCCCCCGACACGCCCCCCCTCGGAGAACCCCGGGACTTACGCGAGTCCCGGGGCTCTGCGCGCGCCGGTAGGCCTATGTAAAATAGGCTCACCGGCGAGCAGGGCCCTGCTCGCCTAAATCCGCCCGGTTTTGGGTGGATTTAGGCGAGCAGGGTTCTGAAAATCCGCCCCTAAGTAAACTTGATTAATAGCAGTTAATGGACTTCTCCTCCAAGAACTTATCCAAACCTTTTATGAACCCAGCTACACTAAGGGGCGGATTTTCAGAGCCCTGCTCGCCTAAATCCGCCTAAATCCGGGCGGATTTAGGCGAGCAGGACCCTGCGCGCCAGTGCGCCTACGTTCAATAGGCCTACCGGCGCGCACAGACCCCGGGACTCGCGTAGGTCCCGGGGTTTGGCGAGGGGGGTGTGTTGGGGCGTGTCGGGGGCGGGCCCGGTCGGTGCGGTGTTTTGGGGGCGTGTCGGCAGCGTGTCGGCAGCGTTTTGGGGGCGGGCCCGGGGCGTGGTTACGGCCCGGGGGCGTGGTTACGGCCCGGGGCGGTCCGGGGGCGTGGCCGCGCCCTCCGGACCCGCCCCCAGGTCGCGTCCCGGCGCGCTAGCGGCCCGCTGGCACGCGGGGATTTACGCCTCCCTCTGGGAGGCGTAAATCCCCCGACAAAGGTAAGGAAGGGGTTTAGACAGGGCCGGGCGGGTGGGTTAGGTAGAGGAAGGGAGGGGAAGGTGAGGGGAGAGCGTTAGAGGATTCCCTCCGAGGCCGCTCCGATTTCGGAGCGGCCTCGGAGGGAACGGGGGTAGGCTGCGCGGCTCGGCACGCGCCGGCTATACAGAATCGATAGCCTTGCGCGCGCCGATCCAGGATTTTAGCGGCTACGCGCGTATCTACTAAAATCCCGCGTACTTTTGCTTGCGCCTGATGCGCCAGCAAAAGTACGCCTATTCGCGCGGTCTGAAAATCTACCCCTAACTGCACTAACCACATCCTCTGGCAACAAATTCCAGAGCTTAATTGTACGTTGAGTGAAAAAGACCTTTCTCCAATTAGTTGTAGATGTGCTACTTGCTAACTTCATGGAATGCCCCCTAGTTCTTCTATTATTTGATAGTGCAAATAACCGATTCACATCTACTCGTTCAAGACCTCTCATGATCTTAAAGACCTGTATCATATCCCCCCTCAGCCATCTCTTCTCCAAGCTGAACAGCCCTAACCTCTTCAGTCTTTCCTCATAGGGGAGCTGTTCCATCTCCTTTATCATTTTGGTTGCCCTTCTCTGTACCTTCTCCATCGCAACTATATCTTTTTTGGGGGAATTTTAGAAGTTAAATGTTTTGGGGAAAAGTAAACTATTGGGGTATATTCTTTAGTGTGTTTGTGTGTCTGTATTAAATAGCTAGTCAGAAGGCAGGCAAAATAACCAGGAGTTTGTGAGTTTGTATTAAATAGCTAGTCAAAGGGCAGGAAAATACTAGGAGTTTGTATTAAATAGCTAGTGAGAGAGCAGGAAAAACTGGGAAATTGTGTGTTTGTCTTTCCCTCCCTCCCACCCTTACCTCATCCTTTAATTTATAGGCAGGTGACTCTTTCTCACTAAAAAAGAAAAGGCCTATTAACTTCAATTCAGAAATTCCCCATGCCTTATCAAGACTTTAATCATTCCCTTGTAGGTCACTACCAAATAAATAGTGAATACACTAATACATTTAAAGGACCCTAATTGTACGCATTCCTACTCCCATAGCAACCTAAACTTAACAAGGAACTGAACAAATTTAAGATGAAGGCAGCAGTCCAGCAACAAGAGGGGGATCTCCCAGTCTTTTGCAATGAGTGCCACATGTATGATTTTTTACCTGCCGGCGAGAAGTTATATGTGTGTACCCAGTGCAAGGAGATCCTGTCTCTCAGTGAACAAGTCTGATCTCTGGAGACTAGAGTGGCAGACCTGGAGGAGCTGAGGCAGACAGAAAGGTATATAGATGAGACCTTCAGAGACATAGTAGCCAAGACCCAACACCAGTCTGGCAGCCCTGGTGCTACCTTGGAGGAGAAAGGTCTCTTGATTGGAGAGCATCAACCTGATATAGCAGGAAATTATCCTGTGGCAAGGACCTGCTCTCCACTCAGTGCATTGTCCTCTCGCACCGAGGATGTATCTCCCAGGGCTACTGCCTAGGAGGGAAGGGTTAGGTTGGCCGTCATAGTTGGTGATTTGATTCTTAGGAATGTAGACAGTTGGGTGGCTGGTGGGCAAGAGGATCACCTGATAACATGCCTACCTGGTGCAAAGGTGGCAGACTTCTCGTGTCACCTAGATAGGATTTTAGCCAGTGTTGGGGAGGAGCCATCTGTTGTGGTACATGTGGGCACCAAGGACAGAGGAAAATCTGGGAGGGAGGTTCTGGAAGCCAAATTTAGGCTCTTAGATAGAAAGCTGAAATCCAGAACCTCCAGGGTAGCATTCTCTGAAATGCTTCCTGTTCCACGCACAGGTCCCCAGATGCAGGCAGAGCTCAGAAGTCTCAATGCGTGGATGAGATGATGGTGCAAGGAAGAGGGATTCAGTTTTGTATGGACCTGGGGAACCTTTTGGGGAAGGGGGAGTCTTTTCCGAAGGGATGGGCTCCACCTTACCCAGGGAGGAACTAGGTTGTTGGCACTAACCTTTAAAAAGGAGATACACCAACTTTTAAACTAGAGCAAAGGGGAAAGGCGACAGTTCCTCAGCAGCACATGCTTCAGAGGGAGGTATCTGCAAAGGATATTAATGAAGCATTAGAGTTAGGGCATCCTGACAGAGAGGTTCCAATTATAAGAAAAGTAGACCAAGACTCACCTAAGCTAAAAGATTCCAATTTATCCCTGACAACTGAAAAGCAGAATATTAATACAAACAAAAAACACACTTTGAAATGTTTGCATGCTAATGCCAGAAGTCAAAGAAGTAAGATTGGAGAGTTAGATGTATAGCAGCGAATGATGACATAGACTTAATTGACATCTCAGAGACATGGTGGAAGGAGGACAACCAATGGGATAGTGCTATACCGGGGTACAAATTATATTGCAATGATAGAGAGGAGAAATTTGGTAGCGGGGTGGCACTTTGCAAGAGTGCCACCCCGCTGCAAGAGACTAAATGTACAATTGAATCTTTATGGGTACAAATCCCTTGTGTGTTGTGGAAGAGTATAGTGAGAAGAGTATTCTACCATCCACCTGGCCAAAATGATGAGACAGAAAGTGAAATGCTAAGAGAAATTAGGGAAGTAACCAAATTGGTAGTGCAGTAATAATAGGAGATTTCAATTATCCCAATATTGACTGGGTAAATGTATCATCGGGACACGCTAGAGAGATAAAGTTCCTTGATGGAATAAATGACAGTTTTATGGAACAATTGGTTCAGGAACTGACAAGAGAGGGAGCAATTTTAGATCTAATTCTCAGTGGAGCACAGGATTTGATGAGAGAGGTAACGGTGGTGGGGCCGCTTGGCAATAGTGATCATAATATGATCAAATTTGAATTTATAACTGGAAGGGGGACAGTAAGTAAATCAACGGCTCTAGCACTAAACTTTCAAAAGGGAAACTTTGAGAAAATGAGAAAAATAGTTTAAAAAACTGAAAGGTACAGCTACAAAGGGTAAGAGTGTGCAACAGGTGTGGACATTGTTAAGAAGCACCATCCTAGAAGCACAGTCCAGATGTATTCCACACATTAAGAAAGGTAGAAGGAAGGGAAAACGATTACCGGCATGGTTAAAAGGGGAGGTGAAAGAAGCTATTTTAGCCAAAAGATCTTCATTCAAAAATTGGAAGAAGGATCTAACAGAAGAAAATAGGATAAAGCATAAACGTTGGCAAGTTAAATGTAAGACATTGATAAGGCAGGCTAAGAGAGAATTTGAAAAGAAGTTGGCTGTAGAGGCAAAAACTCATAATAAAAACTTTAAAAAATATATCTGAAGCAGAAAGACGGTGAGGGAATCTGCTTCAACGCAAGAGGTGAAGGGAAATTGGACTCAAAAGCAACCAACAAGATCCCTGGCTTGATGATCTGGGAGGCTGTTAGGTAGGGGGGGAATTGTTTGGTGCGGCAGATGCTGCCATGAGCTTGCTGGGCAGACTAGATGGACCATTTGGTCCTTTTCTGCCATCATATCTATGTTTCTGTCTCTCTCTCTCTCCCTCCCTCCCCTCCAGAAAATTTAGAGTTACATGTGTCAGTCCTGTAACACTACACAGGCATGCACACCTCAAATCAGGAAACTTACACACATATGCAGCTAGTTTTGCACATGCAAGGCTTTTAAAATCTACCTTTTTGGTTCTAGATCTTTTTTGCATGCAAAACAGTTTGTGGGGCTGCATCTTTTACCATATACCTTCTGCCTGTTATTCTCTGGTGTTTGCAGCCATTCGCCAGCATCATGTGCTCTGCCACCACATCCCAAAGAGTTCACTGGAGGCCAAGGAACAATCCAGCTCCTGCTCTAGAGAGCAGAAACCCTGCATGTGCCATGGTTACTGTTGTCCATGCACTCCTCTGCTCCAATGGAACATTTTATTATACACAGTTCGTTGGTTGACATGGAAAAATTCTGCTCCAGGTGAAGGCACAATACAACCTGAAGTGTCTCCCATGGCCTGCCTTTGGACCAACAGCTGGGAAAGGAACTCTTGCAGAGTCAGGAACCCCCTAAAGGAAACTTTAATAATAATAATAACAATAATATATTTATTTTTGTTTCATGCTCCACTGCCACATGGCTCTCAGGGCATGTTACAACCAATAAAAAATAAGTCCTCAGTCTATAGAGAGCTTATCACCAAGTTCCCCTGCCAAAATGCTGTCACAAATGAAAGCTGAAGCAACTTTTGGAAGGTTTGACGCCAGAAAAAATAAACCCTCAGACATTGTTGCTGCTTGTAAAAAAAACGCTAGAAAAGAATATTTACCAATGTTTGATTCTAGTTGACAGCAAATTAAAAATACCAAACTACTTTAACAGGGACAATAAAGAAGGAAATTACAACGTTATAGCAGGAGGCATCTGCAGTTACTAAATTACCTTGGTCTTGAAAAGCACGCACTGGATCTTTAATTAAAGAGAGAGATGTTTCGGCGATAAAATTAAAGCATTAAAGGTCACGTGATGTGCTGAGCCAAGGAGGACGTGCTTTTCTGAGCTCTGGGCACTATCTCCCTTCATCTAGCAACATCTGAAGCATTTGTACCCCAAACTACATACTTTTTTGAAGAATCCAAAGAGCATAGGTCAATAGATAAATATATGCATAAATCACCATGTTGCGGGAGCGCTAGGGAGTGGTCCCAATTTTGAGGAGGATCGTGTGCCCTTGGACCACGGTGTGACTGCAGAGGGGCTCCGAAGAAGCGCCGAGGCAGGCAAGACGTGTCCATGCTCAGGCGGACAGAATGAAGACCAGGAGCCCTGACCTCTGCTGAACCTGAACACATCAGGAGAGACCCAGCAACGCAATGCTGGTCTCTGGGGTAGCCCTCCAGCCACTTGATAGCCCTTTTGGACCTGCCGCTTGGGAACAGCAGATGCAACAAGACGGACAGAGGTCGAGGACAGGCGATGGTACTGGAACTTGGAACAAGACGAGGATACTTGGAACTTGGATGAGACGAGGGTGCTTGGAGACTTAGGCAGGCACTGCCCCTCAGGGCGCCCTACACAGCCCACTGTGGGCTGGTCACGGACCACCCTGTCCGACTGTGCGCCCTATACAACCTGAAGAGGATGGTCATGGACCACGTGGAGAGCGGGACATGTGCAGGACCAAGGCTCAGGACGAAGGAGGGATCTGGGCAGCGCTCGAAGAAGGATCCAGCCAGAAGAGGACTCCAGTGACTGGAAATGGATACCAGATCAGATACGGTTTTACTCCCAGGAAGGTCGGCTGGAGGCGAGGTCCGGCGGGTGAAGCAAGGCTTGGACCCGGAGCTAGGAACTAGCAGATGAGGACCATCAAACACAGGAATAGAGGAAATGGAACTGGAGACAGGTATCGAAGAACTGGACCATACGAGGACATCTGAAGACAAGGACACCTGGACGTCTGAAGACAAGGACATCTGTACATCTGTAGATAAGGAGACGGGATCCAACGAGAGATCAGGAACCATGGACAAAGACAAGATGAAGGAGCAGGAACCAGAGATGAAGACAAGGGAATTCCCACGAAGAACTGAGTGCCTTGAAGAAGCGAGGAAGGATACGGAGGTCTCCTGGTTCGAAGAGCTGGAACGGAGAATCCAGGAGCTGACTAGCTCCTTGTGAAGGCACTGGAGGACTGGCAAAGGGGCCTTTTATATTGCTGAGGTAGAGACACCCTGATGACATCATCAAGTGGGGCGCGGGGCAACTCCCACCGTGGGCCTCTTAAGAAGCAGAGAGAGGCGCAGCCACACACCTAAGGAAGGCAGGTCCACAGAGAGTGGTGTCCATGCCGTGGAGAGAATGCTGGAGTGGCAGCAGGCCACAAGGCAGGACCCAGCATCGGTGGCTCCCAGGCCACTGGAGGAATGACGGCAGCAGCCACTGGGCTGCGAAGAGGAAGCTGGAGGTGGTGGCCCTACCAACACAGGGAAGAGGATGACATTGGCGGCCTCCAGGCCACGTGGTAGCATGGCGGCACAGCCTCCGGGCCCCAAGGCTGGAAGGCGGCGGCCTCCAGGCTGCAAAAGACGGCGTCGGGGCAGCAGGCTACAGAGGTGAGAGGCTGCTCATGGCTAGGCCCGCGAGCAGAATCGCAACACACCAGGGACAATGGTCTTGAAGAGGGGTAAGAAAGAAAAAGAGATACCGAAGACCATACCCGAGAAAATGGCCACGGAGGGAAGAGATTCTCCAGATCCCTCATTCTCCTTGGCTTCTCTTGACGTAATCACTGAGAAGGTAACTAATGCAGTGGTTGCTGTTTTAGACATTAAATTAACCTGTATTTCAGTTCAGATCGCAGACCTTAAAAGTTCCCTAGCTGATATTCAACCATGACTATATATGGTGGAAGGAAGGATAGCCCGCTTATAGGATGATTCAACTGCCTCTGCAGTACAAATTTCTAGGCTTGAAAAGCAGCTGGGAGCACAAGTGGAAAAACCAGAAGACCTGGAGAACAGGTCCTGCAGGAACAACATTTGGATTCTGGGAATCCCAGAATCTATTCTTGATCTGAAAGTGGTGGGATTTTTGGAAAATTGGCTACTGGATGTTCTGGAGCTCCCAGCCCTATCAGCTAACTTAAGAATCGAGAGGGCTCATAGACTGGGAGGCCAGCGAGACGGAGACTCAAGACCCAGGATCGTTATTGCCAGGATACTGAACTGGTCACATAAACAAGATATTCTGTGGTCTTACCAATCCAAATGTGACATCAAGTACCAAGGCATGCAAGTCTGCCTTTTCCAAGATTACTCGATACAAGTTTCTCAGCGGTGTAAGGCTTTTGATCCTATTAGTGCAGCCTTAGCAACCAAACAGGTGAAATGTATTCTTCAATTCCCAGCAAGATTGCAGGTCGGGCACTCAAATACTACACAAGTGTTTGATTATATCCAACTGGCTAAAGCCTTCCTGGATGGTCTGCCTTAGTGGACACAGAGTTCAATGCAGGCTGTTTTGATCTCTTTTTGGGCTAATTAGCTCTAGATCATCATCTTTTTGCAGCTTTTATAATTACTATTTTGATACTTAATGAGCTATAAATAAAGCTTTGGTGTTGAGACATGGATGCTGCATCAAGACCTCATGCTGTAGATGACACACCCTTACATCAGAACTCAGCGTTCTCTGAGAGTGAAAGAATTTGGCATTGCAACATCTCTATGCTGCACGTGCCGTAGCTCAGAGACTCTTGTGAGCTAGATAATTTTTTCAGGACCTCTGCTGAAATTTGTTGCGCGGGACTTTCAGGCTCTTTCCCCCTAAAGGGTAGGTATTTCCCTGGACTTTTTCTAGACGTCTCCTCTGTTTACGTTATTCTGTCATGATGGGGAGTCATGCTGGATATGGCTCTCACTTATATGGGGAATAAAATGAGGTCTAGTTATCATTGGAGGTGGGTCCAGGCCTCCAATCTTTCTGACCTGATTATCTACCTCGACTCCCACTGTTGAGAGGAGCCTTACTGGAGGTGACTCCTGGAGCTTAACCAGCATCTTTGCTCCAGAAGGGACTTTCTTTTTGTTACCTCACAATTATAAAAACAGACCACATCTCTAGATTATGCATGAGTTAAGAGTGATTTAAAGTACTTACATTATTTATTTGTCTTTAACCTTCCTGTGTGTGGAATTTCTCGAGCATCTAAGTAGAAACATTTGTACTCTACACAGCCTTATTATCTCTTCATAGCAATTATACTGTTCTCTTTTTGTAGGGATAGTGCCCATCCATATCATAGTGTATCTCATAATCGCCAAGATGTTTTGTCGGCGAATGATAGTTTGGTTTTGGGTTGGGGGGATGGGAAGGGGAGGGGTTTATTGGATTTATTGGGCTTCAGAGGATGCAGTTAGAACCAGGCATAAGGCCTTCCTCACTATAGATTACAGGATATGTTTTTTCTGGGACTAGTACACTAAGGGCTTATGGCAAACCTAGATGTGTCTTTTCCATGGCTGTGGGTCTAGGCTGGGGGGCCCAAGGTGTTCCGAGACAGTTTAGCTTTTTCTATGTACTGAGCTTCTCTGAGAACATAGGCAAGCTGGTTAGATTGGTTTCATTAAATGTAAATGGGTTAGGGTCACCTATTAAATGAGCTAAGATATTGCAAGAACTAAAAAAGCATAAGGCGGATATTGCTTGTAACCAAGAGAACCATTTATCAGATACAGAAAACAAAAGATTAAAGAGGGAGTGGGTAGGCTCCTGCTTCTATTCAATGGCTTCGTGTAAAAAGGCTAGGGTGGCCATTCTCCTACACAAAAACACTTCTTTTCAAGTTCATAAGGAGATTAAAGACTCAGGAGGACAATTTTTGATTTTAGTAGGGACACTTAAAGGTAGGGATGTAACTATCTGTAATGTTTATGGTCCTAATGAATATGATCACCGTTTTTTTGAGAATGTAACACAACGACTGCTTTTGAATAAGATAGGCTGGCTTTTTATAGTAGGGGATTTTAATTGCATACATGACCCCCTCTTTAGATAGACTTTCATCTCATAAGACTAAGAAGAACTCTGTGAAGAACACAGGTATTGCATATCTAAGTAACAGTTTACAGGTATTACATTACTGGAGAGTTCTCAACCCTACACTAAAGGATTTTTGAACAAGCATTCTCGTAGCTAAGTTGATCTCCTTGTTTTAATTTATAATTTTAGTTTACCGTAATCACTTATTTATATTAATATTAGTTCTAATTGGCAGCTAGAATTATGTTAAATTTTATTTACTGAATTATTGTAATTTATTTTAAATGTTTTTAAATGTTATTTTAGATTGTTTTAGTTTTTAATTATGTTATACCCCTTGGATATGCAACATGACTTGTGATGTAAACCGATATGAAGCTCCTACGAAATCGGTATATAAAAAGTGACCAAATAAATAAATAAACATGTATCCAGGGCACATACATCTCTATCCAGGACTGATTATATTTTAGGCTCCCAAGACTTTTTCCCTCATGTTCACCAAGCAATGATAAGAAATACAGGCGCTTCGGATCATGCCCCCATTTGGATAGATTTTCATATCACAGATTTTGAAAGGGGTGCTGCCTTGTAGAAATTTCCTTCATTCCTTCGGGAAGTTAGGGATGTTCAAAAATTTCTTCAAACACAATAGGAAGAGTTCACCTTATATAATGCTGTACATGCAGACTCATCTGGGTTTTTTTGGGAGACCAGTAAAGCGGTCCTCCGGGGAGAGATCATTGCTTTCTTAAAAGGAAGGAATGCCAAATTAAATAACATGATTTTGAATTTGGAGGCACAACTGAAGTTAGCCAAGTTTAGAATGATACAGAATTTGACCAAGACTACTAAATCTGAGTATTTTTCTATCCTGGCGAGCTTGATCTTTTGCCTCCATCAACAGGTACAAAGAATGTTATAGTTTTCAGAACATTGTTATTTTCGCTTTGGAAATAAAGCAGGCACTCATCTATCAAACACAATTCGGGTATGAAAAGGGACAGCATACATAGAGAAACTCCAGATCCCCAAGGATCCTGGGCTGCTAGGCGTTCAGATATCTGTGATATTCTCCATGGGTTTTGTTCCAAAGACAGAGTCGGAGTCTCTAAAGAAAGAAGAGGATTTGTTTTTTCAGAACCTTTACTTGCCTAAAATCTCAGAGGGTCAATTAGAATTCCTCAATAGACTGATACAGACATTTGAAGTATTAAATGTTATATCATCCAGTAAAACCTGCAAAGCCCCAGGCCTAGATGGGTTTTCATATGATTACTATAAAATGTTGAAAGATTATGTTGCCATCCCATTGCAGGCTTTTTTAAATGATGCCTTATGACAAGAACACTTTCCGAGAGGATTTAACACAGCGTATATTACAGTATTAGCCAAACCGGGCAAAGATCCAATTTTCCAGCTTCATACTGGCCCATTTTCTTACTTAACTGCAACTTGAAATTTTTGCATAAATTCTTGCTGATAGGGAGAGCTTCATTCTTCCTACTATTATCTCATCCCATCAAGTGGGATTTATTAAGGGTAGGATGGTGGGGACCCATATTATTAAACTGATTACAGCAATGATCTTCTGTAGAAATAGGGGAATCCCAGTCATAGCGTTTGGTTTTGACTCAGAAAAAGTTTTTGATAGAGTTTCATGGCCATATCTAGTCTTGGTGTTAGGCAGATTCGGGTTTAGTGGTGATATCTTGAAAACAATTTCCCTCCTCTATGATAACCTGAATTTGATTATTCTGGCGAATGGAGGCAAATCTGATCCTTTCCCTATTCACAGAGGGGTTAGATAGGGGTGCCCGATTTCTCCACTTTTATATGTATTTTTCATTGATCCCCTGTTAATAATGATCGCCGAAGACAAATCTATATCAGGTCTGGAAGTCGAAGGCACTTCCTTTAAAATTGCAGCATTCGTGGATGATGTTTTAATTTTTCTATCCTATCTCAAAGCCTTGTTACCGAAAGTTTTGGCTTATCAAGTCCAGTTTGGTGCTTTTGCGAGTCTTAAAATTAATCAGGATAAGTCAGAGGGTTTAGATATTTCAGGGAATTTATGTCAAACTTGGGATGGGACTTTCCCTCTAAGATGGGTTCATTCAGAAATGAAATACCTGGGAGTTAGGATCCGTTTAGATGCGCAATCAATGTATAAGGCTAATGTATAGCCAGTGCTACTGCTCTGGTCTATGCAAACTAACATTAGCCAATGGACGAACCAAACCCTTTTGCTTACAGGTAGGGTCCATCTATTAAAAATGATTGAGATTCCTAAATGCTATATTTGTTGCAAATGTTACCAATTTGGCTACTTTGAAAAATCCTTTAAGCATTTTCTATGGCAGGGAAGGAAGGCTAGGCTTCCTCTAAAATCTTTACAATTGCCATTGTTACAAGGTGGGCTGAATTACCCTAATTTACAGCATTACAATCTGGCCTGTATGCTCCAAATCAATAGGGATTGGCTTTTGGATTCTTCTTAATTTTCACCAAACGAACACTTACAGGCATGGTTGGGTGGCTTTTCTCTCTCCTCTATCTTACAAGTAGGCTGGTATGATAGTATGAAAGAATTAAAGTCTTTTATGGTAGTTACTTCTTGCAGACAAGCATGGTACTTAGTATGTATTATGTCTGGACAGACCGGAAGCATTACCACTTACCTAGACATTTGTGGAAACCCCTGTTTACCCTCGGGTCAGAATCAGGGGTGTTTAAAGTCTGGAGGCACAAAATGACTTACCAGCATCAGACAGTTATTCAAAGGAAATACAGGGGTGTTATGCAGCTTTCAAGATTTAAAAAGTACCTTTCAATTACTGCACAGAAATGTCTTTGCTTTTTTGCAAGTTTGCCACTACATCTCATCCTTACTTATTAAAAATCCTAGTTTAGGACTTTTAGGCAAGTTAGATACAATTTTTTCAGGAAGAGGTGGGGTAGAAACTCTCATGTACCAAATTCTCTAATGCTTTGCTTCTTTTAGAGGACCATCAGGATTATAGTGAGGTCATAGCACTTTGGTCTCAATGGCCTGAAGTAAAACTGACAAAGACCTTCACTACTGCTTTAATCACATCCTGGAGATCTCAGAAAATATTATACTGCAAGAGACACAATTCAAATTTGCATAGTTTCTGGAACTGTTCCCTATTAGTAATATGTGCCTTCCTGACTGCAGTATCTAATAGGTGCTCTACTATTTTGGGTGTCCCCTACCAAGTGATTTGCATTTTTTGTTGCTTGGTTTATACCTTCCTACTTCTCCAAACCTAACCAAACCCCAAATCATGTTTCTGGACAGAGCAGGGGGGTCATCGCTAAAAAGGTAATTTTGGCTCATTGGGTTGGTAAGGTTTCTCCTTCTTTGTCCTCCTGGGAGACTAGGATGTAAAAACTACTTACTTTTTAGCAATTATCTGCTAAAACACTCTCCGAAACAAAACGAAAAACTCTGATGGAAATTTGGCTCCCATTCTTGGGTACAGTCCCCACTGTGACTAAGAATGTAGTTCTTAATATATAAACCGGACCCTGTAATTCCAGAAAGACTACTGCTTACTCTTTGGATTATTGTGGTGCTGTCTGGCCAAGAGATCTTTCATACACTCAGGTACTAAACTGTTATCCTCTCTCTGTACCGCTCTTAGGAACATGACAGTTTACAAGATGGGTTGGTAGGGTGGAGGGAGGGAGTGGGGTTACTATGGATATTGTGCTTATTTACGTTTCTGTATGATGGTTGCTCCTGTTGTTATATATGAAAAAATCCTAAAAAATATATTTGGGAAAAAAAAATTAAAGCATTAATAAATTAAATTGTGTCTAAAAACAATGGGACTTCCTGAAAACAATGAGGAGGAAGTTAGTAGATCCCTGAGAGAAAATCACTGTGTTATTGTCAGAAATTGACAGGACTTCTAGAATCTTCAATTTGTCTTTGAAAATCTTCTTCCCTAAAGATTTTTTTTCTGCTTCATCATCTAGAACCAGCTCAGGAGGCAAATAACAACCAAATTAAAGGCCCAGTGGAGCCCATATTATTGCTATAACTATGTGCTGCAAGGCTAGTTTGGGGGAGGGGGGAGGGGGAGTGGGTATGAAAAGCAATTGCCTGGGGCATCAGCATGACAAGGAGCCCCCTTGGCAAAGTTGAGTGATGTCAACCTGGCCCTGGCTGGGCTCCATTCTTAGTTTCTGCCATGGGCCTCTGATGTGCCAAATTTGACAGGGAGAAGAATACTAATGAAGAAAGAGACTGTTGTGATCTAAAGATCTTCATGTTAGATATTTTTCAGGTTTTGATAAGGACTACCTAGTTTAGCGATATCAAAAGTTGAGAACCTTCTGTCAGGAATATTTGGAAGTAGGGTTTGAGATGTCTGTCTTGTTTCTAACCGGGCCGAGAACAGATAATAGGAAATCTCCATTTGTGCATTTTGATAATGCTAATTTGTTTGTATGAGGGAAAGGTGTCCAAAAAACAAAAGGCAATGCTTTACTTTTCCTGACCTAAGATGATAGTTAATGCTTTTTTAAAAATTTAATTTGATTAATTCATTACTCAAATTATTTGACTGAATTTTTGATGGCGTATTCAGTATGCAGTAATAGCTATTGATTTAATTTTGCATTATGTGATATCAGTGATTGAAACTGACTGATCTGTGAACTGGATAATGCTGTTGTTTATTTCTTAATTTATTTATGCTTAATTGTTTGGTCTCCTAAACCTGGCAAAATTGATTGCATCATTAATTTAGTAGGGGTGGTTAATGCCTTCAGGTTCAATTAATGACTTGGGCAGCTTTGATAAACGTATTATCTAAATCTTTCCCTTCCACATGTCACCAGCTCCCACAAACTGAGAATTCTTGTTTTTATCATATAGAAGATAATAATCATATTCCTTGTTTAAATCTGAATTTGAACAGAATTCTTTCTTGTACGTTACTCTATGTGGCATGATAAATTGGTCTTTTCCTTTTATTTTATTTACATTTTTAGATTTATCTTACATCCTATCATTAGTAGATCAAAGTGAGTTAAATTCAAGTACAGTAGGTATTCCCTTCTTCTCGGAGGGCTTCCAATATAAGGGACTGATTTATTAAAGCCACAAAGAGAAAAAAGCCTTAGTAAATCAGACCCTAAGCTTGTACCTCAGAAAATGAAGGATGAAGTCAATAGGCTTCCCTGGTTCTCAACATGATTCCAACACTCCAGATATATATTTATTTGATATCATTTCTATTCCGCTTTTCAGATTACATTCAGGTACTGTGGGTATTTCCCTATCCCCAGAAGCTAACTTAACCGGGATATTCAGTGCCGCTGAATATACCCGGCTATCTTAAAGTTAGCCGGATAAGTATATCCGGCTAACTTTAGGCCAGCCCTATGGCATGACTAGAGTTAGCTGGATAAGTTAACCACCTAACTCTGAATATCAGAGTTAGCTGGTTAACTCAGGGGTGGCGCAAAGCAATCTGATGCCTGAGGTGAGGGATGAGATGCCTCCCCCCTCTGCCCCCTCACACATGTTCTCTCACCACCACCACCCCCCCCCCCCCCCCCCCAGGCTCGCAATCTCTCATATACACACACCTCTCTACACAAACTCACTCTCACCAGGGCCTTGATCTTTACCATGAGTGGGACGTGCTCCACTCATGGCACGCCAGGGCCTTCATCTTCGCCGCGAAAACTGCAAAGATGGAGGATAGCCCGGCTGCACAGGAGGGGAATTCGGCGCAAATTCTGCACTTCACAGTAACACAGAATTCCCCCAGGACTATCCACCGGAGGTCCACGGGTCCTTTGTTTTTTTGGAAGCAGGGTGAGGTGGCCGCTCGAGGAGTTTGGGACTGGCAGCTTTTGCCACTTGCAAAGTTTGCTGCCTGAAGCGACCGCCTCACCCTTCCTCATTATAAAACCACCCCTGGGTTAACCTATCCGACTAACTCTGCTCCTTCCCGGAATGCCTACCACCTGCCCCAGGAATGCCTCCCAACTTATCCAGCTAAATCGTAGCTGGATAAGCCATTATCCAGACAGAATTTAGCTGGATAAGTAGTTAAATATTGTGGCTAAGCCATTTAGATGGATAACTTTTCAGTTATCCACCTAAATGGCTTTTGAATATCAGCTCATATAGATATACAAATATATATATATAAAATTGTTTTTTCACTGATCTTCAATACATTTTTGACTGCAAGCGTCCAATAATTTTATCCAGTGTTTAAAGCCATTTTCAACTGATAAGTAGCTCTGTGTCCAATCCAAGTGCTGAGGTAGGTGTACTCTACTAGATGTTCAAAGTCCCAGCCCTTGGATAGTCAGTTGCAGAGGGACCAACCATTCATTACAGTATCTCCCCCAGAGTTTGGAATTGGACGTGCCTTAGGCACACAGGGGGGCTAGTTCAGGTGAAATCAAGGCAGATGTAGTTTGCTTTCAGAAGGGAAGGACGTGCATCATGTGTGCTCTCTGATGGGTCGATACAGTACAGTGCACTCCGACGGAGCGCACTGTTAACCTGTCATTGGATGCGCGTTTTTGACGCGCTAGCGTTACCCCTTATTCAGTAAGGGGCCGAAAACGCGCGGCCAATCCCCCGAACCTATTAGCGTCCGCAACATGCAAATGCATGTTGATGGCCCTATTAGGTATTCCCGTGTGATTCAGAAAACAAAATGTGCAGCCAAGCTGCACATTTTGCTTTCAGAAATTAGCGCCTACCCAAAGGTAGGTGCTAATTTCTTCGGGCACCGAGAAAGTGCACAGAAAAGCAGTAAAAACTGCTTTTCTGTGCACCCTCCGACTTAATATCATGGCGATATTAAGTCGGAGGTCCCGAAGGGTAAAAAAAGTAAAAAAAAAAAATTAAAAAAAAGAATTAAAGCCGGCCCGCGGCTGTTGGGTCGAAAACCGGATACTCAATTTTGCCGGCGTCCGGTTTCCGAGCCCGTGGCTGTCAGCGGGCTTGAGAACTGACAAAATTGAGCGTCGACTGTCAAACCCGCTGACAGCCGCTGCTCTGGTCCAAAAGGAGGCGCTAGGGACGCGCTAGTGTCCCTAGCGCCTCCTTTTGCCTGTTTTTACCACCGGGCCTCATTTAAATACAGAATCGCGCGCACGGGGGAGCTGGTGTTCGCCCGCTCTCCCGCGTTTTTACTGTATCGGCCCGTGAGTTAAGCCCACTAGTCTGACATAGGAGAAGAGAGGCACATGCCTTGCCAGTTCCTGTAATAGAGCTGGAAGGAAGAGGCATATTAAGAAGCTTTTACAGTTTTTCTGATTTCTACATTTTTGACCTGCCATTCCTGGCAGGCTGTAACCCCTGCTCAGGTTGGTCAGGAGGGACTGTACACCTTTCAACCAGCATAAGAGAAGGTTGCAGCACCCAGTGTGAGACGAGATTCTGATTCAGGTTTTTTCCAGGTTTTGTACTTTTTTTCATCTTTGGGGAAAGGAAGAATTTTTCTGCCCCCTTTCTTTTACCCTGAACTGGAGATTTTCAGTAGCTGTTTCCAGTCCAGGCCTTTCCTCTTAGGAAGCCAGCTTTTGTCTTTTGAAGAGGAGTCATCAAGGGAAAAATATCTGGCGACACCCCATAGAGTTTCTACCCCGGGACACAGGACATTGCCAGGTGAAGTTTGGGATTCAGCATGAACCTCAGGTGCTAAGGAAAGGGATCTGCTCACTAGTAGGACCATTATCTTTCCCTCCCAGGGAGGATAAGCAGGTTCCAAGTCCCTGCCTGGAGGGGCATTTTCACAGCATTAGAGAGTATCCAAATCCTGGGAACACTGGAAGTATCTGGACATTTAATGCTTTGCATCTATTGATTATTTTAAGAGGAATTACAGTAAACTTTAAGTTGAACACCCATCCAGTGAGTCCAACCTGGTGCACCTGTCCCAAAGAGCTATGGTAACACCCACACATGGGAGAACACTGCAGCCTGGGCCAAGAATGCAGGCCTTCACCCCCACTGAAAGGATGCCTACCTTGGGAATACAGGAAAGAGGAACGAGATGTGTGAAGATAGCCCCAGTTTTAAATTAATTTGTGCACCCTTGGAGAATAAGTCCCTCCAAAGAAAAGGGTTACATAGGTTTTACACTTCCTCCCATTAGCTGGTAGATAGGATTTTACCTAATTCAGATGTGCTAATGAAAAGTCCCAATTGTTATACCTCTCCTGTCGTTCCTCTTCATTTTCCTCTTCCTGTAGTTCGTATCTGAAGGTACCTTTAGGCTCCTCTCCTCCCTTGGTGATCTCCTTGAAATGGTCCATGGAATAGACCCGAGTGGAGCCACTGGTCTTCTCCTCACCTTCTTTATTCCTTCTCCCGAGAATGGCTGTGGAGTCATTTCTCTTAGTGAGAGACACCACTTCCTTTAGATACTAAATAACTGAGTGTCTGGGCCCTAGGGCACTCCGTCAGATGGCAAAAAAACCCAACAAAAAACAAACCCTTACTCAAACAGGGAAACCAAAAATCGAAGGATGGAGGGGTGGAACAGTTCCTCTTCCTCCTGACCCAAAGGTCTGCAAAGCGTGGCAGAACAGGGGAAGGTACCTTGTCTCCTTACACTACCCAGGTCTCAAACTCAGAGACTCCAAGGTTCTTCCCTAGGAAAAAATAAAAAAGTTGCAGCAGGGGAACAAAATATTCCACACAAGAAAATGCTGGCAAGAGGTTATAGAAATTAAGAGCTCACCACCTCACATGCTCACACGAGGGAGCCCCAACCCATAATCATGCTAACTCTGTTCCCTCCCCAATTAGTTGATCCATTCCTCATAGTAGAGATCCTTTAGGCTGTCTACATAAAAAAAAAGACATAGAAAAAAAAAAAAAAGAAAGAAGATTTTGATGTAATTTTTTTTTTGTTTGCTTTTATAGGTCTTCCATGAGGGGCCCTTGCCACTTTTACTCGGTTTTCAAGTACAGAAGAGTACCGTGTGAAAACAAGATTATAGTGACCCCCCCCCCTTAAGTCAAGCCTCCTCTGCCCCCCACTGTCATTATCAAAATTAAGAATATTCACCTAAGGGTCATGGCATAGTTTTGTCCCTCAGAGAAATATCAGCCCTTTACATGCTCCACATGAGTAACTGACAGATCTACACTGAAGTATGTCAGTCGCTCAAAAGCAACAAGGTACACCTGCGCTCAGCCAGTCTAGGAGGTTATGAGAACCCCCAAAAGCTGGAGGTCACACCTTACCCAAAGTCCCAAGAGAGGAAGCACAGCGTGTTAAGCACTGGATGAAGAGACCTACTGGCAAGTGGCAACATGACGTTTCTCGAGTAACCTTTCCCTGACAGAGGCAGTTCTCAAAGCTTTTAACTGATGACATAATAAGCTGTTTTACTCCAAGAAGTTAACTACGATGTGGAAAAATCCCTTTTTGGTGTCATGAGTTCTAAATCGGCACCAAGAAAAACAGAGGAATGCTAGGCAACCTGGGAGAAGGCTGGCAGCAGGCGTGGGATCACAGCTTTGTCAAGCAGCTCGGAAATCAGGCCTCAGCATACTTTCCAGCCCTACTTCAGCCCAGCTCTGAAACATGACAGAACAAACCCAGTGAAGTCACCTTCCTTTAATGCAAGGCTTTGGAATTTTCTGACACACGAGGAGTTGCTTTGTTATTTAAGGAACACTGACTGATTGGGAAGGGCATTTTCTGATTAAATTCCATTTTTTCCATATTTGGGAGCTTTCTTATGCTTTTGGAAACCAAAATAAAAACAATAAGAATATGCCAAATTTTTTAAGAAAAAAAAGGACATTATTTAGGGAATTGGTTACTTCTAACTTCTTGGTTTGGCAGTTCTGGGTAATTTTAAAAAATGTATAAACTGATCTAAGCTTACCTGTAGTCATGACAACCAGCATTTCTTGGCCATTCCAACTCTTCAACTAAAAAACTGGAGAAACTGAAATTTGAGGGTGCAGCGTATTAAGATTTACTTCCATGCACACTCAAACCTTCTGATTAAAATCTGTCTCCACGGTGCAGGGCTTTGTCTGCATCTAGAGGGCATTTATTAGTTACCATCCTAGAGAAGTTCCTGGCTCTTGCAGAACTCAGCAGGAGCCGCATTGCCCCTTGCAGCACCTCCCTGATGGGCTTTGCGAGGGTGACAAAAAGCTTAGAGACAGGTCAACTGCACAGCACTGCTCCTAAACAAGCTCTCAAGTCTCCGAGAAAATAGCTTAGCTAGAAAAGCAAGGTATTTTATTAACAACAAAATGGCTTAAGATTTATTACAGATGTGCCTCAGGGATCTGTACTTGGACCGGTGCTTTTCAATATATATATAAATGTTCTGGAAAGGAATACGACGAGTGAGGTTATCAAATTTGCGGACAATACAAAATTATTCAGAGTAGTTAAATCACAAGCTGATTGTGTTACATTACAGGAGGACCTTGTGAGACTGGAAGATTAGGCATCAAATGGTAGATGAAATTTAATGTGGACAAGTGCAAGTCGTTGCACATAGGGAAAAATAACCCTTGCTGTAGTTACATGATGTTAGGTTCAATATTAGGAGCTACCACCAAGGAAAAAGATCTAGGCATCATAGTGAAAGCTCAGTGAGCTGCAGCAGTCAAAAAAGCAAACAGAATGTTAGGAATTATTAGAAAGGGAATGGTTAATAAAACGGAAAATGTCATAATGCCTCTGTATCGCTCCATGGTGAGACCGCACCTTGAATACTGTGTACAATTCTGGTCGCTGCATTTCAAAAAGATATAGTTGCGATGGAGAAGGTACAGAGAAGGGCAACCAAAATGATAAAGGGGATGGAACAGCTCCCCTATGAGGAAAGGTTGAAGAGGTTAGGGCTGTTCAGCTTGGAGAAGAGACAGCTGAGGGGGGATATGATAGAGGTCTTTAAGATCATGAGAGGTCTTGAATGAGTAGATGTGAATCGGTTATTTACACTTTTGGATAATAGGACTAGGGGGCATTCCATGAAGTTAGCAAGTAGAACATTTAAGACTAATCGGAGAAAATTCTTTTTCACTCAATGCACAATTAAGCTCTGGAATTTGTTGCCAAAGGATGTGGTTAGTGCAGTTAGTTTCAAAAAAGGTTTGGATAAGTTCTTGGAGAAGAAGTCCAGTAACTGCTATTAATCAAGTTTACTTAGGGAATGGCCACTCCTATTAATTGCATCAGTAGCATGGGATCTTCTTGGTGTTTGGGTAATTGCCAGGTTCTTGTGGCCTGGTTTGGCCTCTGTTGGAAACAGGATGCTGGGCTTGATGGACCTTTGGTCGGACCCAGCATGGCAATTTCTTATGTTCTTACGTTATAACACAAAACAGAATTCACACCACAAGACTGTACCGTTGAAAAAAGATAATAGTTTAGTACCAACAACACACATAAATAAAATATTTTGGTACAGAAATTTTTTGTAGGCATTTGCCATGGCCAACTGGGTTTGTGTAATCCTAATTTCCTTAGGCAGATTGTTCGAAATGTGAACCGCATAGGAGGCTAGGGAGGTGAAGTGGAGACAACCCGAAGTTCTGTGAAGGATAGCGATAATTTACCACTGGATCCTTTGCACACCTCTTTTAACTAACTTCAGTGTGTGCCGGGAGCTAAGTGATAAGGACTTCAAACTCAGCTTTATAAGGGAAGTGGTTTTTATGAATATTGGTCCTATTTGCACTTGCACTTCCATTTACTAATTTTTGATAAGCACAAATAATATATGGACGCAATAAAACTAGTAAGAGGTCAATGATTAGAAATAGCTGTACGAAGATGTTATATCATATCCAGAATCTCTGAGGTCCCAATATAAAAGTTTTTATAAGACTTTCTATACCAAAATATTTAGGCCTAGATTCATCATTCTGCTATATTTATATTTATAGCAGAATGTTGGCCTCGAACAAAAAAGGGGTGGGGGGAGTGATAGTGTGCAGCAGGCCGTATTGCGGTACCGCTGCACACTATCACCCCCATAGCGCTACGGGAAAAGGTGTAATTATTTCCCACGGTGCTGCCCTCGACAATGTGAAAAACATCATCGCCCGCAGCGCTGCCGGGACATAACTCCGCCTAAACCCCGCCCACACCCCTCCCTTTCCTTTAATTTGAATAAGTACCACTGCAGTGCGGCCGATATCTCATGCAGTACAGCGTTATCCCGCATGATAAGGCCCTAACGCACGCGATAAGGCCACATTGCAGCTTGATGAATGACCCGGGTATTTAGGTTTGTTACTGATACTGAATCTAAACTATGTTGATGGCTTAAGAAAATATATTTTGCTACACACATCCTATGGACTTTTTTTTTTTTTGTAACGTCCTGCATTCGGAGCACAATTGTTAAGGCTATCCTCATTTTATTTTGTTGCTTTCCCAGTAAAAAGTGGAAAAATAGGGACAAAAAGATGTTTTCTTCATTTGAGGGAGCATTTCATTAGCATAAGGAACACTTCATCTTCCCCATATTTATGAGTTAACAAAACTGAAATATCTCTTCAATGCCCTGATTTTGTGAGATTTAGAGGGAGGAGGGAAGGAAAAAGAGAGAAAGGGATCAAAATGTAAAAAAGGGAATTCTAAGGAATCACTGAGGGGGGGATCTTTTCCACCTTAGGGTTTTCGGTTGGAAGAGAGTGTGGGCCTGGCTCTCTTTTCATAACCTCCTGACCACATGTGTGCAGTCAGGGTTGAATTTAAAACCTGTAGCATGAATCTTAAGAAAATAAACCACATGAAAAGAGCACAGATTGAGAATATTACCCAAGGGACGTCAGAGGAAATTAGTCCAAATTTGGCCTCACTCTGCATGCATCTAAATCTCTCAATACATTTCTTACAACTTTATATCAGTATTTGAGTGCAAGTCAAAACTCTATAATGGCCTGTTTAGTTTAACAAACCACCTTTTAAAAAAAATTAATTCCTAGGAAGATCCTGCTCCCTTCAGCCATTTTATCCAACGCTCATTAAAAATTACCCCAACACCCCTGCGCTCACGGTATTAATCTTTAGAGACGACGCCTTGTCTACTGCCACATTAGACACTGAGCAGGCTCAGCAGCTCTTGTTCATGATCAGCTTTAAGAGATTTGTACCAGAGGCAAAGCCAGACATCACTCCCACCTGGTATTTCCCAGTAATCAACTAGTATGGTACCAAAATCTCCTGTGTGTTTATTTCCCCCCTCCTTGACAAATTTATACCTTGCATTATTTTAGTGTAAATTCTTATCATCGTTTAACTATCAGAAACTATGGGAAACCTATTTTATCTCTCTTTGGGATTACTTATGACGCCTCTTAACATACAGGCTGCCACTGCTCCTTGGCCAGCCTATATAACAAATGCAGAAGAAAAGCTAAAAATTAAATTAAAAAAAAAACAAAAAACAACCCCTTACCATGCAGATTATCTGTAAAAATGCTCTAGGCGAGGATTATTATTAGCTCAATAGTATTTATATGTAGGCAAGCAGTTCCCAGTAGGTGAATATACTTTCAGCACCTAGAGATTTACTGCTTTAATATAGATTTAACAGAGAGAATAAATGTGATCAATTTTATTTATTAAATACTGTACCAGAGCATTTGTTCATTTAGGGGTAGATTTTAAAAGGTGCGCGCGGGCGTACATGGGTGCGCGTGCTACCCGGCGCGCACCCATGTATGCCTGACTTTATAACATGCGCACGCAGGCGCGTGCGCATGTTATAAAATCAGGGGTCGGCGCGCGCAAGGGGGTGCACGCCAAGCCGCGCTGCCTTCCCCCGTTCCCCCTAGCCTGACCTTCCCACCCCTTCTCCTAACCTTTCCTCCCCCTAGCCCTACTCTAACCCCCCCCCCCCCCGACCTTTGTCTTACCTTTTCCGCCTGCCTCCAGGCAGGCGCAAGTTGCGCGCGCTGGCAGCCTGCCGGCACGCGATGCTCCGACACAGCGGCAATGGCCGCTGTGTCGGAGGCCTCTGGTCCCACCCTCGGACCACCCTGCCCCCGGACTGCCCCTTTAGTAAAGCCCCCGGGACTTACGCGCGTCCCGGGGCTTGCGTGCGCAGGGGGGGTTTGGGGTAGGTTTTCGGGGGGGTACGCGCGTACCCCTTTGAAAATCTACCCCTATATGCGTACACGTTACCGAATTTGTCCATACCCTTTCATATCTGCTAATTGAGTTACTGAAATGAAAGTGCACTTGACTGTGGCTTTTGGGTGGGAGGTCTGGGTTAAGTAGTGGGGTTTTGGGGGTGAAGTTCTGGAGGGTCTGGGTGAACCGGTGGAGGTGCCGGCAGGGCAGGTGCAAGCATATTTGGCACCCTAGGCAAACCTTTGGTCATTCACCCCTTCCCCCATCTTAATTACTGGCAACAGAGGCTCCAGTACTGCAATCCCTTCCTTGACAGTATTGGTTGCGGTACAGTATCCCTCTAGACATCACACTGGCGGTATTTTGCTTCTTCCAAAATCTTGGTGCTGTAGGCGGCCGCCTAGTTTGCCTGATGGGAAGCACCAGCCTTGGGTGTTGGCAAACTGACCAAGTGCAAGTAAGCATACAAGTAAGTATTTTCATAAATGGAGTACCCGCACTCTTTATAATATTCCTGCCTCCATGAACAACTCGATCGCCCTGCACATGTTATATTAATTACTATGCATGTAAAAAAAATATCTACGTGTACTTTGATAAAATGGGAAGGCACAGAATGTGTTTTCCTGCATCGCAAATATACACACGTATACTGAAATGCACACATACCTTTAGGGCAGAAACACGGGGAATTTCATTAGCATGCAGCTTCCACCAGTTTATAAAATACTAACATAAATCTTTGCGCTCCCACTCATGTGTGCATTTGGTGACTCATGCATACCGTTGAAAATTGGGCTGTAAAAATGAAGCTTAAACATTGTCAGACAAGTAACAGTCTAATGTCATCTTGTTTTCCCCATGCTTTCCTCTACATTTTTGCGTACCACGCCAGTATTGTAAGGCATAGGGAGGGTAATTCTGCAGCATTGCAGCTAACTTACGCGGTAATTATACGCACAGGTTGCATCAGTTTTCGGAGGAACTTACATGCTTTAAGTTCCTTTTGAAAATGATCCCACTGACAGAACTTACACAAACTTCACCCGCTATTTGGTTTGCACAAACTTGTCTGGAAAATTTACCTGCATAAAGGTGAATTTTAAAAGCCAGGTGCATGCATCAACTGGGGGATGCACGCACAAGTTGGGCTTGTGTGCGCCAACCACATTTTAAAAGCCACCCAGATGTGTGCATAGCTCCTGCTGTGCATACATCTCAAAAGCGTTCAAAAAAGTGTGGGGTGTGGGCATGGTCTGGGTAGGACATGGGCGTATCGGGACGTGGCCAAGAGATGTGCACGTAAATACTTGCGCACCTGGGCACATGCCCAGTTCTCTTGCTGTGCAAGTTTATCTCTGTTAGGGATGAGATATAAGTTGAAAAAAACTAAAAAAACTAGCCATACCTGAAGGATTTTAAGAGGCTGAGGTAACTGGAGGGACTTGTAAGCTATTCAACCAGGGGGGTTTGGAGGATCTAGCTGTTAACTGGGCAAACTGCTGGATGAACTGGTGAAACTGGCAATGTTGCACGCCCCTTTTAAAATTCCCCAGCTTATGTGGTAGAAATGGGATTTTTTCCTCTATTTAAAATTAGGCACATATATGCACGCAAGTTATAAAACCTCCGCATCCCTGGGCACGTGCTGGGCCTGGTACTTACATGCCAATGAGCGCCCTCGCTCCCTTTTTTCAAAGTCGGAACATATGCAGGTCAATGCTAACCCTGCCCAGATTCCACCCCCAAAATGCCTCTGCATGGGGCAGGTAAAGTATGCACAAAAATAGTATTTTGTACATACTTTTATTTGCACAAACCCCGGGTAATTTTGTAACAAGCCATTTAGGCAAACAATCATTGTTTTATGCTCGTAAATAGTTTTTAAAATTATTCCCATAGTAATTTAGACCCTTAGACTAAGACTATTCTCAGCATAGACTTTTTCTATAGGGTACAGGGTACAGTTTAAACCTTATATATGGTTGGTTTTCAGTCATACCCAAGGTAGAAGGGAGCAAACTGCACAACTGATTGGCCAGGTTTGGATGAGGAAAAGTATTAACTACTGATGGCCTCAAGAATGCTAATATATACACATTTCAAAATTCTTTACAAAAATTTTAAGCATGGTTTATATTCTACTCCTTTTAAGTTTTGAATACCCCAACCAATTGGTTAGTTCATAGTGTATACAAAAATACCATTTACAGCATCAGTGGCTTTTCCCATCGAGCCAGGAGAAGAGCCCTTCTGGAAAAGTTAATAGTCGGAACTTCTTCTTAGCAGAAATCTGGTAAGGGAGCAGCTCAGAGGCAGATGAAAACAGAAGAATAAAGTAAAGTCATCAACAAAGATGCAAAGCTTGCAAGGGTGTCACCAAAGTGTGACTTACTATAGACATCAGAGCCTTCACAGACGCGGGATGTGTGAGGTCAGGCAGAGTTAGCGTGTATAGTGTTCCCTGATACTCCCTATAGACATCGGAGCCTTCACAGACGCGGGATGTGTGAGGTCAGACAGAGTAAGCGTGTATAGTGTTCCGTGACACTCCCTATAGACATCAGAGCCTTCACAGACGCGGGATGTGTGAGGTCAGGCAGAGTAAGCGTGTATAGTGTTCCGTGACACTCCCTATAGACATCAGAGCCTTCACAGACGCGGGATGTGTGAGTCAGGCAGAGTAAGCATGTATAGTGTTCCGTGACACTCCCTATAGACATCAGAGCCTTCACAGACGCGGGATGTGTGAGGTCAGGCAGAGTAAGCGTGTATAGTGTTCTGTGACACTCCCTATAGACATCGGAGCCTTCACAGACGCGGGATGTGTGAGGTCAGACAGAGTAAGCGTGTATAGTGTTCCGTGACACTCCCTATAGACATCAGAGCCTTCACAGACGCGGGATGTGTGAGTCAGGCAGAGTAAGCATGTATAGTGTTCCGTGACACTCCCTATAGACATCGGAGCCTTCACAGACGCGGGATGTGTGAGGTCAGACAGAGTAAGCATGTATAGTGTTCCGTGACACTCCCTATAGACATCAGAGCCTTCACAGACGCGGGATGTGTGAGGTCAGGCAGAGTAAGCGTGTATAGTGTTCCGTGACACTCCCTATAGACATCGGAGCCTTCACAGATGCGGGATGTGTGAGGTCAGACAGGATAAGCGTGTATATTGTTCTGTGACACACCCTATAGACATCGGAGCCTTCACAGACGCGGGATGTGTGAGGTCAGGCAGAGTTAGCATGTATAGTGTTCCCTGATACTCCCTATAGACATCGGAGCCTTCACAGGCGCGGGATGTGTGAGGTCAGACAGGGTAAGTGTGTATATTGTTCTGTGACACTCCCTATAGACATCGGAGCCTTCACAGACGAGGGATGTGTGAGGTCAGGCAGAGTAAGCGTGTACAGTGTTCCGTGACACTCCCTATAGACATCGGAGCCTTCACAGACGAGGGATGTGTGAGGTCAGGCAGAGTAAGCGTGTATAGTGTTCCGTGACACTCCCTATAGACATCGGAGCCTTCACAGACGCGGGATGTGTGAGTCAGGCAGAGTAAGCGTGTATAGTGTTCCGTGACACTCCCTATAGACATCAGAGCCTTCACAGACGCGGGATGTGTGAGGTCAGACAGGGTAAGCGTGTATAGTGTTCCGTGACACTCCCTATAGACATCGGAGCCTTCACAGGCGCGGGATGTGTGAGGTCAGACAGGGTAAGCGTGTATAGTGTTCCGTGACACTCCCTATAGACATCGGAGCCTTCACAGGCGCGGGATGTGTGAGGTCAGACAGGGTAAGCGTGTATAGTGTTCCGTGACACTCCCTATAGACATCGGAGCCTTCACAGATGCGGGATGTGTGAGGTCAGACAGGATAAGCGTGTATATTGTTCTGTGACACACCCTATAGACATCGGAGCCTTCACAGACGCGGGATGTGTGAGGTCAGGCAGAGTTAGCATGTATAGTGTTCCCTGATACTCCCTATAGACATCGGAGCCTTCACAGGCACGGGATGTGTGAGGTCAGACAGGGTAAGTGTGTATATTGTTCTGTGACACTCCCTATAGACATCGGAGCCTTCACAGACGAGGGATGTGTGAGGTCAGGCAGAGTAAGCGTGTACAGTGTTCCGTGACACTCCCTATAGACATCGGAGCCTTCACAGACGAGGGATGTGTGAGGTCAGGCAGAGTAAGCGTGTATAGTGTTCCGTGACACTCCCTATAGACATCGGAGCCTTCACAGACGCGGGATGTGTGAGTCAGGCAGAGTAAGCGTGTATAGTGTTCCGTGACACTCCCTATAGACATCAGAGCCTTCACAGGCGCGGGATGTGTGAGGTCAGACAGGGTAAGCGTGTATAGTGTTCCGTGACACTCCCTATAGACATCGGAGCCTTCACAGGCGCGGGATGTGTGAGGTCAGACAGGGTAAGCGTGTATAGTGTTCCGTGACACTCCCTATAGACATCGGAGCCTTCACAGATGCGGGATGTGTGAGGTCAGACAGGATAAGCGTGTATATTGTTCTGTGACACACCCTATAGACATCGGAGCCTTCACAGACGAGGGATGTGTGAGGTCAGGCAGAGTAAGCGTGTACAGTGTTCCCTGATACTCCCTATAGACATCGGAGCCTTCACAGATGCGGGATGTGTGAGGTCAGACAGGATAAGCGTGTATATTGTTCTGTGACACACCCTATAGACATCGGAGCCTTCACAGACGAGGGATGTGTGAGGTCAGACAGGGTAAGCGTGTATAGTGTTCCCTGACACTCCCTAGTGTCAAGGAGTGCTTAAGAAAACTCCTGAGCCCTCTCTGGCTCTAGATCTTACTTTCAGTCTTCTGTCCTAGGAGGGGTGCCGAGGCTCCAGGGAGGTGCAGTTGGAGCCCCAGGATTTGAAAGCAGCTTGTGTCCGGGAAGACTTGCAAGCATAACAGAACCAGAGTTGGTGAAAGAGGAATTAGCCCCTTGCTCTCTGATTTAACTGATGTTTGCCATAAGTGTCTTATGAAAGGATTTACTGGATGGAGTCAAAAAGGAGGACGTCCAGACTTGCGGACAAGCTATGGAGTTGCCGACTGAGAAGCAATCAGAAAGAACTCAAGTGTTCAGGAGATTTCTTTTTTTCCAGTTTCCTTTCTGTCTGCTAGGGAAAGAGATCTGCTCCATCCAGGGTTTGCATCAGGGAAATACCCAGGAGTCTGCAGATTTCCATGACTGTGGAGTTTTGCTTTCTATATGGATGGCACCAGAACTAAATGCACTGTATTTCAAACAATTCACCTTATTTATTTATTTATTTATATTCATATTCTGCTGATCCACCTGCCATGTACCTGGTGGAGCTACATAGTTAAAACATAAAACAACAACAATACACTAAATTGAAAGGTAAACATGATAAAAAAAAAAACAAAAAAAAACCAACCTGCACCAAGTAATACAGTAAAGGATTGATTTTCTGGGACACGCTGTGGGAAGTGATTTGCTTTTTCATGAGAGCTGTTTGCGTTCTAACCCTGTGGGCCAGGAAGCTTTTGCTTCTCCCCCATCAAAGAACCCCAGAGGCCGCGACGTGTTAAGCCTTTATCCTGCAGCACTCAAACGTGCCCCTTTGTTTATGCCGAAGGTGGGATAGAGGCTTCATGCCTAAGTAAAAAAGAAGCAGCCAAACGGGACTGCTGTTTCAAAGATGTGGCACCAGAGACAAGCCCCCGAGGAAAGTCAGCTTCTGGTAATAAACTAAAGCAACAAAATTTGCTTGGTCATATTCTGCTACACATTTTTCTCCAAAGTAAAAATAAAATAAAACAAAACAAAAACAGGTCAGTCTAAAACTATTCCTTTCTAGGAGGCCATTTATCTCAAAATACCTTCATTGTCTTTTTCTAAATACAGTTCAGGGGCCAGTTTAGTAGCTGAAAACAGTGTTAGGCCTTTTGGGGGCTACCACAAGCAAATAGCTCGTTGATATATAAAGGCTCTGCAGGCATTAGATACAAGGCCTAGGCTATTGGTCTGTTATGTAGCCATATAGCTACTTACCAATCAGCTTTACACTAACCCAAGTAGCTCAAGTCTCATAGGAATATGCACCATGGATAAACCCTTCTCTCTTCAACCGCTGCGTACTTTGCACAAGGACAGTTTTGGCATTTTTACCTTGGCAGTCAGGTGAAAACACCACAGGGCCCAGCCAGCTGTCAGTCCTAGCTGAGACCAACTCTGACGTCCAGTATTATGGGTCCACTTGCTCTCTCTGCCAGAAATAAAGGCACATGGCACTGGCATCCACGGCCAGCTTTGACAGTTGACCATGACCCTACAATGCTCTTACCTTTTGTGCTTTCGGATTTCTTTAAAGCGCATGTTTAGATTTAATTAGTCTGTGCAGCTCCCAGCTAATCGGTAGTAAAACATTTCGATTTGATAATTTACATACAAAATATTGTCTTTTTCCCAGGGGGCAGATTTTTAAAAAGTACGTGCGCGCGTACTTTTGTTCGCGCAACCAGCCGCGCGTATCTTTTAAAATCCAGGGTCGGCGCGCGCAAGGCTGCGCAAAATCGGCAGTTGTCCCCCCCACCTTTCCCTCCCTTCCCCTATCTAACCCACCCCCCAGCCCTATCTAAATCCCCCTCTCCTACCTTTTTTAGTTGAGTTACGCCTGTCGCCGGCTTCCTGCTCCAGCACAGGCCACTGTGCTGGAGCACTCGGCCCCTCCCCCGGACCACCATCACACCTCCGGCCCCATCCACTGACCGCTGCCACGCCCCCAGGACATGCCCCCGAATGCCGCGCCGCCCCCGACATGCCCCCCGACACGCCCCCCAAGCAAAGCCCCGGGACTTACGTGCATCCCGGGGCTTTGTGCGCGCCGATGGTCCTATGTAAAATAGGCGCGCCGGCGCACGAGTGCCCTGCGTGCGTAAATCCAGCAGGATTTACGCGCACGGGGCTTTTAAAATCTACCCATAAGTGTGTTGCATATGCTATGTTTCAATTCAATTCCAGTTTAAATGAACTATTAAAGTTCACCCAATTTGTACATTGATTTTACCTAATATTGGTGCCATCTTGTGTTGCAAACTGTGAAATTCACATCTGGAGCAAGAATGTTTGCATCACTTAGATACTTTCTTCACTTCTGGACAAAATAACATGACTTTCTGTTTCTGAAGATAGTTTGACATTATTCAGTGCTGCAAACAATTCAATAATGTTAGAAACTGTACTCAAAAGAATGATTTCTTAAACCAACAAGTGGGTTCAGTCATACTGTCTCTTGCCATATGATTAAATATTATTTGCTTGTTGCAGAACCTATTGTATAGTTGTTAATTATGGACTTCGGTTAATTATATCAATATCTATCTTTATGTTTTACATGTATTTATAAAATGGGGGAGAAAGGCTAAATAGGTATAAGGGGATATTATTAGAGGATACTGACTCCCAGTTGTACCCCTATGTTCTACCCTCCCCATCCAGCAGGAGGAAAGCAGCACTTCGAGCCTCAGTTGTCTGGGTTTATTCTGTCATTTGAAAATTCAGGGTGCCAGTCCTGTGTGTGCAAACTTTGGGAACTGAAGCCAGCAGTAAAGCAGATATGAATTAACCACTGCTCTCCTCCAGGCAGTCTGAGGGAAATGGAGAAGAGACTGGGAAGGTTGGAGGGGTGGTGTTGGTGAGAGAGGATTGTATGGGCAGACAGGCAGGGAGAGGGATGAGAAAGGATTGCTCAGGGTGCAGTGTGGAAATAGGGAGAGAGAGAGAGAGGATCGTGTAGTGTGAGGGGACTGAAGAAAGAGAGGATTGTGAGGGCATGGGGAACAAGGACAGGATTGTATGGAATAGGCAGGAAAGCCTGCACAAAACAACTGGATGACACCCACCCCCCCATTCAGAGTCTTCATTCTGCAGCCAGCCTTGAGTATATACAGTATATTATATGAGTATATACAATATATTATATGAGTATATACATTATATTATATGACTGCACGGTTTCGTTTATTTTTGACTCTCTACCATCACTCATATCTATATATTCAGAAATAGAAAAGCCTCACTGATTAAATAGCTGCCAGTAAACAACTAAAGTTCTATCACGGAATTTTCCATTTTCACTTGGCAGCCATCTTTCAAAGATAATTGCCTAATTTAAATAACAATTTTTTCTTCTTTCATTATTTTTTCCCCACTGTCTTTATGTGTTCTCACCATGCTCCAATTTGTTGTCACATTTGGGGCATATAGCAACCTATTGAAAGACTCTGGGTGACCTTAATTTAAACATCTATCTAGGGCTATTTTCACACTACTCTACATTGTCTCAAAGTTACTGTTGGTAGAATTTTCACAAGCATAGGATCTATTTTGCTCTCAAAAAGCATAACTTTCAAACCTATCTGCAATACAACATTTGCGAGTGTAAGTGGATGCGAGGAGACTAATCCAGTATTTTATAAACTGTGTGGCAGTAGTTGTGCAGTTTATAAAATGCTGCATTTTTCTGTTCCATAAATAGGTGCATATGTTTTAGAGCGCGCAAATGCAAGAAAAAAATACTTTCTATACTCATTTTATAATCACACACACACACATACTTTATACACGAAACAATCGTGACATTGTGCAAACACCTAGAATTAAACTCAAGAGGCAGATATTTTATAAAGTCTGCGCAGATACCGTTTTGAAAATACTTACTTGCACACATACCTGGAATCACTAATTTGCCGACACTTCCACCAGTTCACCCAGTCCTTCTCCTGTTCACCTAGATCCTCTAGCACTTCACCCTGAACCCCGACCCAGTTTACCCCAGACCTCCCGCCCATAAGCTGCAGACATCAGACAAGTTCAGTTTCATGTGCACAAATCAAGTAGCAGGTGTGAAAGTGTACAAAGTTGGAAATATAAACACAGACAGTATATCTCTTACAAAATTGCAACTACAGGCCTAGGCCTGTACCTCTGAGCCCTGGCCCAGAATCCCTCTAGACTGCCCCTTACCCCCACCAGTACAGCGAATATGTGAAACTGAAAGTACATGCATACTCTCAATGTTTATAACAAACAAACTACTTGAAAGCCCTGAGCCACCATGGCTAAGATTTAGGATCCTCCTTGTGTGCTGTTCCCTCTGTTAAAAGCAGCGTGTCTTTCTGAGACAAGGGAGAATGCTTTTCCCATCCCTGCTCCGACCCTCTGCAACTCCCTGCCCGATCCACTCAGACTGACTTGTTGCACCAAGAGTTTTAGAGAGTTTCTGAAAAACCCATCTTTTTCGTCTGGCTTTTGACTCTGAGTCTTAGCAATTGACAGTAGTGCAGCGAGGGAAGGGGTGGGAAGGGTCAAAGAAAGCCCCCAGGAGGCTGGGCTGTAGGGGGCACCTGGGGGCCTCTTTTTGTATTTGTTTTTCAGCAGCAGGCAGGTAGAAAGCGAGAAAAGTATGTTATTTGAAATGTCTGCCCTTTCTGTGACCTTAAGCATTTTTACTTGGAGGATGGTGGTGGTGGGAAAGGGGTGGGGGGAGGGGGGGGATGCAACAGAAAGGAATTGGCCTCGGGGCACCAGAGACCCTTGCTACGCCATTGGAAACAGAAACAGTCACCTGATCTCAGGGCAGGCCAGGTTATAATTGTTGGTTATTTTATGGCTGTAGTCTTGCACATTTGTAATAGTGAACGCTGGTCGTGTTTTTGTCTTTTTTTTTTTTTTTTGTAATATTTTTATGTATGGATTGACGTTAGCCTCTATGAACTTCAACTAGGCTGTATACAACTTTTTTTTAAATAAAAAAATAAAATAGCATATATGTGCCCATAGGTTACACATGAATACGCTATTCTGACGCATGGAACCCCATTCAAACTTCACTCCAAAGTCCAAGGCTTCCGGTTAGATTTTGCCAAAATAAAAATGTTTAAGGGAAAAAATTAGCAACCTTCCCCTTATTTTTAAATGTAGAGTAAAACCGTGCGTGAACCACGCCTGAAGCGCCCAGTGAGATTTTTTAAGTCTTATAACTGTACAGCTCTTATAGTGAGGAATTCATAAGCCGTGACAAATGCATGCACTCGTCTGAAAGTCCACAAATAACTCTGGGGTCCATTTTCAGTCGCTTTGTGGCTCGGCTACTTATCCGGCTATCTAGCAGGGTATACTCAGCGCCATGGTTGTGCCGCTGAATGTACCCGGCTCTCTTAAAGTTAGCCGGTTAGACATAACCTTGCAACCTTAAAAACACCACCAGCACAGTCACATATATTAGAGCAAAGAGGAGAACAGTGCGTAACTCTGTATTCAGATGAAGGTATCTTAAGTCACAAGACTTTTATTATTTTATCCTTTGAGGGTGCTGGAAGCCTGCAGGTTTGGAGCGCAGTTTTTATTTCATGCTATAGAGACCGACAAAATAAGCGTTTTCATCCATAGACATAAAACAGAGGAAAAAACCTTTAGTACATCTGGCCTTATATTATTAAGTTAAATAGTCAAACCATCTCAAGCAATCAGGCGGTGAAGAGAAATGTCTCCAGATAAGAAAAAGTGATTCACCCTCACACACCTTGGGTCTTGGAGGAGTACTCCTCCACCTTTCCTTCTCGCCCCCCCCACACCACCACCACCATTGGTAGGAACCCAACATCCCGGGGCTGTGGGCCAGAGAGAAAAGAGTAGCCCTAGTTCCCCATGTAACCTCTGCTTTCCAGGCCCAGTCTGGTTCCAGTTTGATATAATCCATAGAATTCTGCAGTAGATTTTGCTAATCAGTCCTCATTTATTAACAAAAAAAGGGTTGTGAATTAATTTTAAAAAAACTGCAGATTTTACACGGGTCTAAATGGAAGGAGGTAGCAATCTGAAAGGCATGCAAACCCAATGCTGACATAAATATGCAATTGTTCAGTGATTTAGGAGGTAATTTTCAAAGGAAAATGTAAATGTAAAATAATGTAGCAATTTTCAAAAGCCCATTTCCCCACATTAAGTGCACTTAACGCAGGTAAAACCTATTGACAATACAATAGCATATATTGTAGCAATTAATGTATGCTATTGAACTGGCAATAGGTTTTACCTACATTAAGTGCTCTTAACACGGGTAAACAGGCTTTTGAAAATTCCTATGATTTATATTGTCCTTTGAAAATGACCCTGTATGGCTCCAGCAGCCTCCTCTAGCAACCTGTGGGCTCTTTCCCTACAGTGGCAGAGAATGAAGCTCGCAAGAGTTCACCCATTATTTCTAACCACCAGGAGACTTGCTCAAACCTCCTCCTCCTACACTCTTTTCCACACAAAGTCCGCTTCAGTGTCAGGGTTAATTTCAGAGCTAGATAAGTGTACAAAGCCGCTTCTGTGCTGGGCTGACAGGCTATTCATTATCCAGATAGTGTGGCTCCTCTCCCTCCACTAAAGGTCATGGCTCCTGGAGTGCCTGGACTTCCCTCCCAGTTACCTGATAAAAACACAGGTCCTTGGAGCCTGGGGAGAGGGCGGGAGGGGGGAAAGGCGGAGAGGGAGGAAGGGTGTCATGCTATGCTATCCACTGTGAATAACCGTCCTCCTTCTGCGCCTTGTATCAGACACAGACTGGTTCAAGGCCCCCCCCCAATTCAGCTACAGTGCCCGGAGGATAGTAAAGAACCTGATTTAGACATTCACGATCCTTCTCGCCTCAGGCAATAACATTGTTCAGCAGAAGGGCATCACCCCATCCCAGAACCACAGGAATGAGCATGTGTGTGTACATGGGTCAGAGGTTATGTGTGTGTGAGACAGTGTATGTATGCATGTCTGCATATCTCTGTTTATCTGTGTAAGTAGGAAAGAGGATATATGTGTGAAATGTATGTGTGTGCGTGTATGTGCACATGTATATATGTTGTGTGTCTGTGTGTACATGAATATATATATATATACATGCATGTGTATTCACACACACACATATATATATATGGATCTATGCATGTATATATATCTTATGGGACGCACTTATTTATTACAGGCCGTATAGTCTGCCATCTTAGCTGTTCATGGTGGAAGTGTGAATCTTAGCAATTAAACTTCCTCCCAACATGAAAACAGCAAATAGGAACATGCCAAGTTCTCTTAATAAAGGTTTGTGAAAGAATTTGCTGAATATGGAAGAATATCTGATTTTTCACTGAACTAGCTGGACAAACCTTGTTTAAAAGAAATGCCCATGGAAGGCACAAAAGCTGTGGTGGAACCTCAGAAATCCAGTGTGGTGGAACCATCCACAGCAAATTTGCCATCAGTTCTGCAAGGCTGCCAGGACTGCTTGGGATTTTGGTAGGATCCAAACTGGATTTTCCTGAGGCCTGGGTAGGGAGGGGAGGATTGGATGGGATTTCCTAGCGGATCTCAGACAAATCAGCGTTTTTCATTGAACTTGAAACAGGCCAAAAAACTGCCCCAGTCCAGCCTGAGGTTGAACAAGTTTGCACACTACACATCTGAAAGGACTTGTGTCATGCTGGGCTATTCTTTTCCACTCTTTACTCATCAGAGAGGGCTCCGTTTCAGAGTTTCCCTGCAAAGCATTGCCCGAGGAAGGGGGAAAGGATGAAACCGGCGATTCCCAGGACTAATGTGGTGGTCTCAGGGTGCATACATGGCTGCACACCTCACAGCCAGTTCACATGAGAGGAAAGCTCTGGATAGGCTGCTGCTGCTGGTAATGCTTCAAGAAATAAGTGGCAGTGGTCATTATTCATTCAATGAGCCTTCACCAGTGCTAATGAACCCTTTCCTGGGGGTGGGAGGGGAGGGCAGGCAGGTGTAGGTAAGGTGCTGATCATGCTTTGTGGATTGTGCTGGAAGGCGTGATTTCGCCTTCCAGCTGCTTTTTATCGTTCCAGCGGGCAAGCGCTTGTGGTTACACATTAAATATTGCGGTCCATATTCAAAAGCCTGTTGAGTGGGATAGGTACTCGGAAAAATTTATCCGGGCAACTTTACCTAGTCAGTGGCACATAACCTTGTAAAAGTGTGGCCGAATACTCGGCTCAAGTTACCTGGATGAAGTTATTCGGTAACTTTGCCACTCACCGCCCCCACTCCAAAGAGAAAAACAATGCAGCGGACCGAGCCACATGGATCTCCCTATATTCCTTAACTAAAAATAATGGGTGCCAATTTCCACCCACACCCCCCCAAACCACCAAAATTGCCCTAGAAGCCCAGCAGGAGAAGGAGAGGCTCTTACCTCTTCCCACTGGGCTGACAACTAAGTGCCGGTACAGCTGAGAGATGCTGGCACTTAGTATTTATTTGTTCATGTGACTCTGGAGTGAACAGACCAACCCTCATTTAGAGCTCAGTTCTGATTGGGCATTAGACCCTTCCCTGTCAGTTAGTTCTGAAATGGGGCTCGACTCTGTGCCTGTCAGGGGAGGGATGAATTCCCATTTAGAGCTCACTGGCAGGGAAAGGACCAACCCTCATTCAAAACTGAGACTTGTCTGTTTACCCTGGAGTGGCGTGAACAAATGAATGCTAAGTGCCGGTTCCAGTTAGCTGTACTGGCACTCAGTATTCAGCCCAGCGGGAGGTGATAAAAGCCTCTCCTTCTCTCGCTGGACTTCCAAGGCACTTTTGGGGGGTTCAGGGGAGAGATGAAGCGTGGGAATTTGGCACCCCACTACTTTTTATTTAGAGGAAGTGGCAAGATTGGCACAGCTCAGCCTGCTAGATTTTTCTCCTTGGGGATTGAGGGGGGGGGGGGAGGTATCTGGCACCGCTGGTCTCTTTTACATTTTCATACCTGGGAACGCTCCGGATTTAGCCCGGAGACTCCGGATATTTAAACAAATTTCCGGGTCTCCGGGCAGGAAGCTGAAATCTCCGGGTGCCGCACTGACCCACTGAGAGGATGAAGGACGCAAGCGCAGTGTTGGGTGTTGTTTGCTTCCTCGGCGGGTTTTGCCTGCGCTCCGCGCCTCAGCACACGTTAGCTCCATTTCCTGCTGACTCAACAATTCAGTGTTCCCACGGGGCACTTAACTGACCCAGCATTTGCAGTGGATGAGAGCATGGACAAGTTTCACCGAGGGAGGGCCCAGAGCAGGCACAGCCGTGGTAGCGGGGCTGGCCACTCAGGGCAGTGTAGGAGGAGGAGGCGGAGAGCAACAGTTGCCAGGTCCCACCTATCAGCGGCTGGGGCCTGAAAGACTGGACAAGGCAGGTGGATTCCCAGGACTGGTTCACTCCTCTACAGCAGTAATTGTGAGTAGTGGTGTGAAATTGTCAGTTCACCGACATGTGACAATATAGCGCACACACTCACTGCATAAGAGAGAGGGAGGGAGGGAAAGAGACAAGAGAGTGGCCTCAGGTGGAGAGGGGACAAGGGGAGATGGAGAGGCCTGGGGAAGGGAGTGAGGGATTTAGGGATTGGGATGGGGTGAACAGGGTCTGAGCTGTGACTGAGTGGCAGAGCAGAAACTCTGGGATTTGTGGGGGGGGGGGGGGGGGGGGAGAGAAAAAATGGTTGGAAAGAGAGAGTGCAGGGGACTCTGGGATTAGGTTGGTTGGCATGGGGACGATTGGGGAACTGAGTGGAAACTCCAAAAGGGAGAGGAGCAGGCCCTGGGATTTTGAATGGAGGAGAGGGTGTGGGAGGGGGCACTGGAGATTTTGGATTGGGTGGGGGAGGGTGCAAGAAGGGACTGGGGGGATTGAGTGGCAGAGCTTTAAGATTGGTTGGAAAATTTGGAGACTAGGAATTTGGTGATTGGGTCTGCCTGTTTTCTAGTTTGTGGTTACTTATTGTCTATTAGGTGAAGTTCCATATCTTACATCTGTTACCCAACTGAGGGATTCTGCAAGTGTGTGGCTTTCTCTTGGGTCACGTGTAGTTTCCATAGCAGTCTAGCTTGCTCTGTTTTCCAATGAGAGATGTAGTGAAGTAATGTTCTAGTATCTGTCCACACAAATCTCAGGGTGCGCAAAACTCAGACGTTCCCAGGTATGTTTATTAGGGCAATTCATAAGAACGATTTTGTGCAAACCTGATGAAATTTAAAAAATGTAAAGAAGCCAATATTCAAAGCCATTTAGGTGGCTAAGTGGCGAGTTTTGAATATCACTGATACTTTTTTAGCTGAATAGATAAGGGGAGTTTTTGAGGTGCTCTGCGGTAGGGATGTGCAGAGGGACTGCATACGTTGCATTCGGTATTCGTATTCGTTGGGGGGCAGATACGTTGCATTCGGCAAGGGGGGCCCCCGATACGTTCATGCGTTCATTCTTATTCGTTTCCCAGCTAAAATGTAATTAACTACAACCCCCCACCCTCCTAACCCCCCCAAGACTTACCAAAACTCCCTGGTGGTCCAGCGGGGTGTCCGGGAGCCATCTCCTGCACTCACACCCTCGGCTGCCGGTATTCAATGGCGCCGATAGCCTTTGACCTTTCTATGTCACAGGGGCTTCCTGTGCCATTGGTCAGCCCCTGAGACATAGTGAGAGCAAAGGCTATCGGCGCCATTTTGAATACTGGCAGCCGACGGCCCGAGTGCAGGAGGTCACTCCCGGACCCCCGCTGGACCACCAGGCACTTTTGGCAAGTCTTGGGGGACCTTCCGGACCCCCACAAGACTTGCCAAAAGTCCCTGGTGGTCAAGCGGGGATGAAGTGGTGGCCTCAGGCAGCAGAATTTTGGAGCAGCAAAAGTGCTCTCCCCCCCCCCCAAAATACTCTTGCAGCAGCCATCTCATCCTGCCTCCAAAGTCAACCTGCAGTGATTCTTGATGACATCCCACAGGGATGGGGGGGAGGGGGAAGGAGGAAGTGAGCAGGAGGAGAAGGGAGTAGAGTTGTGAGTGACAATGGAAGGGGGAGGGTGTGAGTGAGGAGGGAAGAGGGAGGAGGAGGAAGGGAAGGGAGAAGTTATGAATGAGGAGAGGAAGGGAGGTGGTGAGAGAGAGGGGAAGGGAGGAAGTGTGAGGGAAGAAAAGGGGAGGAGAAGGGAGGAGGGGAGGGAAAGAAAGGGATAGGGAAGTTGGTGTGAGGGGAGAGAAAGACAGGGAAGGGGATTGAGTGAGAAGGAAGGGAGTGAGGGAATGAGAGGTGGAGGCTGCAGCAACTTGTTTGTTAGAAGGGTAGAAAAATGTATGTGTGAGAATGTGAGAGAGTGCGAGCAAGCGTGTGTGTCAGAGAGAATGAATGTGAGTTAATGTGTAGATGAGAGAGCAAGGACAAAGTTTTGTGTGCAGCTTTCTTCCTCCCACTAATCTAAGATAATATCAGGATTAATGGAAATCAAAAGTTCCCAGGTATGTACATTTTTTCCTTTTGGTTTCTGAGTAACTTTAGGCCCACTATTTGCCTACCAGAGTTATCTGTATAATTTTGTCCATCTAGCACTGAATATCAGTTCTAGCTAGCCAGACAACACGAAACCCTGGAAACACTTATAAGAATGCCTCTTTTTAACTGGTTAAATTCTGTGGGATAATGAGTTGCACAGATAAAATTTTGCTGGGAAGCAGGGGTAAATATTAAAATCTTGGGTTTTATTTGGCTAACTCAAAAAGTTAGCTGGACAAACGCTTTGAATATTGACCTCACAGTAGATGCTGGCAGACAAGGGTCAATTGACCTACACAGTCTGTCCATTTGTTTCTGCCTACACTGCTCTAACCAAGATACGGTATATGCCAAATGCCAGCTATACAAGCTTGACGACGTTCAAGATATCACTCTTAATCTAAAACAGCTTTGCTGTTTCCCCTCCTTGCTTTTCTATCATTCTGGGTAGATGAGCTTAGAAGATTCCATACTTAAACCAAAACCCATTTTCTCCCACCCAATTACCAGTCTTCTCAATCCTGATCTTACCAATGGTCTCTGTTTCTGTCCCAAGCATGCTTAAATTCTGTCAAAGTACAGTTTTCCACCACCATTGTTGGCAAGATATTCTAGGCATCTACCACCCACTCAGCAAGGAATTATTTCCTCTGAAACTCCCCCCTTCCAACTTCATATCATGATCCCTCGTCCTTGAATTTATGTTTTCTGTGGAATATTGCTCTTTCATGACCTTTATCTAAATAAATGAATATTTCTATTATGTTCCCCTGTGGCAGTACAAGAGTTGCTGTGCATTCCACAGCATCAAAGCCTTTTTTTGAGGATTTGAAAATACAACCGTTAGCCTCCAAATCAGGTACTCCAAAATAAAAGAGATCGCCATCTATTGTAGCCGTGTCACTTGTATCCATTTCCTTATTACTCTACTCCTCCTTTCCCTTCTATCTTCCAGTGAGTACACTATAAATGTCATAAGCCTCCCAGTGCAGTGTTTGTTATGTAGGCCCTGTGCCATTTTGTTAGTCTTTCTCTGAACGGCCGCCATCTTTTCAATGTTCTTACAAAGGTATAAGCTAATCACAGCCTTCAAGGTGGGATCTCATTAGTAAAGTACAGAGAGGCAATATTGTCACCTTTTTTCTGCTGGTGATACCTCTGTTTAGTTATCTGGGCATACCTCTAGTTTCCCCTCTTGCTTTATTATGCTGACTGGAAATCTTCATGCCATCTAAGATGACTACTGGTGAGTCTCTTTCCTATGTAAAAGTTGCCAGTTCATGCCCTCCTACTTGCTAAGTGGCTAATGGGCTTTTCCATCAAAGATGCATGATTTTATGCTTCTTTACATTGAAACACAGATTCCAAACCTTTGAACATTCTTCCAATTTTTTCATGTTCCCCTTCATTTTTTCCATCTCTCCCAGCGTGTCTAACTCTGTGACAGATCACCGTACCATCTGCAAACACACATATTCTTCCTTCAAATCACACTGTAATGTCACTAATAAAAATATTACAAGGAACTGGCCCTAGCACCAAGCTCTGAAGTACCTCACTGGTCACTTTCCCTTCACCAGAATGGACTCTGTTGACCACCAGTGCAAATTTGAATGCTCAAACAAGTCTTCTTCTGGTTAACAGTTTTCTGTCACAAGCCCATACTGGCTAGTTTGCATTTCATTCTTCTTTGCAGAACATCCTCAGAAGCCTTAATGAAATACATATAGACAACATCTACTGCAACCTCCCCAATACATTAAATAGCCCAATCAGATAGAGTATGTCCAACAGGATTTTCCTATTGTGAAACCATTTTGTCTAGAGTCTTGTAATTTACTTGTTTCAATATACTGCATGTAATGTTGTGGCCAGCTACAGGAAGGCCCTGTAACCAGCCGCTCCTATCCTGAGCACTGTGGAGGCTACAGGACACCGCCAGGATCTCTTTGTAGCTGGGACGCTGCCATCTTATGCCGGGCCTGTCGCGCCGCAATTTCTCCTAGAGGCACACGCGCACACTTGTCCTGCCTTCCTAGGCCGTGCAGTAGGAAAATCCTGCCAGTGCTCCCTTGATGACATCAGCGTGGCTGGGAATTTAAACCCCAGCTGCGCTTCAGCCCAGCGCTTCAACAACAGGTCCTCCTGCCTTGCAGTATGTGTTGCTATCAATCTATCTTTGCCTTTGCCTCTTTGTCCTGTTGTCCTGCCTTGCCTTGTCTTGTTCTTGCCTTGCCTCGTTGTTGTGTTCTGGCCTTGCCTAGTTGTCTCTGCCTTGCCCTGCCTCTCTGTCCACCCTGCCTGTGTCTTGGTCCCCAGTGCCTTGTTTTGTCATGTCTGATCATCTCTGCTTGACTCCTGGTTCTGACCCCTGCTACGGATACTGACTACTCTTCTGGACTGCAGCCTGCCCTCACCCCAGCTTGGACCTTGACCTACCATCTCACCGCTTGCGCCAACTTTAGCCTGGACCCGGATACTGATCACTCGCCTCCTGCCCTGACCTTGGCCTGGACCCAGATACTGACTGCTCACTACCTGTCCTGACCTCTGCTTGGGCCCAGATACTGTTGCCTGCTGACAGCCCTGACCTCTGCCCATAATGTGACCCTGTCTGACTGCTACTTGCAGGACTTTTGCCTAAGCCCTGCCAGCACCTGGAACCCAAAGCTCAAGCTACGGGGAAACAGGGCTGGTATAGGGGAAGCCCCATCTCCAGTCCTAGCAAGAGTGAGTCCACCACCAGCTATCAAAGTGGGCCCTAGTAGGTTTGCCTGCTAGACTGCGTCAACCACGCCACAGCCCAAAGGCTCACATCCATGACACTGCATATCTTTTTATTTGGTAGTGTTTTCATGATTGTCCAATTCTGAGGTTAGATTGATAGGTCTGTGGTTACCTGCTTCCTTCTCGTTCCTCGTTCAGTTTCTTGGAACCTTTTCTGTCTCCAAGGACAAGCTGAGCAGAGCTGGGAATGATGAGGCCAGCACTTTCTGGAGCTCATTTAGTATCTGGGGTGTCTCCCACTAGGGGCCAACTGCCTTAACTATTTTCATTTGTGTATGAAGTACTTTGAGTGTGTCTCCATTGTAAATATATTTAAGTTTATATCACAATCATTTATGTGCCTCTTCCTGCCTTGGGTATGTTTCCTTCCCCTTCTTATGTAAATACAAAGCAAAAGAAATTGTTTAAGTTGTTTTGCCTTCTGCTGGTTCTTCTCCTTGCTAACGCTACTTTCTCCTTGCATCTTAACTATTCCCCCTTTGGCTGCTCATCTCTCCTTTATAGATTTCTCCTTCTTTTGATCAATTGGGAAGATTTCTCCTGTGTTTAGGCCTTTGCTTTTCAAACTGCCCTCCCTGGCTCCTTTTGTGTTTTTTTCTGATAATTTTGCCTATTTTTTATTTTTATTTTTTGTAGTTCCTGAATGCTAATGTTTTTGAGATTGATTTCTAAAGGGTTTAGGCTCCTACCTTTTGCAGTTAGGCTCCTAAATTGACCCACTCCAGCTGTAATGGGGAAAAGAAGCAAAGATCGAAAATGATTCTAGGCCAGCAGCAAAAAGTTCCAGATTGGCGACTTGGCAGCAAAATCAACCACGCTTGACATTATCACTCACCATGTTGATGTCAGCCCTCTTGCAGTCACCAATCCTAGTGAAGAAGGGGTTCGTTTTCAATAGCCCGTGTGCATGCTATTTGATGGATAATTTTGAAAGAAAAACTACTCAGGTACCTTCTCTTTGCAGATTAGGCAGCGTAAATTACACCTGCTCATAGCATGCTTTGCTCCTTTCGCCAGTGTGTGGGCAGCCACATGGGTACAATGGTGCATGGAATGTACGCAGGCTGTTTTCCTCCCCTGACCCAGGGAACACCTTTTTTTAACTCAGCTATAAAATGGGGGCGCTATTGGAGCCCCATACACGCTTTTAGCCGGACAGAGGAGGGCAGTTAGCAACCAAGTTAATTTACCCAGGTAAATTGTTGCTGGATTGGTCTCAATCTAATACTGGCCCGATGATCACTAGACCTTACATTTTCCCCTTTCATGGGGGTCAATGAGACTGTCCGTACCTGATTTAGTGAAGCCTTCCTGATACCCTGAGGAGCGCTGCTTCTAGATCATCCAGGACTTCTTCACTCCTGGCTAAAATTGCAGCAGGTGGGCTCTAGTGCTCCTCCAGGAGACTGAGGCCACCTGAAAGCAGGACCTCCCTTGGTATATGCTTCCCTCATGTCTCTCGTCATGTCTGAATTCGCCTCTTTTCTCTGTGCTCTATAGAAATCTTGGTTTTTTTTCCCCAAAGCAGCCCACAATAATTTAGTTGGGTCCCTGCTCTCACTGCACTTCAGTGGCTATAACTGTGTTCCTAATAAGTCCAACCAGTATCACTCACTCATTAGAACCAACTAACTGGTCACAGGCTGTTGGACCTGTGATTCTCCACACTCTGTGCCAGCAATCACCTTTGAAAAGCAAAGCATTTCCTGACAATTATTGCCCTTCCTGGAGATGAGTCAAGCTGCCCCAGGTTCTAGCATTTCTGCCTCCTTCTCTCTCTTTCTCTGGCTACTATAACATCCAAGGTGATTTAACGTGACCCAGAGAAAGAAAAAAACTAAACTAAACTAAGCCTGCCGGGCTTTGAGGCTGGGGCGAGATCTCATTTACCCCTGGACTGCAGTTCATGAGGCCTTTTATTTCTCAGGGAAGTGACCTATCAGCTTGCAGGCTTGGTGTACATAAACTGTTTCCTGCATTGTTACCACCTCCATGTTGAAAAGCAGAAAAAAACTATGATTAATGTAAACCACTGCTTTAATACATGCTTATTTACTCTTATACCACATGTAATCCAAATTATATTTACTACAGTGATCCCTCTTCTTGAAACAAAATCCCCTTGACAAACTCTTGACCTCTGCAGTTATTCAATCACGGTATTTGTTGCGGCAGTTAAATCCTTCTGTAGCCAACAGAAAAAAAACAACTCATTTGTTGGTTCCTGGTCTGTTTTATTTGAAAGGGGGGTTCAAATTATCAATGCACTGCATCCACCCAAGGAAGTTCATCATAGCCATTCTTGTTTCTAGTCTTTGCTCTGAAACAGATAGCTAGAGGATAGATACTCAATTAGTCTTTCCTACATGCAGACCACCTCAAAGCATAAGTACTACCTGGGATGTTTGTACTACCTCAATCCAGTGAACACAGTTCATTTGCTGGGCCTCATTTTAACTGGGTCGAAAGGGGGGTGGGTTAGTGCTGCCAGCAATGTGTTCTTACTGCTACTTGTCTTGTCCATATGCTGCACTGACTCTAGTCAGCAGAGGATCTGCTGCTTCTGAAAAAAAAAAAAAAAAGGTCTATGTGCTGCCCTCATTAAGCTTTCACTAGGAATCCTTATCCTGTCATATTTTCCATCCTTCGGCTGTGTCAATTATCGCTTTGTAACCAGCCCTGAGAGGTGGAGGCGGAGGAGAGGAAGGGCGGTGTGTGGAGAGACAGCGTCTCGTCCAGGTTCCCAGCTGTGGGCACACCCACTCTTCCCAGCAAGACAGACTCTGCGTGGGCACAGGTGGATCCCGGCTCCTTGCTGGAGCCCAGCTCGGCCTAGAGCCTGAAAGGAGACTTTCACTGCTGCTGGCTGTTGCTGCTGGATGGTCGCCATCTGAAACATTTGCAGGTGGCTTGGCCATATTTTGACACTTCCACGGTTGAGGCTGTGATAGAAATCTGAATATAACTAGAGCATGATGCTATATGAAGTGTAACGAGCGAGCTGCAATATTAAGAGTGTGCTAAAAGAAATGTTCTCTGGAGTCTGCTGGAAAATTTAAATTTAAATAAAGCGCTTGCTGGCAAATTGTTTTGATTTTGGGAAAGTGAAAAAGTAATAGACGTTCCAAGTGCCATGAACGCTGAAGCCATTAATAACTCACACTCCTTCTGTCTGAATACTGCCAATCATTTAGGCGGGGGTGATGATGATAAATGGAAATAGCAGGGCATGTACATGGAATATATTCCGTAGGCAAAGACAAACAACAAAGATACACTCAAGTCTGACATTCGGATAAAGTCCAAAATATAGTAATTATGTTATCCTAGGACATGTCAGAGGGAAAAGCTGCCACCCTGGGAAAAGGGACGAACGCAAGATGCAACACATTGGTGCTCACATCCCAGACACCATTCAGAGGCAGTGAGCAAAGACAACCAAGCTGCAGCCCCATCTCACAAACACCTTTTACCATGCTTTGAAAGGGAGCGGCCTAGTGCTTAGAGTGATGGGATGAGAACCAGAAGACCTGAATTCAAGTCCTACTTCTGTTACGGACACTTGCTTCAACAAAAAACACTTAATCTGCTTGTATCACAGATGCACAGGGCTGTGAATCAAGACCCATGTTTTGAACCAATCAAAACATGGGTCTGACAGCAAACAAAATCAGGTTCAGGTGGCATCAGTCTACTCCGCGAGCAGCAGGGCAGGAAGAGTATAGATCAGTTTCTGCTCCATGTCGGAGCAGGAGATGGGGGCCAGGTGAAGGAGAAGGTGAACGTGAAAGTGGCCCAGTCCCAAATAGGGTCAAAGAAAACAAGTAGCAGGTGACTTGAGCATGTGTTGGTCTGAAGGAGACAGCAGCAGGAGGCCAGGCCCGGCATATCATTCGGAGGAGGAGGCAACAGCGTGCCTGATCCCCACACAGTACTGGAGGAAGAGGAGGAGGAGGGGGTCTAGATCTGAAAAAGGCTTCAACTGGCACAAGAAGGGGAGGAGAATAAAAGAGAGGCACAAGGAAGGGAGGAAAAGAAAGAAAGAGAGGAACAAAGGAGGGAGAAAGGGAAGGGAAGGAAGGAGGCAGAAGGAAGGGAAACAAGAAGAATACAAGAGCATAGATGGGTAGTGGAGGCATCTAGACAAAGGGTCATATGGAGGGAAAGTGGGGGTCCTAAATAGACGATGCAGGAGAAGAAGCATAACCAGACCTTGGGTGGGCAGGGGTAAGAGCAGTAACAGAGGGGAAGTAGGAGAGGGAAGAGAGAGATGGTGGTAAAGATCGGAGGAAAAGTCTAGGAAGAAGAGTGGTGCATTAGAGCTTATAATATATGATAGAACTAGCAATGGCTGTATATGTGCTAAGGATGTGCTTTTGTTTTTAACAACATAAGCAATGTCAATGATAGAACTGAAACTGATAATAAAAAAAATTCATGAAATGTATTTTTAAAATTTTTCATTTAATGTGCACTGTGTTGATTTAGTGCACACTATTACAATTCTAATAGTGCTCACTAATTCAAATAGTGCGTACTAAATAAAAGATAGTGCACACTAAATGAAAAACGTTAAAAAAAAAGGAAAGCCTAGCGAAACAAAATAAAACGAAAAAGGATGGAAAAAGAAAAGTTTTATCGATGCACACCCTTAATGTGCGTTGATGCGCCTTTCACAAAGCTGAGCACAGTAGATCCTACACAGTGATTTCTGGCACTACAAAATAATGCAGGAGACAATGCTGAGAGAACTTTCGCGCTCTCTTCTACCCTTCCACTAATTTCAAGATGAACAAACATAAATGTTTCCAGGCAGATACAGAAGGGAACTGGAGAAGTAAGGCATCAGACTAGATCATGGAAAACCATCTCCATAGCTACCATCTTCCATTTTCAGAGCTGTAGACTAGAAGGACCTGGTTTGTTGCGTCACATAGATGCTAAAATTAAAAAAAAAAAAAAAAAAAGAATTGAGTATCGATCCTAGGAGCCAAGTTGTATTAAGCTAGCTGTCATCCAAATGCAAGTACAAGAATGAGAAATGCAGAGCTAGAGACACTGAAGAGTAGTGGGACCCAAACCCAGTCATGAGATTTAGAGGAAAATTCCATTTTCCTGAGATCCTCTATTCCAAATTTTCAGGACATTGTGGCATTCTAACCCCAAGTGGGGCAGTTCAGTACTGAACTAAAAATAAGAACATAAAAAATGCCATGCTGGGTCAGACCGAGGTTCCTGTCTCTGACAGAGGCCAATCCAGATCGCAAGTACCCAGCAGATCCAATAAAGTAGATCCTAATTCTTGTTACTCACTCCCAGGGCTAGTAATAGCTTTCTTTAGTCTACCTGACAAATAATTTGCTATGGACCTTTCCTCCATGAATTTATCCAAGCCTCTTTTAAATCCCACTATGCTAGTTTCCCATGGTTCGGGCCGATTTTTTTTTCGGCTGTCCTGAACTGAAAAAAACCCAAAACACCCCAACCCTTCAGATTTAATTCATTACAACCCCCCACCTTCCCGACTCCCCCAAAACTTGCCGAAAGACCCTGGTGGTCCAGCGGGGATCCCGGGAGCGATCTCCCCCTCTCGGGCCGTCAGCTGCCAGTAAACAAAATGGCGCCAGTGGCCCTTTGCCCTTACCATGTGACAGGGGCTATCGGTGCCATTGGCTGGCCTCTGTCACATGGTAGGAGCAATGTACGGCTGGCACCATCTTAAAAAATGGTGCAGGCCATCCATTGCTCCTACCATGTGACAGGGGCTGACCAATGGCACCGATAGCCCCTGTCACATGGTAAGGGCAAAGGGCCATCGGCGCCATTTTGATTAGTGGCAGCTGACGGCCCGAGAAGGGGAGATTGCTCCTGGGACCCCAATGGACCACCAGGGACTTTCAGTAAGTCTTGGGGAGTGGTCGGGCAAGTCTTGGGGGGTCGGGAGGGTGGGGGGTTGCAATTAATTAAATTTGAAGGGTTGGGGTGTGGTTTTTTTTTAATGTGCCCTTTCTCCCCCCCAAAAAATGTTAAGAAAACCACACGAATTTCGTGGGTTTTCCTATCATTTTGGCGCCCCCCCAAACTATGACGAAATAGGAAATATCATCTATATTTCCTATTTCGTGGCAAATGAATGCACATCCCTATTACTTTCTACTATTTGTTTTAAATCTGCCTGTGGTTAATGTCATGGCGTGTCCTCTTGTTTTAGTAATTTTTGAAAGAGTAAATAACGGTCCTTTTCTACCCCTTCCACCCCACTTATGATTTTATAGATTTCAATCATATTCCCTCTCAGTTGAGGCTTTTCCAAGATGAAGAATTCTAGCCTGCGTAGCCTCTCATCACAGGAGAGATATTCTATCCCCTTTATCATTTTTGTTGCCCTTCTCTGCACTTCTTCTATTTCTGCTATTTCTTTTCTTGAGATGGGTCGACCAGAACTGCTCTCAATACTCAAGGTGCAGTCACACCATAGCTCGATGCAGAGGTAATATGATATTTTTCATGTTATTCTCCGTTCCTTTTTGGATCATTCCTAACATTCTATTTGCATTCTATTTGCTGACAAACACTAAGCCAAGGATTTTAATGTATTGTCCACAAGGACTCCGAGGCTTTTTCCTGGGCGATAACTCCCAATACAGAGCCCAGCATTGTGTACCAATGTTTGGGATTATTTTTCCCTACGTGCATCACTTTCCACTTTTCCACGTTAAATGTCAGCAGCCATTCAGTTGCTCAGTCTCCTAGTCTCCCCGCCCCCCTGCAATAGCTTGCATTTTAAAAGTGGTTGTACAATAAACAGGTTTTAAACAAATATTCTGCATCTCTGTTATATTACATTATTATTATAAACAGCTGTGATATGTCACTGCCAGAAATTCCAAGTGACATGGTGCTGGAAACTATAGTTACAAAACAAAGATCAGCAAAGCTGGATTTTAAACTATTTCAAGTTTTCAGGGAAAAAAAATGATTTGAATTATGTAAAGGGGCTTTTGGTCCCTTCACTACAGTCTATGCTCCTTCCAGCAGAGGACATATTTAGGTTTATCAGCGTAGTGAGTGGATATAGACCCATTTCCTAAGGTATTCTAAGTTTGAGGGATAGGGGACAGCCTGTCTTAGTACCTCATTGTCTTCAGAGTCCTTTAGTGAATACAGAGGGCCACAGAAAAGTCCCTTCGGTAGTGCGTCTGATATTTTACTCGAAGCATCTGTTCCTGAGGAATCAAGCAGTGGGGTGGAGAATACTCCTGCTCTGACGGAGGATACCTCTCACCCTGAGTTTGTGTTTCTACAGGGAAAAGAAGACTTTGATCCGAGTTCTGTGTGTGAACAAAGAACTTTTGCAGGAAGAGCCAGAAGTGAGTACCAGGCACCTGTCCAGAGATAACCAGCAGTGTGGAGAGAGTGAGGAGAAAAAGAGAAAGCTGGCCATCTGGTGCCCTGATCCGGGAGTCCAATAGGAGTCCAGAGGAGAGAAGGAGAAAGGTGTGCAGGAGAAAGATTCATGCATTGGAGAATCAGGCACCGAAAAGGGATCCGTGGGAATCAAGGAGCCCAGCATCTGTCCAAGTGAGCCTGAAAGCCCCAGGAAAAGGAGTGAGGGGATCCCAGGAGGGTGCACCGGCGGCAACGATTAGCAACTTCCTTGTAAAATCTTAGTACCTGCTTTGCGGATGTCAGTCTGAAAGATTGTTAACTTGCAACTTTCCAATGTAAACTGTTTAGCAAAGGCTTATTATTTTGGTACACCAGTACCATGTGTCGAGTGCCTCCTCAGTTATGTACCATCTAACTGCCTTGGCCCGTGAAGGCAATATCCACTCCCACTGTCAGAGGATCCATGCCAGGGTTTTGCAGGATGGAGTCGGAATTAAGTCCTGGAATCACATGTGCTCTGCAGCTTAAATTGTACCGGAGGGGCGGCGGGGTGGCAGGGGGTTATAATTATGAGTAATGGGCCTCGTTTTGAAAGTAGCTGCAAATACCCAAATTGATAATTTGGGTATCTGATTAGGGGCACTGACAAATTGCCTCGCTCTCTCTCCATATTCACAATCAGCTGGTTGTAATGGTGCAGCCAGATAAGTGTACCTGGGTAACTTTAGACTTCCTCAGCAGCAGGACTGACTTGTCCGGCTAACTTAGGACTAGACTTACCAAGCCACAATATGGCTACAACATGCATTAACAGCATTTAATGTGCGATAAATGCTGTATGTCGCGCAATATTTGCAATATTGTGCGATGATTGAGCCTGAAACCCTCTCCTATTACAATGAGCTGCTTTGCATGGCATTTGCATGCATGAATTTTGCAAATCCATGCAAAGAAGCTCATGCCTACCTAATACTATGATAATAAAATAAAGCGGCTGATTTAGAAAAAAAATCTGCCCTGTTATTTTATCACATTTGAGGGAAGTGTAGCTATTTTCCCCGCTTGAAAATTTAAAGGGCCAAGCGGCTGAAAACCAACCCACCCAAGACTGAGAAAAAGACCACTGCCTGCCTGCTCTCTCACTACCTTCCGCGGTGATGTGGTCCCCAACAAAAAAATATAAGTTTTCAAAGCGCACGGCGACAGCCTGCCCTCTTCCCTAGCCCTTCCCTTTTATCATTATAATTGCCCTCAATGCAAGGAAACAAATATCTCCCTTTCAAACTTCTCCCCCCCAGCAGCAACCCCACCCCCTCCTGGGTTCAAATCTGAGAAAATCCCTGGGTCTAATGGCTCCCCCACAAATCCTACCCCCACCACCAACCTTAAAAAAAGATCCTGGTGATCTAGGGAGGCACCTTGAACCCCCCTATCTCCCTAACTTTAAGAAGGCTTGTTAGTGTATAGTGGGGGCGTGATCAATGCCATTTTCCAAAATGGCGTCAACCTGACTGTGCTCCTATCACTTGATAGGGGCACAGTCAGGTTGACGCCTATCACATGATAGGGGCAAAGCTGATGCCTAGCACATGATAGGGGCAAAGTCAGGTTGAAGCCATTTTGGAAAATAGCATCAACTGGGCACAGAGTTGGGGGGCGGGGCACTCCAGGCTCCCTCTGTACACCAATGAGCCTGCTTACAGGTAGGGGATTGGGGTGGAGTGTCAGCTGCCCCCCAAACCATCATCTCTTTTTTGGGGGATGGGGTGGGTGTTGTGTATTTGTCCCATGGTAAAAAAAAATCATGAATCAGTCACAATATTTTGTTGGAGAGGGGCTCAATATCGTAGGGATGACTCTCTCCCATGTTATTTGGCCCCTCTTATGATAAAATATCATGACTTTGTAAATCTTCCCCTTAGATGGATAGGTAGGAATATCAACTCTTATCTGGCTAAGTTAGCTGGATATTTTTTTTCCACATTTTGATATTCTGCCTTTTTCCAAAATTGGTCTCGAAGCGAATTGTAATTAAATAAGGATGGCTAGTAGGAAATTAGTACTTAAGAGACACATTAGCTCAAGTGTCATGTGCAGAACCATCGAGTCAGTCTCAGGCATAGTGGGTATTTCTACTGCTAGGAAATAGATTGGAGAAAGGCCTGGATGAACAGCCATGCCTTTACTTTCTTCTGGAAACTGAAGTAGGATGGTTCAAGTGAAGGGATAGAGGTATCTCATCCCAGAATTTGGGTACGTAACAACCAAAGGTCCCTATCCCACCCACCACTTAGCCAGTTAAGTGTTTAGCCATATAAGTAGTTATCTAGCTAAGCAGTGGCCACTGAACGTGGTCAAATATACAAACTGTACCACTTTGCCAGATAAGTCCAAATGTATCTGGGTAAGTGGCACTGAATATTGACCTCAGGGAACCCAAAGTACTTTTTACTGTTTTGTGAATGAACCTAGAAAAGCATACATATTTGAAGAGTCCTAATGACGTGAACAAGGTGTTAATTAAACTAATTTTTAGAAGCTGAAAACTCCATATGCCTCATTTTGCACAGCGACATAGTAAATGAAAGCAGATACAGTTCAATATGGTCCATCCAGTCTGCTCAGCATTAATTTTTGTCTACTTTGGGTGGACACGTGGTCAAATTCCCATTCACTCCCCTTTCCCCAGAGTCCCTCACTCAATCTTTCAAAGTACCACCACCGTCTTTTAGGGTTGTAACTTCTGTCTGTGCAGGTAACTCCAGTGCTTTCTTACAGATATGATGGAATCATAGCAATGCTGTTTTGGGGGTTGTATCTGTCGCTCTGGGCAGGTTGCCCCCTCCCCTCCCCAGTGATTCATTTCCATCCTCTTAAGTTTATCCCATGCTTTTTTGGAATTTCACTACTGGTTTTTGTTGTACCACCTCCTCTGCAAGGGCATTTCAGACATCCACCACCACTTTTTCCATGAAAGAAAATATTTCCTGATTTTGTTCTTGAGTCTACCCCTCTTGGAGCTTCATATTGTGACCCCTAGTTCTAGAACTTCCATTCCACTGAAAAAGGTTTGCATCTTCTGCATTATTAATACCTTTCATAGATTTAAAGGCCTCTATCATATTCCCCTGCCTCTCCTCGCCTCTGGGGTATATACATTTAGAGCAAAAGAACATAAAGTAATGCCGTGCTGGATCAGATCGAGGTTGTTACTTTCATGAAGTGTCCCCTTGTTTTTGTATTATTTGAAAGGGTAAATAACCACCCTTTATATCCTGTCCACTTTACTCATGATTTTTTAAACTTTCATATCCCTGTCTCTATTGTCCTGAAGTCTCTTGTCATATGACTTCTGATGCAGACCCCACACCAATTTGGAAGTATTCTCTTGGTTGTGGAAGTCTAAATAATAAAATCCAGATATTACACGAAAATAGAACCATTTTTGCATGTCAGATACTTCCATCTTCTAATTTTCTGATAGCAAGGTACTCCCAAGGTGATAGCTGAAACCTGGGACATGTGTGGAGGGAGGTAATCATCTCTCATACACAGCACCACTCAGCATTATTGTAGGTACTCAGTGCCAGTTACTATACATAGCGACGCCTTAGGGGGAAATCAGCCCCTGGATTTTTCCAGCTTGAAAGCCAGCTTGCACAAGTAATTATGACCCTTGCATACAAGACCAACAATCAAATGAACCTATGAATCCTTTTGAAAAGTTGTTTTCTGAGAAGCAGAGACTAGCAATTTGGAGCACTTTTTGAAAACTCCTGTTCTTGAAAGCTCATCTCTTAGTCGATAAGGTACCAATATAGCCCCTTTGTCACTTCTGCTGCGACATACTAACATGTCTGGAAGGTTAAAATGGTAACAATTTGTTTGATGAGCATGCAAGCACTCTCCCTCTTACAAAAAAAAACAACTTTTGTTCAATCTTTTTTTTTTAACTTAATTATCATTGTAATAAACGTAATAATGCCAACACTTGAACAAAACTACAGCAAGATCAATGCTTCCCAAACCTGTCCCAAGCCAATCCCACAGCTGTTGGATTTTCAGGATATCCATAATTTAATTTAATTTAATTTAAATCACTTTTTCATCAGAATGCACAAAGCAGTTTACAAAATACAGGACAGATCATCATCACTCAGAATAATAAAACATAACAATGTATCAAATACAAAGTAAGTATCAGAACAAAATGCTTGCGCATGAGAAATTTGCATATGGTGGGTCTCCAATGTATGTACATTTATCTCATGCATATTCATTGTGGATATCCTGAAAATCTGACTGGCTGTGGGGTCCCTAAGAAAGTAATCCAGAGCTTCCTAAACCAACATTTCAAAGGTCCATGTGATGTCAAGAAAACCCATTCCTTAAGTATTTCAAGTTGATGCAACCACGTGGTTATCTTCTAAAATAAATGCAGCCTCTGGAACACATGAAAACCAACACTTCTCCTTTCCATTTACAACTCCGATACAACTGAAATGAAAAAGAATTTGCTGTAATGCAGGAAGGCAACTAGCCACTATTAAAGTCTAAAGAAACAGCAGCAAGAAAAGATTCTGCTTGCTGTGCACTAACGTCGCCCAGCACTTCCAGACCAAAGACGCATTTCTGCTCGAAAGTTACACTGACTGTGAACAGGACACAGGGGGTACCACGTAAGTCAGCACTGAACAGAAAGAGCTAGTCCTGCAGTAAATCCTTCCAAACCAACAGCGCCACACATGGGCCGGAAAGCCAGGAGCTGAGCTCCCTTACCCGATCTGTCGGTTTGTGGAAGGTGCTTGCGTGATGACCGAGCTGGACTGCGGTGATGGCATGGCTTGTTGAATCACAACGCTGGTGTCGTGGTTTGGCATTCTGGCATTACTGAGCTGGTGAGATCCATTTCCTGCCATTGCTCCTCCAACTGCATTATGAACGGAGATATTCTACGAAGAGGGGACAACAAAGTAGAAGGATTTATTACTCATGAACATTACACCTAGAAGGAAGGCACCCACTGGCAATGGCAGCACACTTAAATATTCTTTGTCAACTATTAAATTGCCGGATCTTGCTATAGCCAAAAAAAGTAACTATATTTTTATGATGTAACAAAAGTGGGAAATGGCTGCTGCAGGACTGATCACTGTGTTCATTTATATATTTGTTAAATTTAGCTCACACCTTTTCATTGGTAGCTCAAGTAGATATTTTTCTGTCTCCAGAGCTCTTACAATCTAAGGGGCAGATTTTAAAAGCCCTACGCGTGGCGGGCCTAATTTCAAAAGGCCCGGCGGCGCGCATAAAGCCCCAGGACGCGTGTATGTCCTGACACTTGAAAAAATGGGCGGGGTGGTCCGGGGAGGCGGGGCATGACCGTGGACAGAGGCATCTGCAAGGCCGCTGGGCACAGGGGATCGCGCGCCGGCAGTTGGCCAGCGCACACAAGTTACGGGTTTGTTTTTTTTCAGGCTGGGGGGCGGGACAGGTAGAGGAAGGGAGGGGAAGGTGGGGGGGGGGGGGGAATGAGGAAAGCCAGCTGGTCTCCCCGAGGGCTCGGCGCGCGCAAGATGCACTAGCGTGCAACCCCTTGTGCGCACTGACCCCTGATTTTATAACATGCGCGCGGCTGTGCACGCATGTTATAAAATCAGGTGTACATTTGTGCGTGCCGGGTAGCGCGCAGAAATGTAGGCCACGCGTGTACATTTTAAAATCTGCCCCCTAAGTGTTTTTCCTTCTGGGTAACATATCACAGCCTAGGTAACCTGCACGATGGCGGCCTCACATCCTGGGGCCACCATCTTTTAAAGGAGCTGAGTAGCCCTCTAAAATCCCTATGTCTAGAATGAAAAAACTCCTGGGGCTCTTCTGGGCCCCTCTCCCAGCCTTATACCCCCACCACCTCCTAAGTCACACAAAATGTTACACATTTTAAAAAGAGTAAAATATTCTGGCCCCAGCACAGGCCCCTGGTCCCAAACCCCACTCCCTTGGATTCAAAACTGTTAACTTCCACCTCTGGACCTCCTCTCCCCGCCCCCTCCCCCCCAAATCCCTCAGAGACTCCAGTTCAATTCTTTAATATCCTTGGTACCTAGCGATGTCTGAGGCCTGCCTAGACATCTGGGTCCAGCTGCACCATGTTCAAAATGGCACCAGCCAGTCTCAGGAACACTTCTGCCCTATCACATGATGGGGCAGAAAACCTCTGGGTTCCTTCACTCTATTGAAGCTCCTCAATAATAGATGCGTCCCAAATGGAGAGTGTTAATAAATTTACTACATCAGTGATCTTTACTATTTTTCAAGCGGGAGCCATTTTAGCAAAATAATTTTTGTATGTGAGCCAAGGCTATCGCTGGACAGAGTGACCAGCACACTGAGTAAGGGAGCTCCCCATCCAATGACATGGGAGGGTCCTTCTCCCACAGTGCGGTTGACCCTGCTGCTCAGGTGCACTCAGAATGACTCGTGTAACTAAAATGTCTACTCCCTCATATTCTCCCTCCTCTCAAATTACCCTCCTCAAACCCAGCCACACCCCAGCCAGTCTCAACCACTACCTACCTCTCTTAACAGTCAACCTGCTTCATCCTGTCCCCCCACTCTCCTCTTCTCCAAGCCAGTTCTCCCCTTAATCTTTCATCAACTGCTGTGGAAACTTGCTGCTAGTGCTGCCTCTAGATCCGCTGTTCTGTTTTTATTCCAGCACTCTATGACTCTCGGTGAGTTTGAGCTGCATGGTACTCGAACTCCCCACACTGTTCTCAATCTCATGAGAATAGTGCAGTCGTTTGGGCATGGAGCAAATCAAACATGCTGAGAGTTGTGTGGTGCAAGCAGAAAATAGAACAGCTGTTGCCATCAGCAAGCCTTCGGAGAAGGTTATGGGAGAGTGTTTATTGGGGTAGAATCAGGGAGCCACACTTAGGGTCAATGGTAACCACCACTGGCTCCTGGGGCTTACAATGAAGGCCACTGCACTACACCTCCTTTAAAACAAATCGAAGAAAATTCTTTTTCACTCAGCGCATAGTTAAGCCCTGGATTTCATTGCCAGAGGGTATGGTTACAGTAGTTAATGTAACTGAGTTTAAAAAAGGTTTGGATAAGTTTCTAGAGGAAAAATCCATAAACAGCTATTAATTAACAAGCAATAGCTTGAGATGTATTTAATGTTTGGGTACTTGCTAGGTATTTGTGACTTGGATTGGCCAGCCACTGTTGGAAACAGGATACTGGGCTTGATGGACCCTTGGTCTGACCCAGTATGGCATATTTTATGTTCTTATGTTCTTCTGTCCTGTGATATGTCTTTGAAAACACACCTCCATCACTAGTAAGGGACAAGGCCATTTATTGCTAGAGATGTGATTTGGCCATACCTTTCGGTTCGGCCTTCGTTATTGGCCCACTGCGGGAAATTTCGTTTCCCGTGGTTCAGGACAATTTTTTTTCGGCTGTCCTGAACCGAACCCCCCCACCCCACCCCAACCCTTCAGATTTAATTAATTACAATCCCCCACCCTCCTGACCCCCCCAAAATTTGCTTAAAGTCCCTGGTGGCCCAGCGGGGGTCCTGGGAGCGATCTCCTGCTCTCAGGCTGTCGGCTGCCAGTAAACAAAATGGTGCCGGTGGCCTTTTGCCCTTTCCATGTGACAGGGACTATCGGTGCCATTGGCCAGCCTCTGTCACATGGTAGAAGCAATGGGCAGCCAGCGCCATCTTAAAAAATGGTGTGGGCAATCCATTGCTCCTACCATGTGACAGGGGCCGGCCAATGGCACAGATAGCCCCTGTCACATGGTAAGGGCAAAGGGCCATTGGCGCCATTTTGATTAGTGGCAGCCATCGGCCCGAGAGGAGGAGATCGTTCCCGGGACCCTTCCTCTTAGTATCTCCCCCCTGTATGTTGACTGGATATTCACATCATAGTTTATATTTTACCTCTATTAATTTTCTTTTTTTCTCTAAAACGTAATTGGAATATGTGGTGATAATTTTCCTTTTAAATCGTGTGTCTTGGATGTTTTTGGAATTTTTCAATAAGTAGATAATGGGAATCTAAATAAATAAATACATAAAAATAATAAAGATTTCCAGTAACGATCCCCCTGAGCTCAATATGGTACAGCAGACACATAGAAACATAGAGCATGATGGCAGATAAAGACCATACAGCTTATCCAGTCTGCTTAGCCACATTTCCCATTCGGCTTTACTGTCCCTTCCTCCTCCTCCTCCTCCTCAGAGACCCTCTATGCTTGTCTCAAGCTTTCTTGAATTCTTGCACTGCCCTCGTCTTCATCACCTGTACAGGGAGACTGTTCCACGTGTCCACAATCCTGTCTAAAAAGACATATTTCCTTAGGTTACGCTGGATTCCACCCCTTTTCGCCCTCATCCAATGACCCCTTATTTCTGTTGAAAGAGGCCCATCTCCTGTGCATTCATTCCTTGGAGGTATTTAAATGTCTCTATCATGTCTCCCTTTTCCCACCTTTCCTCCAGGGTAACAATAATAACATAGCAAGTAGGGATGTGAATCGTTTTTGAACGATTAAAATTATCGTCAGATAATTTTAAAATCGTTCTAAGTCGTTAGAGTGCACGATACAATACAAATGCCCCCGATTTATCGTCAGGGGCATTTGTATTGTATTGTTAAATAGGGCACGGGAATTATTTGGGGGAGGGTGGGAAAACCGGCACACCAAAACAACCCCTAAACCCACCCCGACCCTTTAAAACCAATTCCTTACCCTCCCCCACCCTCCTGAACCACCCCAAAATGTTAAGTTATCTGGTGGTCCAGTGTGTGTGTGTGTGTGGGGGGGTCCCAGCGCGATCTCCCGCTCTCGGGCCATCGGCACCATTTTGGCTGCCACTAATTAAAATGGCGCCGATGGCCCAATAAAAAAAACAAAACACCTGACCCTTTAAATCGACCCCCCACCCTCCCGACCCTTTTTTTTTAGGGAGGCCCGCGCAGCTAAAAAAAACAACCCACCCGACCCTTTAAATCGACCCCCCCCCCGACCCCCCCAAACCTTTTAAAATTACCTGGTGGTCCAGGGGGGCCTCGGGGAGAGGAGAGATCCAGGGGGTCCTCGGGGAGAGATTTTCTGTTCCCAGGCATCAGCTGTTCTAAAAAAAAAAATGGCGCCGATGCCCCTTTGCCCTTACCATGTGACAGGGTATCCGTGCCATTGGCCGGCCCCTGTCACATGGTAGGAGCACTGGATGGCCAGTGCCATCTTTAAAGATGGCGCCGGCCATCTTTACTCATCAGCCCCTATTATAGAGTATAGAATAATAGGGGCTGATGAGTAAAGATGGCCGGTGCCATCTTTACTCATCAGCCCCTATTATAGAGTATAGTATAATAGGGGCTGATGAGTAAAGATGGCCGGTGCCATCTTTAAAGATGGCGCCGGGCATCCAGTGCTCCTACCATGTGACAGGGGCCGGCCAATGGTATGGATACCCTGTCACATGGTAAGGGCAAAGGGGCATCGGCGCCATTTTTTTTTTTAGAACAGCTGATGCCTGGGAACGGAAAATCTCTCCCCGAGGCCCCCCTGGATCTCTCCTCTCCCCGAGGCCCCCCTGGATCTCTCCCCGAGGCCCCCCTGGACCACCAGGTAATTTTAAAAGGTTTTGGGGGGGGTCGGGAGGGGGGGGTCGATTTAAAGGGTCGGGTGGGTTGTTTTTTTTTAGCGGTGCGGGCCTCCCTAAAAAAAAAATTAGCGATGTGAATTGGAATCGGAAACTATTCCAATTCACATATCTTAACGATCAGATTCCCCCCCCCCCCTACCCCCCCAGCCAAATCTGATCGTTAAGACGATCTGGCACACGATTCATATCTCTAATAGCAAGTCGTTTAGAGTTTGTGGCTGCCATGCAGATCCTCCCCATGCCTTCTACTTAGGGTTAGTGCAAGTCCTTTAGAGCCATCCTCAGTTCTAAGGCAGCAATGAGGGGAGGAGCAGCCAATGGAGCTGGCAGAGGTTCCCTAAGTTCCCTTAATATCTTCGGACATATCCCATCTGGCCCCCATCCACTTTGTCTACTTTGAATTTTGCTAGCTCCTCGCAAACACAGTTTTCTGAAAATTGCTGGAAGCCTACCTCGCTTTCAGCCCTATTTGCGGCAGTTTTTCCATGGTCCTATTCCAGGCCCTTCCTCAGTGAGCACTGAACAGAAACATTTGTTCAGCAATTCTGCTCTCTCCTCATCAGATTCTACATATTCCACATTTTCCCCTCTTGAGTCTTACAGTCCTATTTTTTGCACGTCCCTCTCTCACTAAAATATCTTTAAATAAAATGTCTTGCTCCCCCTTTTACCATATTAGCTGTTTTTAATTCTGTTTGCACTTTTCCTCTCCTGACTACTTTTCCAGTTTTGGAGTTTGTTTTTTTTTAGCTTTTCCAAATATTGTTGCCTGTCTTCCTTTTTTTTTTTTTTACGATCTGTTTTCCCTTACCTTTTCAGACACAGGTTTATGAATGCTACCCTTCCCCCCCCCCCCCCCCCCCCCCCCCCCCCCCCCCCCGTTACCTGTTCAGACTCAGTTTGAGTTTGCTATTTGTCAGTGCTGGCTGGGATTAGGGCCTGCAGCCAAAGCAACATGCTCCGTCCTGGGGAGGGAGGAAGGATCACTGCTGCTGCTTTACCATCCCCTGACAGATATAAAGAGCTGTGTTGAGGGACTGCCTTGGAGGAGATATCCTCCAGGCCTCGGGGCTGACAAGCAAGCTGGATGGGGTTTCGGGTGGGGAATAATAAAATAAAATCTGTGAACTCCGTTCCATAATTGCAATAAGATATAGCACGCCATATGTTCCACTGGCTGTCAGTGCTCCTTGGGTGGGCAGAGGCATACGGCTAAGCATTGTGTTTCAAGTTTCATTCCACACACCAAGAACACCAATGTTCACTGCACAACACAAACTGGTGCTGCCTTCTTCCTTGATTGCAGGGCTTTTTTTTCAGGGCGTACTTCCCGCCCGGTACCGAGTACTGGCCCTTTTTTCCTCCATCTGCTTGATTTACCCTGTGCATGTGCACCTTTTGTTTCCCAGAAAGACAGCACCGCGTAATTATATGTCACAGAACATTCAATCCATGTGGAAGTTTGACCACTGTGGCCCTTGTTTTCTGTAATCCCAGAATAGGAATGTGTTTAATATCTAATAAATGAGCCTGACAGATCACACATGGAGAACGATTTACTAAGTTCTGTTAAGGATTTACCACACGGTAGGTGCTTCACTACAGAGATAACATGCAGAATTTGAAATTCTGCACATTATCCACCCATCAACAAACCTGATGCAATGCGAGTATTGAAATGATTTTATTTTCATGCAAATGCATGCAAATCTAGGCATTAATATGGTAATAACATAGCATGGATTGTCATAAAGTCTGCAATCTATGTTATGTTTAAAGTAGCTAAAACCTCATGAGTGTAGCTAACTTTCCCTGGGAATATTGGGATACTAAGTCTGTCTTGATGTTCCCATATCTCTCTTTAAGGCTCTTGACTGGCCCTCATAGTGCCCTTCATAATAGTAAAAATATCCCTGGGGTTCCTGTGGGTCCTCCCGTCTCCTCCCCCCCCCCCCCCCCCCCCCCCCCCCCCCCCCCCCCAGCCAACCCTTGTAGTGGCTGAACCGTAAAACTAAACGAGAAAGGACTCGAGGTGTTCTGCCGACAACCTCTCCCATGTCCAAACCTCACCCCATTTTGGTCAAAACATTTACCTCCTGTCTCCAAACCTTCTTACCTCCCCCATCCTAGCCCATATCCCCTGTCTATTCCCTTAATATCCCTGGTGGTGCAGTGATCCTGGAGCTCGCCCTAGGGTACCGGGCTTGGTTCTGCCATTTAGAAAATGGCGCCAATTGACTGAATCTATGCTTTCGACCCATCTCATAATGGGGGCAAAAGTCCCTATGTGGCTAACTGGTCTCATTTTTAAAATGGCAGAATGGAGCCCAGAGCTCTAGAGGACGCTCCAGGCTTCACTATACCACCGGGAGCATGAAGGTAGTGTACAGGGGAAGGGTCATAGGGGATAAGTCAATGTAGGGAAGATGGGAGGTAAAGAAATGAACCTGGCAAGGTAAAATACCAAAGTGAAATTCAGGTTTCATTAATGCCACCAATGTTATCTCAATAGCACAGCAACTCTTCTAAAAAAAACAAACAAAAAAAAAAAACAAACAAACCCAGTATTCTTTAATAGGGATGTGCTTTTTTTTGGAAAGGACATGAAAATATTATTTGTTATGTAGTTCGTGTTGTTTTGCATCTGAAACATAGAACCATACCACAAAATTTTCATATATGGTTTTCAATGCTCTCTTTGAAAAAAAAACCAAACAAACAGAAAGCCAGTAGGTTTGGGTTCACCCACTCACCTACTCTCCATTTGTATACAAAAAAAGTGGCACTGGGCCTGCAGTCAGCCTCCCAGGCCCCCTTCCTATTCTTCTCTGATCCATCAAAACTGCCCGTGCCGAGCCAACAGCAGGATTCCTCCTTACCTGCTCTCAGCTCAGGACTATGCGCTGGCTAAACTAAAGAAAAAGCAATGCTGTGCTGGCTACATTGGAAATCTTCGGTTTAGCCTGCACAGCTGGCATAGCACTGCCTTGTCAGAGCAGCACTGCTTGCCCAGTCAATAACAGGTAAGGGAAGAGCTCAGCTGCCTGCTTGGCACGGGGAGGTGGGGCTGGGAGGACTGATCAGGGGTCTGGTCTACTTTTTTTGTACACAAATTGGGTGGGGATGGGGGAATAGATGAAGAGATAGAGGTCCCAGGCCCAATATGTTTTTTGGTTTTTTTTTAAAGGGCAGTGGGAGGGAGTTTCAGGAGGGAGGCTATCCTGGCCCAACATCATTTTTTTTTTAAAACACTTGACATAAAAGACACATAGGCTGAAACGACACAGATGAAACAATGTAACAACCCAAAATGCAATTTTTTTTTCATGCACATCCCTATTCTTTAATCTCCAAGTAATTCAAAATTAATAACAACTAAATTATTATATGTCAGGGTCGTTTCTCCTGGTTATGGTATTGCACAGCCCTTCAAACAATAAACAGTTCAAAATCATCTATTTAACAGTAATACAATAAAAATGGAAAAATGTGCTTGACAGAAGGAATTTTTTTAATTCAAAATGGTTTTATATATTTTTTAAATACATATTTAACAATAACAGACCACGCAACTCCATCACTGACATTTGCATCACAGTTCCGATTCCAGCTTAAACCTTAACTTAGCAAATCCCTATCAATCTTCATGCTAGAATTTTCAGCTCTTTCCCTACTCCACAGAAGGATTTTTTTTTTCCCAGTTGCTTCTGGGGGAGCAAAAAGTCGGTGAGGCAGCTAGCACTACTGTCAGTGCTCCCCCACTCCAACTGCCTCCACCCAGCCTTTGCCCCCTCCCAATCTTCCCCCTCGGGACCCCTTCACGTCCTCCTGCCATCATCTTTCCCCATCACCATTTTTTTTGGCTCTGAACCCCTTAATTTATTTTTAATGGTGCAATTAAAGCAACCCACCTCATTCAGAAGCCACCATCATTTATTTTTTTGTAATCAAAAGAATCATTTCCACAGAACAATAAACATGATGGGGCTTTGGAAGGATATTCTTATAAGAGGAAAGTTCTTAGAATCTGTCAGGAGTTCTAAAATAGAATCTAGTATCACAATTTTTTTGCCACAGAAAATTATCACAATACAAAAATGGATAGGTTACATTTGGGTATTACAGCAGGTTCACGATTTAATTATCAAGACGTGTAACCAAAAAATGCATTGCTGTTTTCTACTTGCCTCTTATGAAAAAGATGTGTGCGCTTTTTCCAGCTACTTCTATAGAAAATTTGTAGTTGGACCCAGGCCCAACAGCTGGCTAGATCCTATTGTGGAATCCTTCGCTCTCAAAGTACAACTGTCAGGATTGTTGAGGCTTTCACTCTCAGGGATTTAAAAGGCTCTGTCATAAAAATTCAAAGACTGACCGTGATACATAAACAGCAATATAATTTCATCCAAGAGATTCAAACCATATGGAAGCAAAGATAACGATCAGAAACCCTACGCTCTCAGTTGTTGTTGCTCAGACGAATGCTTATCAAAGAAAGGCAAACAAAAGGGACTATTTCCAAATGTAGCCCTTAAGAGAAAGTTTGGTGGGGACAAGGTGTTCCTTGCCAACCACTAGTGACTTTGGGGCAAAAACTGGCCCTAGCTATTTGAGCTCTATAAGCAAGAGATGCAGGTTTCAGAACCCCCCGTATATAGCATTCTGTGGCAAAGCCTACATGGAGATTTCCTAAGATGGAGACCCGATGAAGAGTCCTTCATCAAACGCAGGAACCTAGCGCGATCTATTTGCTTTTGCACTTCAGTGACAGGGAGCGGCATTTGCCGCGGCAATCCATCCACTAGATGCTTTCGGAGGCAGGAAGTCTGTGGCGGGCAGGGCCCCCTTGGAGTCCCTGCTAAGGAGTGTTGCATAGTTTCTAGGTCGGGCAGCACAGAGTTAGAGAGGAATGTACCAACTCTACCAGAGCGCTACCATCGGAGACTGCTGCAATGGTTTAGTCCTAGTTGTCTGTGTTAATGTTTTTCAGTTTGCGTTTGAGAGAGCAGGAGCTGTTACTGTCATTTTCTTTAAGTTTGCATAGTATAGGTCCGAAGCCCTGGCTGAGGATTCTTAGACAGTTAAGAGATTTATTGCAACTCACATTCAGCGAGTAATAAATTATATCTCCTTTTTTTTTTTTTTTTAAATTTTAGTAGTTTACTCATTGAGTAATTTTTATTGGAAGGAAGTTTTACCCAACCTTCCTGCCTCAAAGAGAGAGAGAGAGAGAGGGGAATGAAGAATATATATTTTTTTTTACCAGTTATCCAGATTTCTGCTCCTCAGTCTAAAAGATCCTTTTGCCAATCTGGCAATTGGCGGAAGGAGATGGCCAGCTGTACCATACCCTGGGAGGTGAGAGGAGGAACTGCACCACCACATGGGTGATTGGAAACAGCAAACAGCTAAGGAGATGCCCACGAGGTACATGTGAGGAGAAAAACTGGAGCATTCAAGAGCAAGCAGTGGATCTGAGGTATTTCAAGGGGGTATCCTCACAGGGATAGAAGAATGCTTTTCCAGTTTGCCTAGGGTATCTTCACATTCAAGTATAAAGGAAGGGACTCTGAGGGATAGATTAAGAGACCACGGATTCAAAGATTTACTCCTTTGAATTTGCATTTATGGAGATTTTCTATAAAACTGGTATCCCCTGTCATACAGTCATGTTGAAGATATTATTCAGTAAAGTTTTATGCTGAAATGCCAACATCCAGCTTCTACGTTAGCACAGAAGAGGAGAGTAGGCTTGGAGGTGAATTTTAAAAGCCTGACGCATCCATCACGATCGGGGGATTGGCGAATAAGTTGGGCTGGCTCATACTGAGTGGACTTTAAAAGCCGCCCAGATATGCGCGTATCTCCCGCTGTGTGCACAAATGAAAAGTTTCCAAAAAAAGGGACGGTGCATGGGCGTATTCTGGAGGGGGGGACGGACATGGGCGTTCCCAGATTTTAACCTGAAATTAGCGCGTAAATACTAATGTGATCCGGCGCGTGCCAGGGTCCCCTGCCGCTAACTTTACTTCTGCTACTGATGACATGCAAGTAATAAAACAAAAGCCTCTAGACAGATCAGCGGGGTTTTAAGGGTCGGGGCTAACAGTGGGGAAGGAAGGCTATTAAACTAGGGTTTTGGAAGATCTATTTCTTAATTGAGCGAACTGGGAAAACTAGCAATGCGTCAGTGCGCGTCCCTATTAAAATCACCCCTCTTTGCAGTAGAAGTGGAATTTGCATGCACAGGTGCACATCCACTTAAAATTGAGTGCACATGTGCACGCGGCAGGGCACCTGTTATAAAATAGCTGCGCCCCCGGGCACGGGCTGACAAACACGCACGCATGTGCGCCCACCCACCGATATGAAAATTACTGTCACCTATGTCTAGAGCCTTTGAAGGTTAATCCTCCTTTTCTACACACACAATGGGGGCAGTGTATAGAAGAGTTCGGGACTTAGCCCTTGTACTGAGCGTGTGCTCAGTCATCATAAGGAGAGCTGGAATCAGGATTATATGTACAGTAAATTATTCTTTTACTCACCAAGGCCACATAGATTATCACAGCTTGCAGCATAGTCCAATATTCTAAAATGTCAGCAACCTAAAAATGTCTAGTGGTGAATTTGGGCCATGACAACCTACAGCACAGTTCTTCTTGTGAAAATTGCTTCAGCCAAACAGGATGCCAATGCTCTGCAGGGTTATAATACATCTGAGTGACACATACAGCCACTTCGGGGCAAAAATGGCTGATTACCAACTTTGCCACGGCACTGCTGGCATTAAGGCTGCTGGAACATCCCATGCTTGTCATGGACTATTCTCTTCAAATTCTCCTAAGTACAGGTAACAAAAATGTAATATGTTTGGAAATATTGAAATAGACACTATTTGAAATGGATAGTAAGTTAATAATTTTTACCATTCACACACATCTACCTGTTTATTTTACATTGAAAGTGTGAAGGTAGAAAACCTTCTGTACAAGCCAAGCTTAAGGCTCCAACTTATCACTCTAAAAGCATCTTATTCTGCAGCAGACCTGACTCCATAATGGTTTAGCAAAAAGCCGGGGAGCTTCAAGAAAAGTTAACGATTAGGACAAATAGCCTAATAGTAACTATGAAAGGCTGGATCTAGATAAGGGATGACCAAAATACATTAAGAGAAGTATCTGCAAAGATCATATAGTATTCATATTAATTTAATTCAGGACCAAGACAGAAGAAAAATGTAAGCCTGGTAGAGTTACACTCATTATTGTTAACAGTGTTATAGGGCTCCTAAGCCCTGTCCCACCCTAAAGGTCTCTTTTACTATTGCTGCTGCTGCTGCTAGAAAACATTACATAAACGTGTAAAAACGTGGCTATTTCAACAAGCCTGTTAATAACTGTACTGATTTTATACCCTTTTAATAATTAATATTTAACTACTTTTCTTAATCTTTTGAATCTTTAAACTTTTAATTAATTTTTATGTTTTAATTATTTTTAAGATTTATATTTTATTTTATTATGAAACTATGTATTGCCTTTTCACTTTGAAATGCAAATGTTTTTAAATGAATATTTGCCTGTAAATGTAAACCGATGTGACATGTTCTCATAAACATCGGTATACGAGAACCAATAAATAAATAAATAAATAAAAATATAGTACCAGGGGGTACTTGCAGTGCTGTACAGATGCATGGAAGCGACATCAAAGACAATTCCAGGTCTAAGGCAAAACATCTTTCTAATCTGATCAAGAAACTGTCCCCAAAACCTGATTGAAAAAAAAGTTGTTTAAGAAAACATATAGAATACTTCTCCCTTCAATGCAATAGCATGGATCTTATTACTGTTTTACTGATTAAAATGATACTTTCTTATTTTTATTTTAGGAAAAAAAGAAGTGCCAAAGAAATTTAGCCAATCAAATAATTTGGCTTGGCTTCAAATGATCTGATTCCTCTTCATCTGTTCCGTAATAGGAGTAAAAGGGAAGCAGATTATGAAAAGTAATTGGAGGTAATAGACCAGATTTTCCAGCTCTCACATCTGTCTGCATGAAAGGCTCTAAATGAAAGTGAAAAACACACCAAGCACATAGCAAAGGATAGGGCTGAAAACTCCTTAGATGTAACATTAAATTGGGACTCGGCGAGCTGACAAGGTCTGAATTCAGAGAGCCAAGACCAAAGCTGTTCCTTCCCATTGGAAAGGGAGAGTGGGCAGTAGTGAACAAGGGCACGCAAAAAGCCACAAAGATGGTATCAACGGGACTTATTTCCGACATGTTGTATTCACCGGGAGCCAAATGCTCATCCAGAATATAACAACTGCGCTGCTTAAAATGTACCAGCAGGACGGAGGTGCCGCCTGGGACTGTTTAAGGATACGGCGCCACGGTTTACAGCAGAGTGTCAGTCTCACACCTGCATTCCTGAACCTCTGACAGCGGAGGTCCAATCACCGACCAAAAATACGATCTGATGTGGATGTGGGGGAGGGGAGAGTATGATTTATGAAGCAGGGAAATGCATGACCAAAGCCAGACTAACCTCTTGACTCAGAAAAGAAGCTGGCGTATTCATGCTTCTCATCCTAGCCAGGGCTTAACTTGCAGGCAAAAAGGAAGTGGACCTGTGGTTCAGGAATGAGGGAGTGAGGCCAGGGTCAGGTGATAACTGTGCGAGGGGGCTGGAGTGAACTCTCTCACTCTCTCTCTCCCCCAAATACGCAAACTCTCTTTTACACACACACACACATATACATGAACACACTCTCCCTCCTCTTCGTCCCGAACATCCTCCATCTCCAGCCCCCACCAGTGCTCGGCCCCCCCAGCTGTTCATCAAGCATTGCTGGGTGCAGACCGGAATGGGGCCCTTTCTCTTTACCTCCTCCTCAATGCCCTGGTAATCCCCTGATCCTCCACCTCCAGATGCTCGCCACCCCTCTACACACCATGACCCCCCCCCCCCCCCCCAGTGCTCCTTGTTCTCCACCCAGAAGTCCTGGGACCCCAAATCTCACCCTCAGTCACTGGTGGCCCTTGAACTGCTCCCTCGAAATAGTCACTAATTCACCCTTCTCGGAAAATTACACTCTTCAGAAACTCTCCCCTTCTCCCTCCTCAGTCAATAAAACGCATGCCTCCTCTTCCCGTCAATATCAACTGGTTCTCCTCTGTGTTTTAAGGAACAGGAGAAAGCTGGTGTGCACTACCTGCTCTCCTCAGCCTTCTTGGACAGGGAAGTTGTATGCCTGAAAACCAAAAGCACAGCCTGTTCTTTGCCTTCTTTGGGAGCAAGGGAAGCAGAATCACTGCATTTTCTCCTCTCTCCCTCTCAACTCCTTGTATCCCCTCCCCTCCCCTCATTCGCCCTTTCTGCAGCCGCACCTCTGATTGCCTGACTCAGACTGCTTCCCTGCGCCGAGCTAAATGTCTCTCTCATACATCACAGAGCCCTCTGATCCTCTCACTCACATTCCTCAGCACCTTCAGTCCCATCACTCTCTCTTTTCTTCCCGCTCAACCCACACCCACTACATCCCCTCTACATCCCCTCACGCGTGCTCCCTCCCCTCCCTATTATCTTCCCTCATTGTCTGGCCCGGCTCTCCACTCTCCTTTTCCTCCTTCTGATCCCTCCATTCTCTCCCTCCCCTCTCATTCCCTCACTGCCTCTCCTACCCTTTCCTTCTCCCCGGTGTGGTCACCAGCAGCAGAGGCAGCAGGGCCCAGGAAGCCAGCACAATCAGGAGCAGTGGGGTCAGGAAGCCGACCCACCTAGTAGTGCAGAGGTAGTGGGGACTGACAGGCATTGACTCCATATCTCTTTGCCTTTGGACATTTTCCATCAGGGCCTCCTAAGCTGTGCTAGGAAATTGCACAGTAGTCAAGGCCATGTGCTTTACCCCCATCTCGGGGTAAGCAGTCCTGCTCTGCTTCCTCAGGGGGCTGGGGAACCAGAAATGATCCATGCCTGCCATCACCAGCTTTTCTCCATTTCCGCGGACGAGCTAGAACTAATTTACACTGCTGGCTCTTCTCCATTTCATCTGGTCTCAGAAAAAAAAGGTGGCAGAATGCCCATTCTGGATCATTCTGCCAGAAATTAGGTCCTGGAGTAACGGATACAAAAAGGGCTTGAATGAGCACAAGTTTGGCAGTGCTGCTCACAAGTTTCAATCGTCAAGGTCAGGACTGAAGCCAGTGGCACTGTTGCTCAGTCCTTGTGCTAATTCAACTCTGTTTGCACCTGTTCTTTGCTCTGCAGTTGTCTGCTTCAGGATCCCTACTACCACCCACCTTCCTTGGAGAACAGGAGGGAAGAGGCTGGATTGGAGAACCCGGTGGCTGTTCTCAGCTCTGCATGCTGCTGTTCTGCCTCTTCCAGTCCCGTTCTCCCACAAATTAATCACTGATCATAGCCATAGTAAATCAAAGGCCTATCTTCTGAACATTGCCATTCACCCCCTACGTGTGTGACCTCACTGATGGAACACTGACAGGCACCCACCTGAGAAACGTCAACCCATACATGCAAAAAAATCACCTGACATATGGTAGCTGGGCACCTTTCAACATTTTTCTTAAAGGTGTATTTTATCCAGAAGGCCCTATGAATTACATAGTTCCTGCAACAGCAAAAATGCTTCTTGAGAGTACACCACATAGAAAAGAATCAGAACAAGCCAAAAATAAAAGGAGCTGGCCTCCTGGTTCCAGACACCAATTTCTATGTATATTTATGAAAGGCATGTTAGTAAGGCATGCCAGGCATGTTAGTAAGGGAAAGAGAATGAAGCGAACACTATGGTATTGTTCACGAATGAAGCAGGAGCAAAATTAAACTATAAAGAATAGACTTCAGGAAATACAGATACAAAAGGAAAAGGACAGGTAAAATTACTAGGAGAAACAATGAGAGGCCGGTAAAGCAATTGGTAGAGGTGTGCATGTGCAGAGAAATAATTGTTGTTTTGTTTCCCCTTTTAGTTTAGTTAGTTAACACTGTTGTTTTTTAAAGTTTCGTTTCATTTTTTGGGAGGTTTTGGAAAATAGTGCCACTATTGAAAAATAGAGCACACTACTTGCAAATAGTGCATGCTATTTTCCGAAACCTAAAAAAAGTAAAAGTAAAGGAAAAACATGAGTCTAGATCCTGAGGGTCTCCAGGGACCCCGTGTCCCACTCCCCCCTCTTCCGCTGCCCCTGGAGGCAGCTGTTTCTCCAGAAATTGTAATATTAATTAAAAAAAATATCCTTGGTTTTAGGCCGCACCCTCAACCCTCAATCCCTCTCTTTGTTAAAGCATAGACCCCTCCCAGGAACCAGTCATCCTACTCCCCATCCTAGCCCACTCTCCCAATCCCCCACCCCGACACTCACCAAATCCTTCCTGGTGGTCTACTGGGGGCCCAGACTGATCCCTCCACTCCCAGACCTGGTCAGCACATTTTCCAAAATGGTGCCAACCTGCCTTTTGCCCTTATCAAGTTACATGGGCTATCGGTGCCAATGGGTAGCCCCTGCCACATGATAGGGCAAAGGGCTGACTGGTGCCATTTTGAAAAATTAGGCTCTAAGTATCTACCTCAGCAACAGAGGATGAAGTGATTTGCACAATGGTCACAAGAAGTATCAGAGGGATTTGAATCCTGGCTTCTCTGGTTCTTAGCCTGATACTCTAACCACTAGGCTAATCCTCCCCTCTGAAGCACTAATGAAGAACAGATACTGCTATACCTTGAAGCCAGTTGGCTATAGGATCATAGGCATAGGTTTTAAAAGAGCAAATCTTGCCAAACAAACTTAAGATGAAATGACCAGAATAGTTAATCAGAGGATGTTATGCTATATTAAACCGAGGTTTAACCTATAGCAGTTTACAAAACAATCAGTACATAAAAATATAATAAAATACAATATTGCATCAATAATCTAAAAATAATTATTTTAATACAATTATCAGAACATAATCCTAATTCAATATATCATTCTGAAATAATAAAAAACACTCTAAAATCCAACAAATTTCCATTAACTAGATTCACAACATTTATTACAACATACCAATCCTATTAAGTAAAATCGCATAATTATACTAACCAATCTGGTATATTTAGGAAATCTCTGTAAACAGCCATTATGGATCCCAGATCAAATTATATCATCTACCTCTCCATTCAGTGAATATATATATATTTTTTTAATTGAGGCTATTCAGTTTATTAACTTGATTAGGTGCTTTTCTTATGAAAACATCAAAGCAGTTTACAAAGAAAATTACATTAAAAAAGATATAAAATAAAATAACAGTAACATAAACTACACAATATAAACATTTCAAGATAAGTTAAGATTTGGCCCGCTTTTCCAAAACAATGCAATTATAAATCTGGCTGCATGAAGCAACTGCCTCTATAAAATGTGACCATTTATCATACATTACTACAATTTGGGCTTTTCTGACTAATAAACTTCTGATTAATAGGGCTTTCTAAAAGTCTAAATCAAGCTTGACATGTTTAGACTGCATTCCTTCGCAAGAATGAATAGAACTTGCAATGCATCACACCAAGTAAAAAAAAGAAATTTAATCAAGGCCTAACAATGGATGACCAGTTGGTTCAGCAACAAGACTCATAGAAACATAGATACATGACAACAGAAAAAGACCATATGGCCCATTCAATCTACTCATTCATCCAATTTATCTAGCCTTACTATTCCCATCACTCCCTCAGAGATCCCCTGAATTTATCCCATGCTTTCTTGAATTCATTTAACGTTTTTGTCTCCACCACCTCCACTGGGAAGCCATTCTATGCATCCACTATCCTCTCTGTAAAGAAATAGTCCCTAAGATTACTCCTGAGTATACCATCTTTCACCTGCATTCCATAACCCCTTGTTCTAGAGCTTCCTTTCTATTAAAAGAGGCTCACCTCCTGTGCATAGAAAACTTTGAGATATTTAAATTTCTCTATCACATCTCCCTTATCTCACCTTTCCTCTAGGGTATACATGTTTAGATATTTAAGTCTATCCCCATATGCTTTACAACGAAGACCACTGATTATTTTAGTAGCCACCCTCTGCACCAAATCCAACTGGTTTATATCCTTTAGAAAGTGCGGTCTCTAGAATTGTACACTGTATTCCAAATGAGGTCTCACCAGGGACCTATACAGGAGCAATATCACCTCCCTTTTTCTGCTGAACATTCCTCTCCCTATGCAGGCAAGAATCTTTCTGGCTTTTGCCGTTGCTTTATCCATCTATTTGGCTACCTTAAGATCATCAGATATAATCACCCTCAGATCACACTCTTCTTTTGTGCTTAGAAGAATTTCACCTCCAATACTGTACCTCTCCTTTGGGTTTTTGCATCCTAAATGAATTACTCTGCATTTTTAGCATTAAATCTTAGCTGCTAGTAACTGGACCATTCCTCAAGCTCTACTAAATCCTTCGTTATGTTTTCCACACCTTCCTGGTTCTCTACTCTTGCAGATTTTGGTTTCATTGGCAAAAAGACACTATCACTCAGAGAGTGATAATTAATAGGCCCAATCTAGTGAAGGGAAACTGACCAGTGGGGTGTCACAAGGATCTGTGATAGCCCAGTCTTCTTCACTGACAGAGGGGGGAAAAATTACCTGTTTCCAGATTATATGAAAATTTGCAAAAGACATGCCAGAAGGTGTAAATCAGTTGAAATGTGACTTTAAAAAAATTGGAAAGAAGGTCAAAGGTATGGCAGCAACTACACATTTAATTAAAAACAACAGATCAACATCATGCATTTGGGAAATACCAATCCAAGGGCCAAACTCCTTTATGGAGATGAAGAACCTGCAGTCACTAAATAAAGAAGAGATGTGGGTGGTGGTGATGGTGATGGTGGTGTCATCATCTCTGATGACCTCAAGGTTGCCAGTCAGTGTGACAGAGCAGTTGGGAAAGCTAATAGGATACTCGGTATGAGGGAGTCTATAGGAAACAGAACGGGCACAGCTATCTCACCCAGTTTTCCTTAAGATCCACTCCTACAGGGAATCCTGGGTAAAGGGAGGAACACCCTGACCAGTGTACAAGAAAAGTTAGAGAGGACCTATGGAGCAAACAGGAAGCCATTCTATTCAAAGACCTAATATGTGGGATGTCTGTGTGCTACCTGAACTTAAAGTGAGCTGCATTTGTTTATTTGACTTTTCTTTCACTGTAAATAAATTGCATATAAAGGAAACAGCCAGAATGTGCCTCCTTATTCCTTCTGGCTATTTCCCAAGCTGCTACTGCCAAGTTTCCACATATGGTGGTAGCAGTGGGATCTCTTGCCTAAGCGGGAAGCACAGGCAAGAGCCCACAGCCACAGCAGCAGAAGAAAAAAAACATCCTGCAGAGTGTTTTTTTCTTTTTCCTGGGGCCTCTCAGTTCTACTTACCCAGCCTTTGCACAACAGGCCAAGGGGACTAGCCCCGTCTGTATAGTTGGAGGTCAAGCAGTGAGTAAGGGCCAGATAATCTAGCCCCCTCTCCTTTTTCCGGAGATGAACATAGTTTGGAGGCAGCTCAATATGCAGAAAAGATGGAGCAGGTGTTGCTACAGGGCAGCAACAATTACAGAATGCCCTGCAAATGCATATTGATCAACAGCAGGCATTGAGAAGAGCAGCATAGAGTGCTAACCCAGATAGTACAAGCTGTAGCAGTCCACCTCCCATGTCACTGACACTACTTAAGTGGCTTCCTGAAAAACTTTGAACACACAACTCGGCTAGCAGACTGGCCAGAGGACAGGTGGAGTACCTATCTGGACAATCTACTCACCGGGAGTAGTCAAGATGCCTTCCAAACCGCCAATCCGGAAGGGAGGGTCACACACCAGGAAGTAAAGGCCACCATTCTAGAGAGAATGGGACTCACCCCAGAAGCCTACTGACAGCGATTTCGGCAGGGAGCTCTACAGGCTGGAGAAAACCCAAGGAACCTTTTCCAAAGATTTTTTTTTTTTTTTGTATTTCTTTATTGAATTTTTCATGAAAGAAGAAAGCAATAGTAATATGCAACATTTACACAACTATTATGTACAACTCAACTCCGCTCGGTCAAGGAATTGCAATATCTAGAAATTGAGAAAAAGAAAACAAATTGAAAAGGTCTCAGAATCCCCCCCCCCCCCCCTCTTTGGACAAGGTTCTCAGCACATGCTTATGTCAGCGTGGACAGCCTAAGCCCACGAGAAGAGGCTGTGTATCTTTTGAAACAAAGTTTCTTGAATAAGTCTTTCTTGGATTGTGGGATCAGGGTCCAGTATCCCCTCCATATCTCGTCGCATCTGCTTTGCAGTCGTTGGGATTGGCTGTTGGCCGTCATGAGTTCATATTGCAGCATAGTGTCCAACCTGTTCCTCCAGCGAGCTTTCTGTGGGCGAGCATCCGTTATCCAGTCTGCCATTATAGTTTGTATGCCAGCCAAGGTGGCCTTACTAAGAAATAATTTTTGAGTCTCGGCTAAGGCGGACCGTCATAAAGACATAATTTATTTATTTATTTATAGGGTTTATATACCGGAGGTTCCTGTATAAAATACATATCACCCCGGTTTACAAGAAACAAGAACTATCGCTTCATTTAGCGGTTTACATTGAACATTGAACATATTAATTAACATTGAACATTAAACATAAACATTGAACATTGAACATATTAATTAAATTAACGAATTAGTATTCATTGCTGACAGTTAATAAATAACAAACGAGTAAATAAATAAATAAATAGCGTGTTTAGAAGGTTCTAAACATGATTGAATATAATATATATGATTATATAGGGATAAAATGAATAAATGACCCGATTATTTCAACTGGTCTCTTTGTGAAGTTATATGCTATGGGCTGGGGAAAGAGCGAATAGTCTGAAACATGACTTTCTTCCTGCTCTTAGCTCTCTGGGAATGCTTGTTTAAACAACCAGATCTTAAGTTTCTTTTTGAATGAAGCGTGGTCAGGTTCAAGGCGGAGGTCTGGAGGTAGCGAGTTCCATAGTGAAGGGCCCGCTGTGGAAAGTGCGCGTTTCCTCAGGGAGGATTTAGCCGGTTGGGTGATTAGTCTGTTCTGATACGCACTTCTCGTCGGTTTCATGGAGGTTTGTAGCTGAATTTGAAACGTTAAGTCGTTTACGTTACATAAGAGGCAGGTCCGAGGTTCTCTTTGGATTGTAATGTCCAACATTTTTCCCATCTCTGTCAAAATGGTGTCCCAGAACCCCTTTAACACTTTACAGGACCAAATACAGTGATAGAAGGAGCCTGGTTTAGACCCACATTTAGACACAAATCAGAATCACAGAGCTGGGCTGCATACATTCTGTTCTGAGCCATATATCTCAAACCACTCCTATTTTTCTATGACTTCAGGACTGTCCTCCAAGCGTTGCTATTCGCTAAGATCGACTACTGCAGTGCCCTCTTCTTAGGCCTCCCCAAATCTATCACCAAACCACTGCAGATGATACAAAATGCCGCAGTGAGATTGCTGACTAACACCAGCCGTGGCGAACACATCTCTCCCATTCTCAGAAACCTACATTGGTTACCAGTGAATTTTAGAATACTATACAAATCAATCATCTTAATTCACAAATTCATCCACCATCAACTTCAACTTAATCTTAAATTCCCCTTCAATCTACACTCCTCCAACAGACCAACTAGAGATATTCACAAAGGAACTCTGAAATTTCCTCCGACTAAAGCCACACGCCTCTCCTCGACTAAAGACCGAGTGTTTTCGATCGCAGGACCATCTATCTGGAATAATATTCCTTCAGACATCAGATTGGAACCCTGTCTTTTAACTTTCAGAAAAAAACTCAAGACGTGGCTCTTTCACCAAGCTTTCGGGGATTCCCCAGACAATCACTAGTTGCCCTTTCTCTTACTTGGACGATGGCCTTGATCTTCATGAACGATGACTAGAGCACCTCTAGGTTAAAGCACTCTTAAGCTTTAACCCGTATCCTCCATTGTATATCTTAATTATTTCCACCTTTACTTCCTTCCAGCTATATAAGCTTCCAAGTTCCTTACCCTTGTTGAATGTAACTTGCCTTATTCATTTCCTTTTGTTTAATTTTCTTCAGTTATGCTACAGTTATACCCTTGTTAAATGTAAACCGATCCGATATGGTTATTACTATGAAGGTCAGTATAAAAAAGTGTTAAATAAATAAATTAAATAAATATATACAGTGCAGTACTTTAAACCCCACTTCTCTTAAGTTAACATTTTCAGATACGGTAAAACACCCCTTTAGGATACTAACAATTCCTTCCAGAGTTAGGTGAATGTTTGCTTGTTTTTGCCATTTACTTTGAATGGTTAGAAGTGCACTAGTATTAGTTATGCTGCGAAGGATTTTAGAAAAAGTGGCACAGGAGTTAGGTTTATGCCCTCGGGCAACAAAGAAAAACCGTACATCTCCAAATTTCTGTAAGGTGGAGGAGTCCAACTTCAAGGATTGGATGTAGTGTCTAGCCTGTAGATATCCATAGAAGTCTTTATTGTCCAACCCATAAAGCTCTCTCAAGGCTTGAAAACTCATGACCCCTCCCTGTCCGAGGTCCATAAATTGATACACACTGGTCAGGCCCAGGTCAGCCCATTTGCTAAAAACTGGAGATCCCATCCCATCCAGAAGTGCCAGATTACCATTAAACGTAAGAAAGGGGTGGAGATGGTGTTCAGTCCACACTTTACCTTAGTTAAAAACCGCCATGCCTAGCAACTGGCATTCAAAAGCTGACTATTCCTATATCTGCTCGGTATCCGTACCCCTGGGACTTGGAGGAGGTTTACAGGCCGGAGTGATGATAGCCATTCGCAAAGAAACTTATATGAGGTGCAAATAGTCGTCTCCTTTATCCAGTCATATATATAACGTAAAACACAGGCTAAATTATATTCCCGCCAGTTAGAGCATGCCAATCCCCCTTGGTCTCTGGGCAGCATCAAGGTTTGGAGGGATAAACGAGCCTTATGTCCTCCCCAGAGAAACTCACGTATTGCCCTATGTATACGTGTAATCTCCGTTTTCTTTAACCACAGAGGAAGCTGTTGTAACACATAAAGCCACCATGGCAATTCCATCATTTTTAGTAAAAAGATTTTTCCAGACAGGGAGAGGGGCAATTTAGTCCATGTCCGCAATTTTTTCTCCATGTTATGAAGGAGAGGATCAATATTTGCTCTGTGCAGACCCTCAATATCTTTTGGAGGTGTATTCTAGGGGTGTGCATTCGGTCCCTACGCATTGGCAATCCGCAACGGATGTGGCCATATTCGTTGTATTCGTGGGGAAGCGAAATGTATCGCGATTCCCCATGAATACACAAATCTTTGCCAAATTATTTGGCCGCCTAAAGAAGCCAATTTAAACAAACCCCCCACCCTCCTGACCCCCCCCCAAACTTACCAAAACTCCCTGGTGGTCCAGCGGGGGGGTCCGGGAGCCATCTCCTGCACTCACACCCTGGGCTGCCGGTTTCAAAATGGCACCGATAGCCTTTGACCTACCATTTCACAGGGGCTACCGGTGCCATTGGTCAGCCCCTGTCACATGGATGGCCGGCACCATCTTTGCTCCTAGCATGTGACAGGGGCTGACCAATGGCACCGGTAGCCCCTGTGACATAGTAAGGGCAAAGACTATCGGCGCCATTTTGATTACTGGCAGCCGACAGCCCAAGTGCAGGAGATTGCTCCCGGACCCCCGCTGGACCACCAGGGACTTTTGGCAAGTCTTGGGGGACCCTGTTGACCCCACAAGACTTGCCAAAAGTCCAGCGGGGGTCCGGGAGCGACCTCCTGCACTCGGGCCGTCGCCTGCCATTATTCAAAATGGTGCCGATAACCTTTGCCCACACTATGTCACAGGGCCGACCATCGGCCCCTGTGACATAGTGAGGGCAAAGGCTATCGACTGCCAGTATGGCGCCGATAGCCACATCTTATGGTTGAAAGGTGCTGGAAATAGCAGAGGCCTGTTATTAGGCTCAGTCTCTGCCTGAGTCACCACAGTTCCCAGAGAAGTCACTTGGCCCAAGTAGAGGACAATGGAGTCCTAAGAGCCAGAGGGGCCTGAGTCTTGGAAAGAGTCATGGTTCCGGCGGCATCCAGTGAGCTCTCGCTGGTCCTTGAAAATCTGGAGGAGAGGAACAGCAATTGAACATGATTCAGTCAGTCCTAAGAGATAGGCGAACGCCATTCAAAAGGGACGGGCAATGGCCTGCGCTGTCCTCAGCCAATCGAAAGGGAGATGGGATCAGATCCCCGAACCTGGAAAGGCAGAGGCAGGCTCAGCAAGACATTCAGTGCAGTAACATAACTGATCCTGGAGAAGTTGGCGGGAGCCCTGTAGAGAATTCCTTTTTCTTTTTGAAGGGCAAAGCACCCTGGAATTGGTTCACCCTGAGAGAGGGGAACATATCCTTGTCCTCCTTCCCTCTTTGGAAAGTAAGATATTAGCCCGTTAGCAAGGATCTTATGAAGTTTTGGAGAAAACAGGGCCCATGGATTACGAAATAGCCCAGCCTGATAAATAAAAGAAAACTCAGATCTACCACGTAAACCTTCTGAAGACATAGGTTCCACAGGTGTGTGGCATGGTCCAAGAAGAAGAGTTTGGTCCAGAGGTAGGACCTGAAGTAGACCAATCCCAGATTTCTTTCGGAGATCAGCTGTCCACTGCACAGACAGCTGACTTAAAGCAGCTGGTGAAACAAAACAAAGAAATCTTTTTGAATTTACTGGGTTGTATACACCTGATAGAGAATGACATCATTATGCCTCCTGGAGTTGTTGTGTGGCAATGACACTATCAGATTCCCAAAGCCAGATGTCATGTCATTGAGACTGATGTGAAAGAGATGCTCCGGCTCAGAGTTAAGAAGAATCTAACAGTATTTGGTCCTCACCCATAGTGTTGGTGCCAAAGCCAGATGGCAGCATAAGATTCTAATTGACTTTAAAGAGGTCAACGAGGTCTCAAAACCTGACGCATACCCAATGCCTTGAGCGGATGAGCTGACTGAGTGTCTGGGATCAGCCCAGTTCATCTCTACCCTGGACCTTACAAAAGGGTATTGGCAGGTGCCTCTCATGCCAGTGGCAAAGCAGTAGACAGTGTTCCCAATGCCCAGGGGAATTTTCCAGTTCACTGTCCTCCCTTTTGTACTCCATGGTGCCACCACAATGTTTCAGTGCTTGGTTGACAGCCTGCTCTGCCCATATCAAGGATATGCAGCTGCCTATTTGGATTATGTGTGGTATTCAGCCCAAATTGGAAGACATACCTAAGCCAACTCCAGGCCATGCTAACCAGTCTGAGGAAAGCAGGATTGACGGCCAGCCCTAAGAAGTGCTTCCTAGAGGGGCTATTAGTCCAATATCTTGACTACATCCTGGGAAAGGGCAGATCAGCAGATCGAGGCGATCACTCAGATGCCAGTCCCACAAACAAAAGTGAAAGTGAGAGCATTCCTAGGCATCATGGGGTATTATAGAAGATTTATTCCCAATTATCGGAGAAGGCGGAGCTTCACACAAGGCTGTTGGTGAAGAAAGCATCGGAGAAGGTCCAGTGGTCAGCTGAAGCAGAGAAGGCCTTCCAGGCTCTGAAAGAGGCATTATGTTCTGAACCAGTCCTGATAAGTTCAGAGTTCACCGAAGCCTTCACGGTGCAGATCGATGCCTCAGAAATAGACTTGGAAGCAGTCTTAATCCAAGAAGATGGCCAAGAACATCTTGTGGCATACATTACCCTAAAGCTGATGTACGGGAAAAGTGTTATTCAACAGTCGCAAAAGAGGCATTGGCAGTCAAGCGAGTCTTAGAGACCTTGTACTACTACCTGCTGGGATGGCAATTTATGCTCATAAAAAACCACCAGCCGCCCCTTTGGATAAATAGAAATAAGGAGTCTAATGCAAGGGTGATGAGAAAGTTTCTGGCCCTACAGCCCTTCAACTACTAGGGCAAGAAAAGAAAACATCAATGTTGATTTCCTGTCTCGAGAGCTGTCCCTAGTATAGGCAGGCATTCACCTGAATAAGGGTGAGCTGAGGGGGAGGGTATGTGAATGAGTCTATAGGAAACTCATTCAGACCATCTCTGGCATACAGAGTATGGCTTCTTATGGTAGTTTTTGTCTGCATATTTCTGTTTATTCTTTATTCTGTGTTTGGTGTCAATCCCTCTGTGTTCTGCATGTGTGATCAAGGTGAGGTATTCTGCTGGCATGTACTTTCTGTATAGGGCTCTAAAGCATCCTGGTTTATTCTGTTTTCCTAATAGGAGGTGTGCTGGTGTTTTAGGTCTGGTGTAATATTTGTAGTGCTGCCTTTTCATAGGTAGGGTTGTTATTGTTTGAATGCTGGCATTTAGTGCTGTTTTGGTATGGGAGGTTTACTATATTGCAATCATAATTTCGTTTACTCATGGCTTTCTGAGAACCAAGCCCACATTAAACACACTTTATAATAGGCCTAATACCATATGGATTCCAAATCTCTTTCTTGCAGGGGTTTCTGCTTGGCATCACAGCAGTGCATGTAAAAATAATAAACTTGTTGTTGTGATATATTTTTACCTCAAAAAACTATGAATGTCTTTTTTCATGTAAAATCTATTATAAATGCACAGTTTTTAATTCTGTATGGTGAGGTCTGTGAAGGTGGGGGCACAAATCTGTAAAAGTTCACCTAGTGTGCCTAGCACCCTGGCACCGATCTGGAGAGAATGCACCTCTCACAGACGACCCCCCCCCCCCCTACCATTCACTCATCTTCTACTTTTCCAGGACGCAAATGCTGGAGAAACATGGGAGGCAGGTAGTAGGGTTTCTGAGAGTGTGGCAGGGTTACCAGCTTCCTAGAAATATTATCACGAATGCTCTATCTGCCGCGCCTCTCAGAACTCTGATGCCTGCTTTCTCCCTTCTGCAGCATTTCACATCACCAGAAGGGCTGCTCTCGAAGAGGACCTCTCCCTTGGCTCTGTCAGTGATTTGGCCTGTGCTATGCCGTGTGAGGGGAAGGTGGGGAGGAGTGCCATCTCATCTCTTGCCTCAGGCAGCACATTGCCTTGAGTCACCCCTGGTGGCCATTGTTGGATTTTCAGTTCATATCCCAACGTACTGCATTATTTGTAGTCCTGTTTCTTTCCCTGGAGACAGTACTATAGGTTCCACAATATATTAGAAAGGGGATTTTAAAATACCTTAAGTCACTTTTCAAAAACGGGGCACACGGCAGCTCTGCTAAAGCTCTGTAAATCGCCTTCTATTTAATCAGTCCCACAATTACAAATTTAAGTGAATTAAGGGCGCTGCTATGCCAAAATCTCTCAGAATGCCATGCAGATATCACACTAGTGCATTCAAAGTATGAATATCTCATGAACCACTGAAGAAAAAAGGTCTTTAAAGACAAGGGATTGTGTGACCATAATTAAAAAGCACCCGCCGATATATTTACGTGATCATTTTATTTATTTTATTTTATTTATTTAAAAACTTTTATATACCGGTATTAGTATGCATACATCATACCGGTTTACAATGTAACTTTAAAGGTAGAAATTACAATGAACAGGGAGGGCGAACAAGGAGGAGTATACAAAGAGCAGGAGGTGGAGGAATTAAAGCAATAAATAAAAACTGCAACGGACTATTTACAGGAATATACAAGGCGTAGGCAAGATACTTGCAGAAGTCGGTGTACTTAATCAGGGTAGGCTTGTCGGAAGAGCCATGTTTTAAGTTTTTTTCTGAACTTGGCGTAACATGGCTCTAGCCTGAGAGTGGTAGGGAGGGCGTTCCATTGTTTAGGGCCTGCAATGGATAGTGCACGGTCCCTAGTAGAGGAGAGGTGGGCTTTTTTCAAAGGGGGAATGGAGAGGGTGCCTTTGTTGACAGTGCGAGTGGGTCGTTCAGTGCGTATAGGACGAAAGGGTTCATCCAACCAATTGGAATTGTGCGAGTGGATGGACTTGTGCACTATGGTTAGAATTTTGAAGAGAATTCGGGATGCGATGGGGAGCCAGTGGAGTTCTTTGAGTATTGGGGTAATGTGATCAGCTTTCCTTGAGTTGGTGATGACCCTGGCGATGGCATTCTGGAGCATTTGTAAGGGCTTGGTGGTGGAGGAGGGTAGGCCAAGGAAGAGGGCATTACAGTAGTCCAGCTTTGAGGAAAGGGTGGCTTGGACGACGGTGCGGAAGTCATGATAGTGGAGGAGGGGTCTGAGTTTCTTCAGGATGTGAAGCTTGAAGAAACCTTCTTTGAGGATGGAGTTGATCTGTTTTTTGAGATTGAGTTGTTGATCTATGATAACCCCAAGGTCTCTTACTGTGGGTTGGGGTGTTATGACGTTGAAAGCTGGATCGTTGGAGATCGGTGGTTTGGGAGGGAGGTGAGGAGAGATAAGGAGCAGCTCTGTTTTGGAGGAGTTTAGAGCGAGGTGGATGTTGGTGAGGAAGTCATTGATGTTGGCAAGACATGTGTTCCAGAAGGCAAGGGCATCTGAGAGAGAGTTGTGAATGGGAATGACGATTTGAACGTCATCTGCATAGAGGTAGAATTTGAGGCCGAGGTCTGTGAGGAGCTGACATAGAGGTGTGAGATAAATGTTGAAAAGGGTGGAGGAGAGGGAGGAGCCTTGTGGGACACCTTGAGACAAGGGATAGAGTGTGGAGTTGGCGTTTCCTATCTTGACGGAGAACTTTCTGTTAGATAAGTAGGATTTAAACCATAGTAGGGCTAGGCCTGAGATGCCTATTTCGGATAGCCGGTTGATGAGGAGGTTATGGTTGATGGTATCAAAGGCAGCTGAGATGTCGAGTAGGGCGAGGAGGTAACAGTTGCCTCGGTCCATGCCTATGAGTAAGTGGTCCGTGAGGGAGAGCAGGAGGGTTTCTGTATTGAGGTATTTTTCACATTTTTTTCACATTATACATACATACATCATGTGTGGTTGGTTATTGCCTGAATGCTGGACTTCAGCAGGAGTTCCTGCTGCTATACCCCATGCATGCCAAGGCTTATAAAAGTCTTGTGCACAGCAAGAAAATCACTAAGCATGTAAGATTAACGTTTCTTAAAGAGTCAGGTATGCACACTGCCTCAACTGCTTGCAAATCTATCTCACACATATTCATTTGGCATATCTTGAAAATCCAACCAATGGCCTTCCAGGACCAGAGGTTCCCCATGCCTGAACTAGCCTAACACAAAGAAGGCATGTTTCCCAGTGTTGTGCTTTATGCTGTTGTTTCCACCTGCTCCTACCAATTCACAGATGACTTTGCTCTCCCAACACATCAATCATGGGCCTTCCCCCGCATGGGTTTGACTGGAATATAGAAATGTTGGCAACTCAGCCAAAAACTCTCCTACCAAATTTCAGCGAAATCTGAAAGGGCCTATACATGAGTTTGAGCCACAGACAGATGGACAGAACAGAGTGACCACAGCAGGAGCATTGCACTGATGAAGCTTGCTATAAAACCTGGCAAGTTGGCATTTATAAGCATCTGGCCAATGCAACTGTTAAGGGGGAATTGGAACTAGCATAGCAAAGTCAGTATGGATCATCAGCACTGAGAGAACTGTGTGGCAAAAATTATGAAAATGTGGCGAGGCTCTCGCCAGCATCATCAGTTACATATTTGTCAGAACACTAAACATCAACAAGTGAACTTGTAGGAAAACAGGAGGCAACCGTGCGACTTTGTAGAAAGGTATGTGACTACTTCATGGTTTACTCTTCTTCCCCTATGGGCCTAGTCTTTTCACGGCAAACGGAGACCACCGGGTCTGTCACTTGCTTTGACTCTCAGCCTTACCCAGGCCAAAGGCTCTCTCTCTGTCTCTCTCTCGGCTGCATTAAGCCCCTATGGTTGACGGAACAAAATGCATGATTTTATGCTCATGCTCTTTAATCTTAATTTTTCTGACATAATCCAATTACATGCATTCTGTGGTGCTCTCTAATTACCAGTCCCCATGAATAATGAAAGATGCCCCTTGTATTCAAGGCACCCTTGTACTGTCCTCTGTATCTTCACAGAGATAATGCATGGGAATGCTGTTCTGTAACATTTCTTCTAATGTATGCTTTGGACTGAAAATGCATCTTATATATCTATATATAGCTATCTGTATGTATGTATAATGTGAAAAAAATCTTTAAAGAATGAACAATCAGTTAAAAACTGTTAAAATAGTATAAAATTAGGTGCAGCTGCACTATTACTAATGTATACGTCGTAGCTTGTTAGTCTGAAAAAGAAGGTTGTTATTTCATAAGCAATCCATCTCCTGCCTGACACAGTCATTTGAAAGGACCCAGTTAGACCACCAGTTCACACCAGTGCTTTCAACCAGCATGGGGCAGAGCAGCCAGGGCCAGTAATGTTACACTAGGACAGGAACTAAAAATAGGGGCAGTTCCAGGCATTTCTGTTTGGGAGAACATAGAGGTGCACAATAAACTCCAAGGTGAGCAAGGACCCACGGGATTTTCCTTCCAGCTAATCAAAGTGGTCCAGCCAGGCTGAGGAGGCAGTTGGGAGACAAGATCCTTGTTGGGGGAGGGGGGGGGGGAATGTACTTGCCACCCCTGACTAAAATGTTTTGACTTTATTGGGTTCTGGGAATCCCGATTTACTACACTTTTCACCCACAAACACAGAAGCCGTAGTGAACCAGGCAGCCCAAAGTGTGCCACGCTGACTAGAACCCTAAAGCCAACGACACTTCCCCGCAGAGGGAATGCTGCAAACATGGGCCTGGCAGAATGTCATGGGTGGTGCAAACCGATTTCCTTTTCTAAATAAAAATGCATTATAAAGAAAAAAAAAACAAACCACAAAACAAATAAGGTTACACTGTCTGCAAATGGAACATTATATCTCAAGCTGGAGATTGTTTTTTTTCTTGAGAAGACACAAAGTACCAATAAAAAGCATTTTTCAAAACAGGCTTGTTTACATAGAAATACATTAGATTTAGGAAGCGCAGTAAGGAAATCAGGACTGCAGAAGCGGTGTTCTGTGCTGATTTGATAAAAGTCCAAACATTATTACTGGGAATTTATTTAGCGCTGTGATAAGAAACAAAGATATTTGTGCAGCGCGGTTTGCTACAGCAGGGCCTGACTTCTTTAATTGCTTGGTTACTGTGTCTTTTGAAAACAAACAATGGGACCAAATTAAATATCTGGAGGTTTCTATTTTTTTTCTTTTTCCTATCATCTGCTGCTTTCCAGCAGGGATGGCAATGAGATAAGCAAGCTGAGAAATACGAGGACTTCAGTTTCTAGTGCTGGCACCCTTCCTAAACACTATGTTCACAAGAAAAATATTTCTTTCAAGACAAACAAAAAATGTCCCCTCCCCACCAAAGAGCCACATTGATGGGAGTCAGAGCCACATGGACTTTCACTAGGAATATGCAGAATCAGACTTATTTCAAAAATAATTTTGTGAGCATGCCACAAAATTTACATATTTTTCATTCTCATTTCATTTATTAAAATGTATTAATCGCTTAATGCAAATTGGTCTAGGCGATTTACAAGTGTTCCATTCACAAAGTAAAAACATACAATACAAATAAAATACAACATTAAATCAATAAAAACTTGTTCTAGTACAGCAACCAATCGCAGGAAGTCTTACTTGATGCATTAAGGGAAGGCTAATTTCAGTAAATCATTTTTTTAATACATTCTGAATTTTTTTAAGGAGTCTTCTAGCTGAAGCTCAAAGGGAAGCGTATTCCAGAAAATTGGAGCAGTTATAAAGAAAGCCGGCTCACGTGTAGTTGCGAGGCGGACATGACGAAAAGATGGAATGTCGAGCAAACCTCGTTGGGAAGATCTCAGCTCTCTTGAAAGTTTATAGATATTTAGAAGTGCATTAGACCATGGGCAGGAGTGTGAACTCTGCAGTTTGAAAATTGTCATACAGATTTTGTACTGGATTCTTTGACTGATTGGGAGCCAATTTAGTTTTTGAAGAATGGGAGAAATATGTTCATGGCTTTGGTTTTGCACTGCAGATGGAAGGGAGCACCAGGGGGCGCTCCTCAGCATGGGATAAGAGATGTGTGCCCTTGTGGTGAGATGTCCCTGACCCTCGACCGAACCTGTATGCTCCCTTGAGACCACCGACGCAATGGTAGTCTCTGAATGGTCCTCCAACCATTCCAAGCCCTTTCGGACTGCAGGTCGGACAAAGGACCTCTAACACAGGACAAGACTCAGACATAGGTAGACAAAGACTCAGGCTTGAAGGAAGACGAAGACTCAGGCTTGGAAGAAGGCTTGGAAGGAGTGCTGTGATGCTACGCGCCCTACATACCCCAGCTGGGATGGTCGCGGACCACGTTAGAGACAAAACAGCAAGGTTGACATTGACTCAATTACATTAGAGTTCAAGATGGCAACGAGTACTGAAAGGAAGGACTGGAATCCAAGATGAAGGACGTCAGGACAAATGGAAGAAGGTAGAAGCTAGCACATGTACTCCGAAGACCCAGGCAGGATATGAGAAGAACGATGAAGCTCGGAGGCGGAACTCTGAGCCAGGACGAAGCTCAGAGGTGAAACTCAGAGCCAGGGGCACCGAGACGAAACCCAGTGTAGGAACACTGAGACGAAACCCAGTGCAGGGAGAAGAACCGGGGTCCTCAGCTGCTTGAACTGCCACAAAGAAGGAGATCCACAGATGGACAATGAAGATGAAGATCCGAGACGAAACTCAGATGGGTTGACGATGAAGATCCGAGACGAAACTCAGATGGGTTGAGGATGAAGATCCGAGACGAAACTCAGATGGGTTAAGGAAGAAGATCCGAGACGAAACTCAGATGGACGATGAGGATCTTCGATCAGTGAGATGGAGGAATCCCACCAGTGCTTTACACACCCCAGCCAGGATGGTTGCGGACCACTGGGCCACTGTGCGCCCTACCAGCCAAGCCGGGCTGGTCGCGGACCACGAGGGACAGGAAGACGGAACCTCAGGAACCTCTGGACTGGAACAGACATCAGGATACAGAAGTCATCTGGACTGGAACAGAACATCAGGATACAGAAGACATCAAGAGAACATCTGGAACAAGAACGAAGACAGGAACATCAGGAAACATCAAGACATCAGAGCAGAGACCGGAACATGGAACAATGATGAAGACACAGGATCCCAAACGGAACAGAGTGCCTAAGAAAAGCTGGAAGACGTGGAGTCCTAAGGAGGACTTACTTCTTGCAAAGGCGAAGGCTGAATACTGGAGGAGCCCTTTTATAGGGCTGAAGGAGAACTCCCATGATGATATCACTCATGGGCTACTCCCTCGCTGTCCCTTTAAGAAGGGAAGGAAGACGCGGCCTCATCCCCTAGGAGGCAGGCAGGAAGTACAGGACCTTGGAGAGCGGCCCTGCAATGATGCAGAGGAGGAGAGGCAGGCCCCAAACAGGCCCGATGCCAAAGGCAGCCTCCCAGCTGCAGGAGATGAACAGAAGATGGCTCCATGCCGCTGGCAAGGCCAGGCTGAGGCCCACTCCCCTGGAGGTAAGGCAATGTGGCTTTATGCCGCCAGGGAACACGTCGGCAGCCTCCTGGCTGCTTGATGTACCAGGGCGCTGCTCCGGCTGCGTGATGAAAGTGCTGGGGGCCTCCGGGCTGCTAGGGACTCCTGAAGAGCGGCACCAGCTGCACTGAAAACTTCGGCGGCCTCCAAGCCGCGGGAAAAATGCAGGAAAGAAAGGTCCAGGCTTAACAGCGGCCTCCGGGCCGCGAGGTAAGAGCCAGTTTGTGGCACTGCCGCAGGCAGGATTGCAACATTTGGTGTCTGTAATAGGCCTGGCAACAGAATTAAGCAGAAGTTGCAATGCGTATTAGGGATGTGAATCGTGTTCCATATCGTCTTAACGATAGAAATCGTGTGGCAGGGCAAGAAAATCGTGTTAGGCACGATGTTTTAGTTAAAAAATCGTTAAAAATCGTTTTTTCCGGTTAGTGCGCACTAACTGAAAATGATACAATTTGACACTTTTCAGGTCAGTTAAGGTCAGTTTAGGAATGAATATGTATTCCTATTGGCTGCCCTCTTATTTATTCATGTTAACAAGGTTCCCACTGACAGTATATGGGGGATGGGAAATGGAAACAGTTGGTAGCTTGACAAAACAAGTAATGTGATCAGTCAATGTGACTAGAACTTGTGCCCTAACCCTGATACCAGGGGTATTGTGATCTTCCTGCACACAGTGCCCTATCCCTATTAATACCAGGAGTGTTGTGATCTTCCTGCACACAGTGCCCTAACCCTGGCACCAGGGGTGTTGTGATCTTCCTGCACACAGTGCCCTTTCCCTATTAATACCAGGAGTGTTGTGATCTTCCTGCACACAGTGCTCTAACCCTGGCACCAGGGGTGTTGTGATCTTCCTGCACACAGTGCCCTATCCCTATTAATACTAGGAGTGTTGTGATCTTCCTGCACACAGTGCCCTATCCCTATTAATACCAGGAGTGTTGTGATCTTCCTGCACACAGTGCCCTAACCCTGGCACCAGGGGTGTTGTGATCTTCCTGCACACAGTGCCCTATCCCTATTAATACCAGGAGTGTTGTGATCTTCCTGCACACAGTGCTCTAACCCTGGCACCAGGGGTGTTGTGATCTTCCTGCACACAGTGCCCTATCCCTATTAATACCAGGAGTGTTGTGATCTTCCTGCACACAGTGCCCTAACCCTGACACCAGGGGTGTTGTGATCTTCCTGCACTCAGTGCCCTATCCCTATTAATACCAGGAGTGTTGTGATCTTCCTGCACACAGTGCCCTAACCCTGGCACCAGGGGTGTTGTGATCTTCCTGCACACAGTGCCCTATCCCTATTAATACCAGGAGTGTTGTGATCTTCCTGCACACAGTGCCCTAACCCTGACACCAGGGGTGTTGTGATCTTCCTGCACACAGTGCCCTATCCCTATTAATACCAGGAGTGTTGTGATCTTCCTGCACACAGTGCCCTAACCCTGGCACCAGGGGTGTTGTGATCTTCCTGCACACAGTGCCCTATCCCTATTAATACCAGGAGTGTTGTGATCTTCCTGCACACAGTGCCCTAACCCTGGCACCAGGGGTGTTGTGATCTTCCTGCACACAGTGCCCTATCCCTATTAATACCAGGAGTGTTGTGATCTTCTTGCACACAGTGCCCTAACTCTGGCACCAGGGGTGTTGTGATCTTCATGTACACAGTGCCCTATCCCTATTAATACCAGGAGTGTTGTGATCTTCCTGCACACAGTGCCCTAACCCTGGCACCAGGGGTGTTGTGATCTTCCTGCACACAGTGCCCTATCCCTATTAATACCAGGAGTGTTGTGATCTTCCTGCACACAGTGCCCTAACCCTGGCACCAGGGGTGTTGTGATCTTCATGCACACAGTGCCCTATCCCTATTAATACCAGGAGTGTTGTGATCTTCCTGCACACAGTGCCCTAACCCTGACACCAGGGGTGTTGTGATCTTCCTGCACACAGTGCCCTATCCCTATTAATACCAGGAGTGTTGTGATCTTCTTGCACACAGTGCCCTAACCCTGGCACCAGGGGTGTTGTGATCTTCATGTACACAGTGCCCTATCCCTATTAATACCAGGAGTGTTGTGATCTTCCTGCACACAGTGCCCTATCCCTAATACCAGGGGTGTTGTGATCTTCCTGCACACAGTGCCCTATTCCTGATACCGGGGGTGTTGTGATCTTCTTGCACACAGTGCCCTATTCCTGATACCGGGGGTGTTGTGATCTTCCTGCACACAGTGCCCTATTCCTGATACCGGGGGTGTTGTGATCTTCTTGCACACATCCCGGTATCAGGGATAGGGCACTGCATGCAGGAAGATCACAACACCCCTGGTATTAGGGATAGGGCACTGCGTGCAGGAAGATCACAACACTCCTGGTATTAATAGGGATAGGGCACTGCATGCAGGAAGATCACAACACCCCTGGTATCAGGGATAGGGCACTGTGTGCAGGAAGATCACAATACCCCGGAGGAGTGAGGGTCAGGCAGCTCCCCCCTGTCTGTGAAGCCAGCCTCTCAGTAGTAATGCAGGGAGGGAGCTGTCTCAGACTTCACCATCCTCCCCCCCCCCCTCACCCACACACCATTCACTAGCTGGGACATGGGGGAATTCAGGAGTGAGGGTCAGGCAGCTCCCCCCTGTCTGTGAAGCCAGCCTCTCACTAGTAATGCAGGGAGGGAGCTGTCTCAGACTTCACCATCCTCCCCCCCCCCCCCTCACCCACACACCATTCACTGGCTGGGACATGGGGGAAGTCAGGAGTGAGGGTCAGGCAGCTCCCCCCTGTCTGTGAAGCCAGCCTCTCACTAGTAATGCAGGGAGGGAGCTGTCTCAGACTTCACCATCCTCCCCCCCCCCTCACCCACACACCATTCACTGGCTGGGACATGGGGGAAGTCAGGAGTGAGGGTCAGGCAGCTCCCCCCCTGTCTGTGAAGCCAGCCTCTCACTAGTAATGCAGGGAGGGAGCTGTCTCAGACTGGTATCAGGGATAGGGCACTGAGTGCAGGAAGATCACAACACCCCTGGTATCAGGAATAGGGCACAGGTTCTAGTCATATTGACTGATCACATTACTTTTTTTGTCAAGTACCAACAGTTTCCATTTCCCATCCCCCCAACCATCACCTCAGTTGGAACCTTGGTAACATCAATAGATAAGAGGGCAGCCAGCCAATAGGAATACATATTCATTCCTAACTGACCTTTACTGACCTGGAAAGTGTCAATAATTTGTATCATTTTCTGTTAGTGTTCCTGAGTTTCCATTTCCATTTCCCATCCCCCCAACCATCACCTCAGTGGGAACCTGGTTAACATCAATAGATAAGAGGGCAGCCAGCCAATAGGAACACATATTCATTCCTAACTGACCTTTACTGACCTGGAAAGTGTTAATTTGTATCATTTTCAGTTAGTGCGCACTAACTCCCGTTAGTGCGCACTAACACGATTTAACGATTTTTAACGATAAATCGTTAGAATTTCTATTGTATTGTATTCTATAACGATTTAAGACGATATTAACATTATCGGACGATAATTTTAATCGTTAAGAAACGATTCACATCCCTAATGCGTATAATGAATTTAATAGAAGACCTAAAAGAAGACTATTGCAGTAATCGATATGTGGAAATATGATTGCATGTACAATAGTAAGAAAATCATGAAAATGAAGCAAATTACATAATCCTGTCAAAAGACGAAGTTTATAGAAACCATTCTTTACAATGATTTTGATATGTGAACGAAAAGATAAAACAGGATCCAACCAAACCAAAATTCTTCAGTATTATTATTATTGTCTGACTTGTCATACTGCTTAATCCCAGCCAATCCTTAGGTAGGTAACAAATGTAAAATTTGCCATAATGAAACAGGTGCCATCCAGATATAAAAAACATAAACATAACATTAAAACACCCATCCCTCCCCCCATTATCAAAAAGTAATCAATAGCATAACCCTCCAAATAAAGTAAAAATATCCCTCACCCCAAACCTCTTCCATCATCACCAAAGACCTTCACCCCTCAATCTCCTGGCCCATTAATGTAACATATAGCGTTCCTTACAGTATTAAAAATGGCCAAATATCTAATTTATGAAACTTCATATAATTAGCTTTCTATCTCATTGGAGATTGTTCCAAAGTGTAGGTGCAACACAAGTGAATGGTCAATTTCTTAGCGTCTAGTCAAATGAATTCAGAAGTGGGTTATACATCTCTTCTAGCAGATGGAGATGGATCAAATTGACGTCACAGTATATATGCAGTGACATCAGCCTGCCAATATTTTCCATCTCCAGCAGATGGAGGATGTGCATCTCCCCTCTGGGGATTGCTTCATTTTAAAGAAAAGGAGAATTAAGGAAATAATGTGCCTCGTTCTCTTTTTGTCCCATTCTGGACCTCAAGGGCGTCAACCGCCATCTGCGAGTGAAGCATTTTCTCATGGAAATATTGCACTCGGTTAAAATGGCTTGCAGTTGAGGGAATTTCTGACCTCTCTGGATCTATCTGAGGCATATCTCCACATTCCCATCTGACTAGAACCTCAATGCTTCATGCAATTTGCAGTTCTGGGATGCACTTTAGTTTCGGGCGCTGCCCGTTGCCTGGCCACTGCTTCCAGAACCTTTTCCAAGGTAATGGTGGTAGTTGTGGCAGAGTTGAGAAAGGATGAAATCCTAGTACACCCACATTTGGATGAATGGCTGACTCGTGCCAAGCCACTAGAAGAGAGCCGCCTGGTGACTCACAAGCTGATTTCTCTGTTGTGGGAGCTCTGCTGTGTGGTGAAACAAGCCAAGAGCAGTCTTCATCCTACTTAATCACTGGAATACCTGGGGGTTCAGTTCGACACAAAGCAGGGCAAGGAGTTCCTGCTGGAAGCTCAAATTCAGAAGTTTCTAGCTCAACTCCATCTGCTGTTAAACACTCTGTGCCCATCTGTATGGTCTTATCTGCAAGTCCTTGGCTTAATGGTGGTGACTCTGGAAGTAGTACCATGGGCAGGGTGCATATGCATCCTCTTCAGCTCTCCTTGCTGTCTCGGTGGGATCCGCAGTTCAGGACTATTTGATTCGGCTCCACCTGCCAATGGAGGTCTCCACCCAACTGTAGTGGGACTCTTGGTACCTCCCTGCTGATTGATGTAAGCCACAGTTGTTGCATTGTCCAACATTATTTGGATTGATTAACCCTGTCGACAAACTGTAAACACGCCAACCCGACTGCCCTGGCTTCTATCCAGTTGATGTTCCAGAGAGACTGTTCTGCAGTCCAATGCCCTTGCGCTATCAGCTCCTGACAGTGAAAGGGCACTTGAAAGGGCTCACTTGCTGAAACATGGATACTCTGCGGCAGTGATTTCCACCTTGCCAAGAGCTAGAACATTTTCCACTTCCTTGGCCTATGGGCGGGTTTGGAGAGTTTTTGAGGCCTGATGTGAGGATCGAGATATTCTTCCTTCTTTGGTCAAGATTCTGCTCATTTTGGAATTTTTGCAGGATGGCTTGAATAAAGGCTAGGCTCTTAATTACCTAAAGACACAAGTAGCAGCTCTCATCTGTTTCAGGGGTCAGGTAAATGGTGAATCCTTGTTGGCTCATCCTGATATGGCCCATGTTCTGAAAGGAGTGAAACACCTTCTTTCTCCTTTGCGGTTTCCGGTGCCCTTATGGAGTCTTAATTTTGTTTTGGATTTTTTGGCAGACCCTACGTTTAGACCGCTATGTACTCTGTCCTTGTGGTTGCTAACCTTAGAAACAGTTTTCTTTGTGGCAATTTGTTCTGTGCGTAGGGTTTCCGAACTGCAGGCCTTGTCTTGCCAGGAGCCATTTCTCTAGGTGACTCCAGGGGCAGTACAGCTGTATACTATTCCTTCCTTTTTACCAAAGGTGGTCACTGAGTTTAACTTGAATCAATCCATCTCCCTGCCATCTCTGGACAGAGAGAGAGATGCAGAGGAGTATCATCTGTTGCAACCCTTGAATGTCAAGAGACATATTGTCAGGTATCTAAAGGTTATTGAGCCTTTGCAGAAGTTGGATTGCCTGTTTTTCCTTCACGGTGGTACTAGACAGGGAGAGCCAGCCTCACGGGCTACAATAGCTTCCTGGATTAAGGAGGTAGTCACAGATGCATACGTTGATGCTGGGAAGCTGTTACCTAGTCAGGTTAGGGCTCATTCCACTAGGGCTCAGGCAGTGTCATGGGCGGAGGTGAGATTGTTGTCTCCTGCTGACATTTGCTGAGCTGCGACGTGGTCTTCCTTGCACACCTTTTCCAGGTATTATCGTCTGGATGTGCAGGCCTGGGAGGACGTGGCCTTTGTGCGTGTGGTTTTGGCTGGATCGTGGGCAGCCTCCCACCCTATTGGGGAGTGGCTTGGGTACATCCCACTTCTGTACTCATCTGACTGGCCGCTAAGAAAAGAGAAATTACTAATTGCCTGATAATTTCCTTTTCTTTAGGCCAGTCAAATGAATCCAGCTTCCCTCCATCGGATGCCACATGATTGTGTATTGATCCTCTTGCATGCTAACATGTTACAGAGATTACTGGTAAGTGTTACTCTAGTGTACTAGACTAGTGTTATTACATTCTTGTCTGAGCTTAGTGTTTCACGCTGGCTGAGTATTTAAATGGTTATCTGTTTTTAATCAAGTTTTTTGCTAATCTGTCCACAGTTGCTTTTGAAGGAAATACTGGCAGGCTGATGTCACTACAGGGGTATATATATATATATACTGTGACGTCAGTTTGCTCCGCCTCCATCTGCTGGTAGAGGTGTATAATAGGGATGTGAATCATTTTTTGACCATTTAAAATATCGTCTGATATATTTTAAATAGTCAAAAAATCGTTAGGGCCACGATACAATACCAATTCCCCCGATTTATCGTTAAAAAATCGTAAATCGGGGGAAGGGGGAGGGCAGGAAAACCGGCACACTAAAACCCCCTAAAACCCACCCCCGACCCTTTAAATTAAATCCCCCACCCTCCCGATCCCCCCCCCCATGCTTTAAATTACCTGGGGATCCGGCGGTGGTCCAGAACGGCGGCGGTCCGGAATGGCCCCCTCAATAGAATCGTGTTGTCTTCAGCCGGCGCCATTTTTCAAAATGGCCGCCGCAATATGGCGGCGGCCATAGACAAAAATGATTCGACGCAGGAGGTCGTTCCGGACCCCCGCTGGACTTTTGGCAAGTCTTGTGGGGGTCAGGAGGCCCCCCCAAGCTGGCCAAAATTTTCCTGGGAGTCCAGCGGGGTTCCGGGAGCGATTTCTTGCCGCGAATCGTTTTCGTACGGAAAATGGCGCCGGCAGGAGATCGACTGCAGGAGGTCGTTCAGCGGCGGTCCGGAACCCCCGCTGAACAACCTCCTGCAGTCGATCTCCTGCCGGAGCCATTTTCCGTACGAAAACGATTCGCGGCAAGAAATCGCTCCCGGAACCCCGCTGGACTCCCAGGAAAATTTTTGCCAGCTTGGGGGGGCCTCCTGACCCCCACAAGACTTGCCAAAAGTCCAGCGGGGGTCCGGAACGACCTCCTGCGTCGAATCGTTTTTGTCTATGGCCGCCGCCATATTGCGGCGGCCATTTTGAAAAATGGCGCCGGCTGAAGACAACACGATTCTATTGAGGGGGCCGTTCCGGACCACCGCCGTTCTGGACCACCGCCGGATCCCCAGGTAATTTAAAGCATTTGGGGGGGGGGGATTTAATTTAAAGGGTCGGGGTGGGTTTTAGGGGGGTTTCGTGTGCCGGCTCACGATTTTAATGATTTTTCACGATAGTTTACACACCCAAACGGCAACAATACGATTCCCTCCCCCTCCCAGCCGAAATCGATCGTTAAGACGATCGAGGACACGATTCACATCTCTAGTGCATAACCCACTTGTTCTGGATTCATCTGTCAGTCCTAAAGAAAAGGAAATTATCAGGTAAGAAGTAATTTCTCATTTCTAGTAATAATTAATTTTGCATGTTAGAAAGAGAGTTTGGAGTAAATCTAACTCAAAAGATCTTCATACACTCAAAGGAATATATGGAACTAGTCAATCTGCTTCATAACACTGGAGGACCAATGGAACTCTATTAAAACGGGAGTTATATGATCCCTTCCTCTTACCCCTACTACCATATGGTATGGTAGCAGGGGTAAGAGGGATAAGCACAGTCTTTAAATGCTCCAGATAGAACTTGATAGAGTGAATTACAATAATTGAACCTGGTAGTTACCAAAGAATGAGCAATTGATGCTAAATCCTTTTTGTCCAAGAAACTTATGCAACTGACAAATCTGCTGTAAGTGGAAAAAGATGTATGAACGACTGTTTCGGTAGAAGAATTTCCAAATGGAAAGTGTTTGAAATTTTAAAAAAAGTGAACAATGTTGTATTGTTGTCCAAAGTGAGTGAGGCAAGGCAAAAGATATGATAAAAAGAAAAGAGAGGCACCACTAGGCACTACCACATATACAAAACCCCAAAAAGGAATCAACAGTGAAATTCAGGAAGAAACTGAGCAAGATGGAAGGTAACCAAATCCCTAATATAAGTATAAAAGAAGTTAATACAACAATATGTCAAAAAAATCATTAAATAAAACCTATTTTAACCTGTATAATATATGACTAAAACAGCAACAACAACAAACCCCAAACAGCAGAATTATATATGTGAAAACCAAATCATAAGAATCAGTTCAAGGACAAAACTGAAGTCCAACATGGCCATGTTTTGGTATGAATGCCTGCTTCAGGAAAAATGTTTAAATGTTGAATACTGTAGTTAATCTTTGTTACAATTTTTAGAAAATTTCCAGGTCTATACTGACAAATATTTTAGTGCATCTAACAGTCATCAGTGTAGTCCAGAAAATGCTTCTCAGGAAGAAAGGATCTCCTACAGGAAGATGGATTTACTCATTTATTTGTATATTTTTATAATGCCTCAATCTCCTAATTAAATTAATCAATGCGGTTTACTACTTTTACAATCATAAAAACATGTCAAAAACAATATTAAAAAAAACCCAAAACATGTCAAAAACAAAATGAATATAAATATACATATACATAAACCATATAAAAACAATCCTAAAATTAACACAAAAAGGCTAGCAGAAGACTAGAAATTTGTAATAAAAAAACATTCTTAAATAGTACTGCTTTTAATTTCTTCCTAAAACTGAGATTGTCTGAATTATCTTAATTTACTTAGCAGCCTGTTCCACAACACCTCCCTGCTGTTGAAAATGCTCTGGTCCTAGTCTCTTGCAAGCTATATCCCCGAAACAAATGTATAGTCCTTAAGCTTTGACCAGAAGATCTCAAATTCCAACAAGAAACATAAGGAGCCTACCAACCAGCTAAACAATATATAAAATATTATGCACGAGAGTATGAACTTTAAATTGGATTCCTTCCTTAATCAGCAACCAATGAAGCTGCGTAAGTTTTGATGTAATTCTGTTATGATAACAATCCTTGTCACATCGTTTTCTAACAGCTGTAATACCCTAAGTGCATCAGAAGATAACCCCCAAAATAACGAGTTACTACACTCCAATCTACTAAGAATACTGCAATACTGTCCTAATATCTTCCAATGGAATAAAAGGCTTGAGTTGCTTTAAAATACAAAGTTAATGTAAGATTGAGTTAGCAATCATACTAATATGGGTTCTAAGGGGGTCATTTTCGTAGCGTATCACACGCGAAAAGTCCCTTTTCGTGTGCGATAGCTAGCTCGGGGCGGAGTCAGCCCCGGAAGAGGAGTCGGAACGTTGTTGGGGCAGATGCACCGGATAGATCGCTGGCTGCGAAAAGATAAGAACCCTTAAAGGTACCCTTTTCGCTGCCAGTAGCACGCCCAATAGCGCCACCTTTTACGATGGCACTATTGGGTGCGAAAGCTGGCAGCGATCGCACCGCGGAGGTGCGATCGCTGACAGCTTTTGCAGGCCCGCCCCCGCTTCGCCCCCCTGCCCCCCATTAGTGCCGGGATTCACTATTCTCGCAGGCCTAAATGGCAACCCACTGTCTAAAAGCATGGCCAAATCATGTGTCTCTTGTACTATTTAAAAGGCCAAAATTCTCAATAACCAATTCACTTGGAAACTTGTCAGCTGATGTCTGCCCAAGCAACAACACACAATTTATAAGCTTAAAGTGCTCTAAATATGATCCCTCTACAAAAGCAGAAACCACGTGACTCTTACCTCACAAACCTTTCATGCAGTAAACCAATCAAACCAAAACAATGAGTTTAAGATTGTATATAGAACTTTATGCACTTTTTAAAAAGGCAAAATTGAGTAAGCCTTTTTATTTATTTATTTTAAAATGTATAGACCTTGACAGTTTACACATTCACATTCACATTCATTCATCCCTGCTTGTACCTTTTCCTCCCAGTCACAAAAGCAAAGTCACAGTTGCCTTACAGTTCTCTTCTGTGAGCAAGTGTTTTAGACTTTGTTTCTCTTTTGTGTGCTTAGCCTGGGCTTTGTCCATATAGAAACACAGAAACATAGAAAACAACGGCAGAAAAGGACCAAACGGTCCATCCAGTCTGCCCGGCAAGCTTATGGTAGCATCTGCTGCGCCATACAAATCACCCCCTTACTTAGTTTCCCAAACTGTCAAAAGTCAGGAGCCTTGTTGGTTGCTGTCTGAGTCCAATTCCCTGTTACCTCTTGCCGTGCAGATGCACTTCTGGTGGTGGAACGAAGAAAACATGGCACTGTGCTTGTGGCCTTGTGAGCTATGTGATGATTTTTTTTTTTTTACCTCAGTACTGTTCCTTGCCTAGAGCTGCTCCTTTGCAAGGCCGCTGCTTAACTTACATTTTTTGCTTTGTCACATCTAAGGATCTTTCTTGTTCTTATCTGATACTTTCTTGAATTCTGATGCTGTGTTTTCCTCCACCACCTCCACTGGGTGTGAGTTCCATGTATCCAGCATCCTTTCTGTGAAGAAATATTTCCTCGTATCACTCCTTTGACTGACTACCTCCCTTAAGCCTCATAATATGACCTGTTCATCAAGAGCTTCCTTTGCACTGAAACACGCTTGTTTCTTGCCCATTATTTATACCTTTGAGATATTTATTTATTATTTATTTGATTTATATTCCGCTTTGCAGGCACTTGAAAGAGGACTACATTCAGGTGCTGAAGGCATGTCCCTTTCCCCAGAGGGTTCATAACCTAAGGCCCTCATTTTCAAAAGCATTTACATGTTTAAAACTAGGTTTTACATATGTAAATGCACTTTACCCATGTTAAGTGAGCTTTTGAAAATTGCTACAATATATGCCACTGAATTGTGAATAGGTTTTACTTGCATTAAGTGCACTTTGTCTGGGGCAAATCATAGCTCACACAAAATCTAGCTGCTTCCAGCACAGAGACTGTGCTGGAAGCATTCCCAGGGCAAAATAAAACTTTGGCCAGTTAATGCTGATACTATTCGGTGCTGGCCAGTCATAATTACCTGGGTAACTCTGGTCAGCCAAATGGCAGGCCAAACGTTGTCCAGTTAACTTTAGAAGTGGCTGGCTGAATATCAGCCTCTGTTCATCATAAATGATTAGGCTGGTTGAACTGCAGATGTTTGGGGACTGAACTGCCATGGACTATGTACGGCATCGTAACCTTTAGCAGCATGAAAGCATCCAGTTATCTTCTATTATTTCATGCGGTTGAACAAGACAAGTGGAGAACTTTTGTTGAGTCAAACGAAGAGCACAGTAGAATACCTGCGTTCAAGTGTTGGCAGAATAAACAACGTGTTTTAGAGTTTTCTTCTCTCCTGTAGCCCATGCTGTCAAAGACAAAGACGATCAGCCAGTTGGAGGAGCTTTCTGGGCTTACAGTATTCATGTCCACAGTTAATGATCGAGCAATGGCAATTTTCGCAGCCATTTCCATGGGTAGATTGGCATTTTACCCGCGAAATGGGGCTTTTACATTGCCTACTCGAAATGTAGAGACCCTCTGCTCCCACCTTGGGATCTGTACTGAACAGCCCTAGTCAAGGCCATGGGGTTAGATGTTAAGAGAGGAGGGTAACATTTTTTATATCCCCCCCTGTGAGGCAGGCAGGGCAGGAGATCAGGGTGGCATTTTTAGTTGGACTTGGCAGAAGCATTGTCACTTTCTTTGGTCCCCTGTCTCTGGTAGGCCAGGCCAGGATAGGAAGGAAGCAGGGTTACCTTTTCAGTCCACAACCTGGCTGGAGGGGCCATGTCAGTGGTTTGTTTAGGGGTTTTTCTATTTTTTCAGTTTGAGATATTCTGGATTTTAATTTCTGGTGGGGTTTTTTTTTCTGGTTTCCCTTGTCTTTGCTCAAATAAGGAAAATCCCTCTGCCTCTGGGAAGGGTTAGGGTGAGAGAAGTTTTTTTGTTCCATCTCACTCCCAGTGGATGGAAGGGGTGAATCTGTTGGTGATTGAGTATTTTTGGTGACGATTTCCACCTTTTGTTTCAGGAGGAAGTTTGCTGCCACCCTTCCTGCTCAAGATTAGGGGAAAAGAGAAGCATTATTTTTCCCTTCTGCCAGACCTTTATTCTGAAAGATCCCTTGCTACCATCTGAACAGAAAAACTAGGGCCAAGAACCTTTTTCCCCCTCTAGAGGCCCCCACCAGAGTCTCGCCCTGGGAGAAGAAAGGAGAGTTGCTAGTTTGAAGAATATGAAGTGTAATCCCCTCTTGGTTTAGATGTCCCTAATACAGAGGTCACAGCAGACGTCCCTGGGGCCACTGTCTCCCGGATTTCTCTTAACTTTCTCTTGAACTGTCCACAACACTGGAGTAAGCCACCAAGGGAGCTGGGGTTCTATCAGCGGGCAGGAGAACAAGCTGCCAGGGCCCTAAGCTCCTGGGGGTGGGTACCTTGTATGGTCTCTAACAACCATACAGTCTCTCTCCCACTTGTACTCACGTAGGAAGATCTCTCAGTTCATAAAGCTGGTTCTTGAGGTATGAAAGAGCAGGCAGAGGCTTGGAGTAGTGTTCAGCAAAAATTAGTTTTAATGTAACTTAAAAATAAAGTTCCAACAGGAATTGTAAAATCATTAAAAGTAAAACCAACAGAATGGCAGCTCCAAGCACTCCAGTCTCTATCCAGGTCAGCCTCTGAATCAGTGACTCAGTGTCCAAGTCTCTCCCTAGTGATGGGAAAAGAAGAACTTCTCTCCAAAAGTAAGGCAGGGAGCTTACACTCTGACAAAGAAACTTCTGCAAAAACGAAGGTCACCTTCTCCTTATAGGGTCACTACAGTCCCAACCTTTGCTGGCAGCAGGGCAAACAGCACCTAATTCTCTCCCCTCAGGCTGGGAGTTCCCTCATGAACTGGAAGTAGGTAAATAAAAATCACAGCATCTTTCTCAAAAATCAAAATCCTCCAAACTCTCCTGGTGTAGCCCACTGGAATCCACACAGAACAGCAGCTTCCACTTCCAACAAAAACCCACATCCAACCACACCTTCCTTGAGCTCTACCCAGCCTATATAGAGGAGTTCAGCCAATCCCAAAATAAGGGGGAATGGCCAACCAAATGGGGAGGATCTAAAAATGCAAAACACTCTCCCAGCAGCTGGAAAGAAGGCAAAAGCATCTAATAAGAAGTGAAGCCTTCCTTACAGAAGTATATGTGGACTACTACATCTAGGAGACCCCTGTCTATCTGGGATGCTTACCATTCCAAGCCCTGGTAGAGGGTGAGAACATTTCAGGACTCCAGTAATGATAACTTGGAAGGATAACTTTACAACAATATGTACAGTGCACATACTTCATAAAATACCTGCCTCTGCATTTAAATCAAGATTGTTAAGCAGATATGTTAAACCTATTGCTCTTTAGGAGCTGAGAGCTGAAGGTTAGGTAATGAGATAGGCAGTTCCTTGCAAATGTTTGGAACTCTGATGTACTCAGAGGTATAAATTGAGAGCCAAGGTCATTCTGGATCAAATCAATGTGTCTGTATTTCCACTCAGATTCTCTAGTTTAGCAATTTTAGGGAAGCAGGAGTAATTTTTCCTTGACACTGAAAAAGATCTTTTTTGCCAAGGCCTCTCTAGAAATTCTGATAGTGGTTCAAGGCAGGCAGTAGCCTCGTCACTATTTCATCTATTGCACGGGAGATTCCAAGAAGGAGCCTCACCTTTTGTGATCCTCTGGTATCCCATCTGGATTTGAGAAAAGAAATCTTGTGCATTATGTTGTGCAGTTTTGAACAATGTGGCATCCATCTTCTTGTTGGTTCATCCTGATATCCTGCAGCTTTTGGTCTGATGCTAGAATGCCTGCAGCAATGTGCTCTATTATTTCCTGTTCCACACACCATTTCCACATTCAGCCAATGGCTGTCTGAAAAGAGTATTTAGCAACATCGAGCTCCTTGCCTGGTATATGGGTAATGTCAAAGGAATACTGCACCATCTACATTTGGAAGCGATGTAGTTGAAGTGTGAGATCATCCAATCTTTTGGTTGAGAAAATAGGGACCAGGGGTTTGTGATCTGTCTCAGTCTTAATATGTAATCCAGTAATAAAATCTTGGAAGCATTTGCATGCTCATGTAATTTCTTATGCCTCTTTTTCAGTTTGGACGTTACGCTTTTCAGATGCCAACAAGGACCTTGATGCAAAGGCAACCAGATGAAGTTGCTAATCTTTCTGCCATTGTTGCAGTATTGCCCCCAGTCGTTAGAGTGAATCATCTTCTGATATGATAGTCAGCCCTGCTGCATCAAAGGCCACCAGAATCTTTGCTTTTTTTCAGGGCTACTTGAATCTTTAAAGGGCTTGCTCTTAACTTTGGCCCCTCACAAATTCAGTCTTTGCCTTCCATAGCTCACTGAGTGGGTTAGTAAGATCAGGTAGTTGTGGCAGAAACTGAGCCAAGAAGTTCACCAGATTTTTGTGCCAGATCTCGCAGTGGGACATTTTGAAATTGCTGCCTCTTTCTTTGTGTCAGGGTGTATACCCTCTCCATCAATAATGTCTCAGAAAACATTCGCTTGAAACCAGAACTCACATTTCACATTGCTGAGGGTGACATTTGCTTCCTAGACCTGCTCAAGGCCTTTTACAGTCTTGGATCAAGCTGTTCCATTATGACAGCATCCATATGACAAAGGACCCTGTCAGTTCCTTGAAGCAGATGGCTCATTTTCATTTGGAAGTGCTCAGGTATGCAAAGGATCCCAAAAGGATCACCTGGAACAATCTCACCCAAAAGGAGTTATCAGCTCCATGGAGCTTTCTAGTCAATGGAATCTACCAAAAAGCCACTTGGAAAAGAATTTGGCTTTGCCCAGTTGCTCCAGCATGTGCTCTACTACTTGGGTGCAATTGCTCTTCCACACTCTTATTCAACTGGGTCAAAGTGACACAGACGCGCATGTCTCCATTTGGCACTAATTTGTGTGCTCACTGACCAGCTCAAGAACGCTCATTTCAGTCGTTTCTCCCAGTTTTCAAATTGTGAAAGTGGTGCTATGTGAAACATTAGGAACATTCTTGTTTTCTTTCCCAGCTGAGTTTGATAGAGAGGCATCATTTTTTTCTGCAGTAATTCCAGGCTTTACTGTGAAACATGGAACTCGCTCTAATCTTTGCATTAATCAGCAAGTCAACAGCTGGAACCCTCATGGAATGTATCATGCACTGCCTCCCTTCAAAGCCTGCAGAGAGTAAAAGTACAACACGTGCCCCAGGCCAGAAATCTTGGAAGTCTCTCAAGCAAGCAGCCTAGGCAGATATTTATATGTCACCTTATCAATTACTATGCAGACAAAAACAATTTAACAACACTCTAAGGAACCTGAGGTTGCTACAGCTTGAAACATGGCATCAAAAAACAATTATTTTATATTAAAAAAATAAAAAAATAAATAAATAAATAAATATATATATATATATATATATATATATATATATATATATATATATATATATATACTCCTGTGATTCCTTCTTTTATTTAAAAGGGATTGTTCCATTTTCTGCCTGTGACAGAAACGTTTTTTAAAGTAGGATAGCCCAAAAAAATAAAAAATAGGCTCATCTCAGGGCTGGCCCCGTGGCAGCGCTGTGCAGTGTCCTGTGTAGAGACCTGGACTTGGTTCCTGGTTCAGGTCTTCTGCTCCCTAGATCAGCGGGGGCTATGGATGTTATGGAGGCAGCCCCGGGAAAAGAGAGTCATAGTCATTGTGCAATGGTGGTGATACCCAGTGGTTGGATTTAGGGCTCATGATTGCAAGCTTCTGGAAGGGGCCCTAACGCCCGGCTACCGGCTGAGGACTCTCCCTGCAATGTCCGGGCAAGGTGAGTTAGGAGGAGATATAAAATAGAGGGGAAATACCCAGGCAATTGCAAATGAAGGCCCCCTTCTTCCCCCATCCTCCCAAAAATAAGTAATTAACAAACATAGGCTCATCGGAGGATTAAATTAAGTTTGGGCTTGATAGCATCATTGAAAGCAGGATTATACTATAATGCTAATAATCTATGATTAACCGACATGGTATTGCATTCACTCAGGAGGAAGGACAATACTCAGATTCAGTGCTTTCTCTGCCTCTTCATACAATAAATATTGCAAAGGCTAATGGAGAAGAGCCGATCTCACCAGCCAATTACATTATGCTAATGTTCTCTTACTATAACTCCTGAAGTGGCTTTCACGGTTTAGGGAAGGCCAGAGATTTATATTCTCCCCTCTGAGTTGCAGTCCTTTCTTCCAGTTTAAGGCTGCAAATCAGAATCTATACAAAATAGCACCGTGCATTCTAAATGACAGTTCTTGTCTGCCCCGCTCTGCTTAAAGGGCATGTCTGGGCATTATCTCTCTGACTTCTCATAACAACAAGCTGTTTATCTAAGGAAATCCATGCTCTTGAGAACTTAGGGTTTTTTTTCCCATGAAAACATATGTTTAGTTATACAGAGTGCAAAGCACTGAGGAACATATTAACTTCTTCACTGTATGGTATTCTTTTCTGAAATAAATAAAAAAAAGAAAAGCTAATGAAACAATACATCTTAGAATCATTTGTGGACCACTGTTCCCTCTAAGCAGTGCACATGAGCATGCGCACAGAGGCTGTGAACCCCAAGCACACAGCAAGACATAGGGGCAGATTTTTAATCCTACGCGCGCTACCCGGCACGCACAAATGTACACCCGATTTTATAACATGCGCGCGCTGCCGTGCGCATGTTATAAAATCCGGGGTCGGCGTGCGCAAGGGGGTGCACACTTGTGCACCTTGCGCGCGCCGAGCCCTAGGGGAGCCCCGATGGCTTTCCCCGTTCCCTCCAAGGCCGCTCCGAAATTGGAGTGGCCTTGGAGAGAACTTTTCTTTCGCTCCTCCTCACTTTCCCCTCCCTTCCCCTATCTAACCCACCCCCCCAGCCCTACCTAAATCTCCCTCCACCTCATTTTATTTTTTACGCCTGCCTCCTGCAAGCATATCTTGCGTGCACTGGCCAGCTGCCGGCGCGCCAAGCTCCAGCACGGCCGCTCTGGCACGGCGGCACGGGGGTGAGCCCTCGGTCCCACCCCTGGACCGCCCCCAGATTGGCGCTACGCCCATGGCCCCGCCCCCTTCCCGCCCCTTTTTCAAAGCCCCAGGACATACGCTCGTCCTGGGGCTTGCGCGCGCCGTCGAGCCTCCCTGCCAGCCCGCTGCTCTCATGGCACTTCTGTTTTTTGATTCTACCAGCTCTATGGCCCACTCTGATGACATTATCTGACTGCTGCTCACAGCAGTCTGATCATGTCATCAGAGCAGCTCAAGGTAGGCCTATTTTCAGGTTTAGCAGTTAAAACCGAAAAAAGCCAATTTCTCCTTCGAGGGTGTTTTATCAAGGGGTATCGGTTTTTACCAAAAATCAGAAGCCCAATACATAATAAATAAAATTAAAATACATAAAATGTTAATCTCTACTATTTCCTTACAGCTCCCCTTTCCCTCCTCCCACATTACCTCCCTTTAACTAAATTCCCTAAACAGTCAAACTAAAATTCATAAACACCTCAACTTCCATCTCTCATCATCTGCAATAGCCCCATTTATACATTTTAACATGATGGAACAAAATGACACCAAATTCTTGATCATTGATATGGGCACCATCATCATAACATCTGTTCACAAGCCTCTAGGAAAGCATCTTGCCTTTTTGAGTCCAGGAAATATAGAGCACAACAAAGCACTCATGATTACCAATGGCTTTAATAGCTATAGTGTCATATGTGGTTACAGTGAATACGATGAGTATGATGTCTTGGTCAAGATGTGGACTGAGGCATGCCATCTAAGCCTGATTGATGACTCAAAGCTACTTGGGTTCTTTAACAGCTCCTGACAGAGGAGAAATTACTAATCCAGATCTTATCTTTGTTGCTAAAAGTTATGGGGTAGATTTTTAAAAGGTGCGCACGGGAGTACATGTGCTCGCGCTACCCGGCACGCACACATGTACACCCGATTTTATAACTTGCGCGCGAGGGTGCGTGCAAGTTATAAAAATCAGGGGTTGGCACACGCAAGGGAGTGCACAATTGTGCACCTTGTGCGTGCCGAGCCAAGCTGCCTTCCCCCATTCCCTGGAAGGGAACTTCCCTTCCCCCTAACCTGACCTTCCCACCCCTTCCCCTAACCTTCCCCCCTCTAACCCCCCCCCCCCCCCAAAATTTGTATTTTACCTTTTGCGCCTGCCTCCGGACAGGTGCAAGTTGCGCACGTCGGCAGCCTGCCAGCACGCGATCCTTCGACTCAGCGGAAATGGCCGCTGTGTCGGAAGCCTCTGGCCCTACCCTGGCCCTGCCCCCGGACCACCCACCCCCGCCCCACCTCTTTATGCAAGCCCCGGGGCTTTACACGATTCGCTGGGCCTTTTTAAAATAGGCCTGGCGCGTGTAACTCTTTTAAAATCCAGCCCACACAGTACAGACCAATGCCAACAAACGCCAGTGTAGCAGTAAGCCCAAATTTGCTACAAACGCATACAGACTCTTCCATTTTAAGAAAGCAGATTGGAGAGGCTTCTTGGGAGATCTTGACAAAAATTATTTACATTGCTCCAGCCCTGGAGAATTGCAATCTCTTTGTAAATGCATTGTGCAATACTTCCAAGTGGTATATGTACCTCTAGGGTGCAGAATCAGGCACACACCAGGGTTTGCTCATTTGCTAGACATTACAACAAATTAACAACAAATGTTTCTAAGAGATCCTTTCTGGAAAGACACTATTATGGCAGGGTCATCACTAATTAACAAGTTTCAAGAAGATGCCAAGGTGATGCTATCGTTTTTAGGGATGTGCATTTCCTTGAAATGAAATGGGACATTTTCACAAACTTTCCCAATTCATTTCAATTCATTTTTATAATGAAAAGAAAGAAAAATGAACAAAATCTAATTCTTTTTCTTTTAATAAAATATGCTGCCAAAAAAAAAAAAAAAAAACCCCACTCCCCTTCCTCCCGATTCCCCCATCCCAACCCCAAAAAGAAACAAAAAAAAAAGAAATAATAAACCGAAGGAAACAAAACTATGCCTGTGCAAACCCTTAGTAATTCTAAATGTTTCAAAAGATATGGAAGACTGTTAAAATTATATATGGAATAAACGGAGCTCTCCACACTCACTCTTCTTCTCCCTTCTCCATACACACACACATTCATTCTCTCTTCTCATCTTCATCCCCATTTAGCCACAGAGGCCTCACCTTTCCTCAGGCCCATGGCACAAATACTGCACTTCCTCCTCCCTCTGCAGCGTCGGGCCCGCACTGCCCTTGTTTCGTTTTTGTGCGCAGCCTGACACCGCTGCTTTTCCTGCGGCAGCCGATTCTTGTTCCCCACTCCTACTCATCTTGCTCCTGCTGTGCAGCCCCCTGCTTCTTCTCATCCTCCTGCAGGACGGGTGCCGACGTTCCTTCTCCTTGGGGCTCACGCTGCTCCAGCCATTTTTTTCCTTCCGGGTTTTTTTCTTCCAGCCTTCTGCAGCAGGGCACCCGGGGTTTTGGGGTGCTGGCCTAGAGACCCGGCAATTTGTTCAGAATTCCAGAGTCTCCAGGCCAGATCCGGAGAGTTCCAAGGTATGCTGGTTAGGTTTTAAAGTTATCTGGCTATATGTAGCCGGATAATTTAGGCGAGTATATTCATTTGTCCCACTGAATATTCAGGACAAATTAGCTAGCAACTTATAGCCAAATAAATTGCTTGCTTGCCAGCTTAATGAATATTACCCCCAGGTTTTCTATTAAAAAAAAATATATATATATATATCACAATAGGTCCTATATACTGGTAGGGTCTACAGTGATTAATAATTGCTGTGCATTGCTCGGCGGGTGAAAATAGAGAGTACATTTCTCTTGCCAAGCTGAACCAAGCATCTTCTTGCAGTGACTTTGTTGTATAAAATCGACACCAAATCTCAGCATGGGGACCACTACTGATGAAGTACTAAAGGAGGAAAGAAGAGAAATCTGTGCTCTGCTTGTAATCCTGGGCTTTGCAACAGATTTGTATCTGCTTTCTCTGTGGATAAATTTTTTCCCTTCAAAGCAATACATGCAGTTTAGAAAAACTGTATTTATTTTATCATCTAAATGTACACACTCCTATCCAAAAGGAGTCATATGGGGCAGAATATTTAGTACAAATTTTCAAAGCATATTTTTGTGCATACATCTTCTTTGAAAACGATCCCTACCAAATTTACTCACACACACAAGGTGCGCTGCTAAATATTCTGCAGACATTTTTTTTTTAATTTACATGCATGCCTTTTAAAATCCAAAAGCATGTGGCTATAAGGCCAAACCCTGCCCAACTCCGCCCCTCGGAATATCTCCGCTTCATCTGGGTAAACTCACATCCAAACATGACTCACTCACATAAGTCTACCCACATATTGAGGGGACAGTTTTGTAAAAGTCCACTTCTGAGCTTAGAAAATTGTTTTCCCTGCCAAAGCCCCTTTGAAAATTTAATTCCTGCCCCTCCCCCACAAAAATGTCCATCTTGCCGGGTCTGTTTTGTCAAATCTATTTTTGAAAGTGTCACATTTCTTGCACAGTTACCTCTGGGTGGAAAGTCTGCTCACAGAATGGTGAATGACTTGTATGAACAGCTGCCAAAAAGAGAAATGGGAGCTGGAGGATTTTTTTTTTAAGAATCATTACTCCCCTATAAAACTGGGTAAACTAAGGCACAGGGGGAGATGCAGGGACTTCCCAAGTGTCACACAAAGTCAGGAGGAGAGCATGATTGGAACTACTGAGTTTCAGCAGGACTGCTCTAACCACAAGATCAAAAGTTGAAAAATATTTACACTTTCAGAAGGCTGTTCCCATTGCTTACTTGTCAAGCTTTGGTGTTGACTTTTGTTTCCCAATGATGCTTTACTTAAGATTTTAAACAGCCCAGTCTGAGAATGAGAAGGGCCATCTAACAGCAAGTTGTTCTATGTTCCTAATTTAGGGATCATGTCATAGCAGATGCCTGGCAAATTGTCCACATTGGTCCTTGAATATTAAAAGGGCCAGTGCTGTGAAGTCCTTCCATATTACAGCATGGTAAAACTTCTCAGGAGAATAAATGAAGTACAATAACATTTTAGCATATTATAAACTTACACCCTGTGATAACTATAATGCTGATAAAAGTACGGTTTTACTAGTTTTATATAAGGTCCGGTTCTGGTTGCTCCTGACCCACATGCGATTCAGTGGCAAGAGGGCAGAGAGATGAATTATGCAGTGCACATGCATCTGTCTCCTGCAAATAATGGCTCCCCATTCCAGTTACTAAAGAGCTCCTTGTTCCTTCATTACGCAGTGTAATCACTTCAAGATTACACTTTCGTTTGGCATTCTGTTAAGAACCAGCCAAATATCTTTCAGTGTATTTGGAATGAGACTACAGCAAGGAAAAGCCAAAGGATTAATGCAGACTTTTCAGGGTACTCTCGGCTCAATGGGAGGCTGGCATTGTTTCAAATGATGTTTGGATTCCTTTCACCTCTGTTTTCCTGGGGAAATGCCATCCCTGTAGGCAGATACAAAACAGCTGTCCTTTGAGATCTAAGGATGAATATAATGCATGTGATAGGAAGCCTCAAGACCAAATGAATGAGAGAGGTTTTTCTTATTAACTGGGGTGTTTTGCATTTCCTCTGTCAGAAGCTTATAGTGTAATATACATTATCATTACTTATTTCTGTTACATGAATACATATCATTTTTCTACATAATTATAGATGTTCCATGCACAACACAGTGTACATTAATAAGTACCACCAGTTACAAACCTACGGGCCGATACAGTACAGTGCGCTCCGATGGAGCGCACTGTTAACCCGCCATTGGACGCGCGTTTTCCCTTACCCCTTATTCAGTAAGAGGCAGAAAACATGCGTCCAACCCGCTGAACCTAATAGCGCCCTCAACATGCAAATGCATGTTGTTGGCCCTATTAGGTATTCCCGCGCGATTCAGAAAACAAAACGTGCAGCCAAGCCGCACATTTTGCTTTCAGAAATTAGCACCTACGCAAAGGTAGGCGCTAATTTCTTTGGGCAACGGGAAAGTGCACAGAAAAGCAGTAAAAACTGCTTTTCTGTGCACCCTCCGACTTAATATCATGGCGATATTAAGTCGGAGGTCTCGAAGGGTAAAAAAAGTAAAAAAAAATTTTGAAGTTGGCCCGCGGCTGTCGGGTCGAAAACCGGATGCTCAATTTTGCCGGCGTCTGGTTTCCGAGCCCGTGGCTGTCAGTGGGCTCGAGAACCAACGCCGGCAAAATTGAGCGTCGGCTATCAAACCTGCTGACAGCCGCCGCTCTGGGCCAAAAGGAGGCGCTAGGGAAGCGCTAGTGTCCCTAGCGCCTCCTTTTGCCCGTTTCTACTGCCAGGCCTCATTTAAATACAGAATCGCGCACACAGGCGAGTGGCCTGTGCGCGCGCCGGGATCTCCCGCGGACTTTACTAAATCGGCCGGCTAGATTGTAAATCCTTTGGGGACAGGGAAATACCTACAGTACCTGAATGCAACTCGCCTTGAACTATCAATGAAAAGGTGTGAGCTAAATTTAAATAAGTAAAAAGAAGCAGCAGAAGTTTCAGTTATCACCTCACGTTATAGCTGCAGGGACTCCTCCCACCAGCATTTCCCACCCAAGTGTGAGTTTTAGGCTTGGAGACATAAAGAAAGACGAACATCTAAACTGAAGCACTGCACCACACTCTAGCGGAGGCGACATGGAAGCAAGTAGTATAGGAGTAAGCCAATGTAATTTTCTTGCGATGGCTGTAGTCTGCGGGTTGCCCCAGAAGTGCCTGGTCTAGTCCCAGCAGAGTTGGAATCCAGGCCAGTGACGGGAGATGGACTTCTGTCTAGGCCAGCCACCTTCTCTTCAGGTTAAGCCCTCCGGTGCTGGTAGCCAGCAAGGCATGAGAAGGAGGGGGAAGGCCCCAACACGGACAAGGAATGAGAGGCCTGACACAGAGTAAGGAGCAGGAACTAACCAGAAATCCAGAACACCAGGAAGGAGAACAACGCTGGATGAAGAAGCTGAATGTGGAAGCTGATGAAATGCAGTTTTCTGAAAACAGAAGCGGAGCCAGAGTATCCCACGGCTATGCAGGATGATTAAGGGGTAAACCCCCAGCAGGAGCAGCGCAGGCCTTAAATGCAGAGCAGGGCAAGGTCTCCTGTCTAATTGGGCACCTTCCCCTTGGGTTGAGCCCATAAGCTCTAGTGCCTGGCAGGAGTTTACTAACAGGGCACTTAAGTCAGTGTGAAGGCAAGCAGTGGTCAGGACTGGCAGAGTTCAAGCAGAAGCAATGCCTAAGGTTAGGCCGGGTCATAAATGAGAAGTCAGTCCAAGGGCAAGGAAATGCAGGGCAAGCAGAAAGCGGGACAGTTGAGGAGTCAAGGGTGGAATAAGTCAGGAAATGGCATGACAAGAAGACAGGAACTGGAACAATACAGGGACAGAGTACAAGGCAATGCAAATCAGGAGCAGGGGGAAAGGCAAAGCAGGGGCAAGACAAGTAAAACACCAGAAGACCACTGGGAGGCCAATAAACAGGAATTAGGACCAAAACCATGGCAAGACAAGGCAACAGAAGTAGAAACAAGGCAAAGGCAAGACAACACAAGAATTAGGAACAAGGCAATGACAAGGCACTAGGGTGGCCACAGTACAGAGCAAGGAGACTCGATGATGAGGCAGGGAGTTGTGAAGGAGGGAGGATTTAATGGGACTGGCCTTGCTGCATCATGCAGCTAGTATCATTACACACAGTACGAGGACCGGAAGGTGGAACCAAGCTCTAGCAACTGACTACTGAGACTGCCTCAGTATAAGTACAGGCCTATACAGGAAACAAAATGCTTGCTTGGGGGAAGTGAGGAAAACAGAGCTGGGAGGTCTAGACAGACAGTTCAAGTGGCTCACAGCACCACCTGCAGGCCAGAGGAGCACTCAACAACAGATCCTTACATTTCTGTTTTAAATTCAGGGGTGGCAAATCTGTGGCTTGGGAGCCTCATGTGGCTTTTTCATGTACAAAATGTGGCTCTTGCTCTCTTCTCCCCATAGCGACTGGACAGTACTGCACAGGACAGGAGAAGAGGTACAGGGCATACTGCAGGGATGGATTAAAGTGGCATGCACCCATAGGCAATAGGGGAAGGGCAATAGGGGAAGGGCCACTTATCCTGTCCTCTCCCCCACTGCCTATTGGTGAATGCCACCTGTGTGTGTGGAGGGGCGGATATGATCCCTCCTACCCCTCTTCTCAGGGTTTCTCTCTCTCCTTCCCTCATTCCAGTTCTCACTTTGAAGCACCAACAGAAGACCAAGAAAAATCAGTGTGAGTTCTTCAGCCACAGGGTCATTCAGTGCAAGAAGACTGCTGAAGGCCCCATGCTGATTTCCAGAGCCCATGCCACCGGAGGAGAGAAACAGCATAAGGCAGAAGATTTGGATTTAGGCTAAAGTATCACTGGCGATGCTCCAATGCCTATAAGAATTTGGCCTATAAGAATTTGCTGCCTATGCCCAAATCCAAACCTGGGACACTGGGGAGGAAAGTGTGTGGTAGAGCAGGGAGGAGACAGAGAGGGTGGAGGACAAGGGAGAAAATCAAGGGGGATATTGGTGCTGGGCAGAGGGTTGGGAGATGGGGAGGGGGAGGGGTAAAGTAGCACAAGGGATAGAAGATGTTCTGTTGGGCTGCTGATCTTCCATAATTACTATTATTTAGGGTGGAGGATGTTATGCTGGGGCTGCCAAGAGAGAGATGGGTGAGATTAGAACAGGGGACAGAGAGAACAAAGAAAGTGAGAGAGAGAAAGAGAGAGAGAGACTGGTGGGGGTCAGGATAGGGGATTGAGGGGGAGAGACTGTGGGGAGAATGGTGGGGGAATTAAGATCAAGAGGTTACAGGGGGAGGGATTGAAAGACTGGTGAGAGATTGAGAGAGGCTTGTGGGAACAGAATGGAATTGATTGAAAGCAAGAGTGAGACTGATGGAGACATGGTGTAAGGATTCAGGTTAACAGATCAGAACAGGATGAGGGAACTAGAGAGAATGGAGGGAAGACAGACTAGTGTGGACAGAGTGGAAGGATTGAGAGAGAGAGAGACACTGGTGGAGAAAGGCTGGGGCAATTAAGAGAGAGACTGATAGGAGGACAGAGAGATTGGTAGGGTCAAGATGGGATTGAAAGATAGACTGATGGAGAGTCTGGGATAGGGTGAGAAGATAAAGACAGACTTGGAATAGGGTGGGGAATTAAGAGAGGCTGGTGGGGAAATGATGGGAGGATTGAGAGAGATAGGTGGGACAGAATGGGGGACTGAGAGAGACTGGTAGGGAGCATGGTGGAAGATTGAGAGAGTGAGAGAGAGAGAGAGAGTGAGAGAGAGTGTTCTGGGCACAGGGTGGGGGAACCGAGAGCAAGAGAGAGATGGTGGAAGGACTGAGAGAGAGAGAGTGGTGGGAAGGTTGAAAGAGACTGGTGGGGACAGGATGGAGGATTTAGAGAGAGCGAATCTGGTTGGTACAGGTGGAAGAATTGAGAGTGACTGGTGGGAGGATTGAGAGAGAGAAACTCAAGGGAAGAGGGTGGGGGGATTGAGAGAGTGTCAATCTGACAGGAAGAGGAAGGGGACAGAGAATGGTCAGAAAAGGGTGAGAGAACTGAGAAAAACAGAGAGTGGTGGAAGCATTGAGAGAGACTGATGAGGGAAAGGGTCGAGGAAGTGATAGAGAGATACTGTGTGAACAGGGCACTTAGCTGGAGTGCTTTGCACTTTTGCACATCGCACCTTAATTCAACGCAGTCCCTACTGCTACTACTGAGATGTTGGCATCTTGCTCCCTGTGACTGCTGGTCCTGCCCCTGCAACAATGACATCATCACTAAGAGACATGCAGCCCTTTAAGAGGGCCCGGCTGACGGCAAAGGGACTGCCCATTTGCTGGCTTCTTTGCTAGCATTTTTGTAATCTTTACAAGTTTATTTTAATTTGAAGGAGAGGAGTATTTTGCTATTTCATCTAGCTCCTTTTGGAGCGGTGAGTATGTTGGATTCTATTCCGGTAGTTCAGGTAATGGGACACTACAATCTTAATTATTTTTCTTGTAATAGATCTATAAGAGTATGATGAATGTGTTCTGTATTGTTTGAGGTACCTATTTCACTATAGTCTATCACAGGGGTCGGGAACCCATGGCTCGCGAGCCAGATATGGCTCTTTTGAGGGCTGCATCTGGCTCGCAGACAAGTGTCGCCATACTTCGCGGTTCCCCGCTGACCCAGCTGCTCCCCGGTCCTCCGCTGCCCGGGCTTAAAATGCTGTCAGCCCGGGCGGAACGCGGCAGGACAGCTGGAGTCAGCGGCACCGGCGTGCTCTCTTCTCCTCCCCCCCCCCCCGCGGCCCGGAAGAGGAAGTGGAGAGCATCGGGTGCCTGCGCGGGAAGAAGAGACCACACTAGCGTGGTCTCTTCTTCCGCGCAGGCACCCGATTCTCACCACTTCCTCTTCCGGGCCGCGGGGGGGAGGAGAAGAGAGCACGCCGACTGGAGTCATCCGGGTGCCTGCGCGGGAGTCATCGGGTGTCAGCCGGGTGCCAGCGCTGGAGTCATCGGGTGCCTGCGCGGGTCTTCCCGCGCAGGCACCCGATGCTCTCCACTTCCTCTTCCGGGCCGCGGGAAGAAGAGAGCACCGGCGTGCTCTCTTCTTCCCGCGGCCCGGAAGAGGAAGTGGAGAGCATCGGGTGCCTGCGCGGGAAGAAGACTGCAGCGCGGCTCGGAGGAAAATGAAAATCTTCAACCGCGGCCGATGGGACTCCGCCTTCGCCTCCGCGAGAGCTGAAAATGAAGGAGGTTAGCGTTGGGAGGTGGCTGCTGCTGCCGCGAGTTCCCGGGGGGGGGGGGGGGAGGAGAGAGAGGGAATGAGCGAGCAAGCATGTGTGTTTGAGATCCTGTGTGTGTGAGTGAGAGATTGCATGTATGTGAATGATTGAGAGCCTGTATATGTGAAAGAGGGTATGTCTGTGATTGAGATCCTGCCTGTGAGAGAGAGAGCATGAATGTAAGTTTACCATTGGGACCCTGTATGTGTAAGTTTGTAATTGAAAACCTGTTTGTTTGAAAGAGTATGTGTGTATGATTGAGATCCTTTGTGTGTGAGAGAGATCATGTGTATGTATGATTAAGAGCCTGTGTGTATAAGTAAGAGAGAGATCATGTGTGTCTGTGTCTGATTGACAGCTGGTTTAGGTGATGGAGCATGTGAGTATGTGATTGAGAGCCTGTGTTTAAATGAGAGAGAGAGACCATGTGTGTCTGTGTGTGATTGAGAGCTGATTTAGGTGAGGGAGCATGTGAGTATGTGATTGAGAGCCTGTGTTTAAATGAGAGAGAGAGACCATGTGTGTCTGTGTGATTGAGAGCTGATTTAGGTGAGGGAGCATGTGAGTATGTGATTGAGAGCCTGTGTTTAAATGAGAGAGAGAGACCATGTGTGTCTGTGTGTGATTGAGAGCTGATTTAGGTGAGGGAGCATGTGAGTATGTGATTGAGAGCCTGTGTGTAAATGAGAGAAAGAGAGGACATGTTTGTAAGCATGTGAATGAGAGTTTGTGTGTGAGAGAAAAAGACAGCATGTATTTATGTGATTGAAAGCCTGTGTGTGTGTAAGCGTGAAAAGATAGACAGCATGTGTGTAAATGTGTAATTAAGAGCCTATATAAGTGAGAGAGAAAAAACATTTGTATATGTGAGTGACTGAGAGCATGTGTGTATAGGTGTGTCATTGAGAGCCAGTGTGAGAGAGAGCGCTGGTATGTGACTGAGAGAGGAGAAAGTTCCAAGCAAACCACCCCACCTCCTGCTAATTCAGAACAATCTCAGGACACCTGGATATCAAACGTTCCCAGGTATGCAGAGCAAAAAAATTTTTGTATCCTTATTATTTTTCATTACTGGATCTTTGTGTCTGCTATTTTGAAATATTTTGTTGGTATCTGGAAATGTTTTATATGAGTTTTTAATTATTGGATATTCCACTCATCAGCTGTTTCGAAATATGTTCTTTTTGTTAGTACAGTTTTACTGCTGATGATTTTATATTTCTTGATTTGTTTTATAAGGATGTGTGATGTTTCTTTTTTCCTTTGTTACACTGCATACAGAGACTCTGGCTTGTTGCAGTTTCCAATTCAGTTTTTGTCTGCATGCTTCTTGTTATGCGTTTTGGTCTCTTTATTCTATGTTAGGTGAGGGACAGCACGTGATTCAGGTGATGTTTTCTGCTGGCGTGTAGTTTCTGTGTAGGACTCTATAGCAGCCTGACTTGGTCCGTTTTCCTAATAGGAGATGTATTGGTGTCTTAAGGCCTGGTGTAATATTTTCAGAGACTTATTGTACTTTAAAAGTGTGATCTTACATAAAATGCACACATTTACTTGTATTTAGTTTTAAACATATTGTATGGCTCTCATGGAATTACATTTTAAAATATGTGGCGTTTATGGCTCTCTCAGCCAAAAAGGTTCCTGACCCCTGGTCTATCATCTCAAATGTGTTAAAAGTAAGGTTACATTAATGCTTGTTCAGTGGGGAATAAATGTGATACAATTTTTACTTTGATCTTAGAGGAATGGGTTGATTTATTCTTTATTACTGAATTGTAACAAACTGATGCCGATACTTTACTTGTGCATCAGTTATGTCCTCCTGACTTTTTATTTTATCAACATGCTAGTAGTGTACAGAAAGGAAGAGGGGTAATAATCATTTATCAAGCCTCTTTGCTTTTTAAATATAACCCACGTAAATTAGGAGGTGGGAACGAAAGTTTAGTAATTACATATGGTTATTTGGCTATTGGCCTCATTTATCATCCTCTAAATAAGACCAAAGAGGCCCTGGATACATTATTTGAATTTTGTTCAAGTTTACTTTTACGTTACTATTCACTTTTATTAATTGGTGATTTTAATATCCATGTGGACGGTATGGATAGTTTTGCAAGGGAGCTTGAAAATATCATTGCAGTCTTAGGCATCGGATTCCTTGGTATACCTCGGGTTTAATACAGTTAAAGAAGAAAATGAGAGGTGCTGAACCCGCTTAGAGGATCAGCGATCCACTGAAATCCTTGATTCATATAAGAATTGTTGAGCTATCTATAGATCTGAATTTATGAAAGCTAAAAAAATATTACTTTATATCGAAAATAAAAGCATCTTTTTTAAATCACCTTCGAGAATTATTTGGACTTGTTGATCGCCTTACCAATTTCCCTGATAGTCAAGTAGAAGATATGATTACGTGTGCTGAGGTGGCACATTTTGGGGAGATGAAAGTGAACATAAACTAACTGTTATCTATTACTGCTGTGGAAGTTAGTAAACAGTCTAGTTTTGATTGTTTACAGTTTACTCAAACTATTTGCTCTGTCTTGAAATGGACAAGTAATTTACTTTCATGTGATGATCCAGTAAATTATCATCCCGTATCGGTTCTGCCTTCAATTGGGAAAATAATTGAGAAAGAGGTTCTAAAGCAATTTACCTCTTATTTAGAGGACAACCATTTTCTGAATGCTTTTCAAAGTGGTTTTTGGTGCAGACAAAGCACCTAGACAGTTTTAATTTCAGTTTCTGATTTTATATTGCGTGGATCGGATACAAATCATGGAGCAATAGCCATTTTTTTAGATGGGAATGTCGCTGAGTGGTTTTCTTCATTTTTGAAAGATAGGCTTTACCACGTACGTCTGGGTCAGGACTCATTGGGTTTGTTTCCTCTCCATCATGGGGTTCCTCAAGGATCATGCCTTTTAGCAATGCTTTTCAATGTTTATCTTTTACCTTTATGTATATTACTTGATTTCATGAATGTTGTTTTTCATTGTTATGCTGATGATTTGCAATTACTGTTTTCGATTCCTGATAGCTGGGAAAATAGTATGCAATCAATAACTGCTGTGGTACATGAAGCCACTCAGTGGATGTTTAAAAATAGTCTTTTGGTCAATGTGAAAAAAACAGAAATGATTTCTTTTTCCTGAGTATCAGAAGTTAATACTCTTGTTTCTTTGCAAACTGGAGGATCAGATGTGACTGTTGCTGAAACTGTTTGCGATTTGGATACGGGACTCACTATGCTTTCATGGCTATGAGATATAGTCAGAAGCGGTTTTTCAAATTAAAGAAATTACACAAGTTAATATATGTAATTGGCACTATTGATTTTAGGCCTGTTATGCAGGGATTTGTGTTGTCTGCTTAGATTACTACAATGCCCTCTATCGGGCCGATGCAGTATGGTGCGCTCGGCTGAGCACACAGTTAGCCCCCGTTTGGCTGCATGTTTTTGGCACGCTATTTTTACCCCTTATACAGTAAGGAGTAATAGCGCGTGGAAAACGCGCGGCCACCCCCCCCCCCCCCCCCCCCCGAAACTAATAGTGCCTGCAACATGCAAATGCATGCTGATGAGCCTATTAGCTAGTCCCGCGTGATTCAGAAAGTAAAATGTGCAGCTAAGCCACATATTTTACTCTCTGAAATTAATGCCTACCCAAAGGCAGGCATTAATTTCTGCCGGCACTGGGAAAGTGTACAGAAAAGCAGAAAAAAATGCTTTTCTGTACACACTCCAACTTAATATCATAGTGATATTAAGTCGGAGGCCCCAAAAATAAAATAAAATAAAAAACCTGCCCAAGGCTTGCAGGTTGGAAAACGGATGCTCAATTTTGCCGGCGTCCAGTTTCCGAACCCGTGGCTGTCAGCAGGTTTGACAACCGACACCGGTAAAATTAAGCATCAGCTGTCAAACCCACTGACAACCGCCGCTTCTGCCAATAAGGAGGTGCTAGGACACGCTAGTGTCCCTAGCACCTCCTTATTAGCGTGGGCTTTCATTTGCACAGTGAATCGCGCGCCTAGGAGAGTGGCCTGGGCGCGCGTCGGGAGAGCGGGTGCTCGCCTCGGAGCACTGGCTCCCCCGCGCACTTTACTGCATCAGCCCGTATGTAGGGCTTCCTAAGTGTCATCTGAGGGCTTTACAGGTTTTAATGAATGTGGCTGCTCAGGTGATTACCGGTTGTCCATTGTCCGCGCATATTTCAATCTTTTTGATGCAGCTATATTGGTTACCAAGTGAATCCTGGATCCTTTTTAAAATGTTAATTTTGGTTCATCAAATTGTATATGATAAATGTCCTGTCTTTTTTAAATCATTGGTGCAATTGTATTATCCTCAAAGGAATTTACGGTTCCATGAATCATCAGCTATTAACTATTCCTGGTAGTAAAAGATACACCTTTAAAGCACAGTTCCCTCTAAGTTGCACATGTGCGCAGCCATAAACAACTTTTTTCACAGCCATGCACAGCTTTTACCACCCCATGCATGGATCAGATCGCACAGGGATAAACCATAGCCCTTCCCAATTCGATCAGTGGCATCACACCTCCTTCCGGGCAGCAGGAGTCGACTTTATCCAAACATCATATCCTGCTGCTGTGAGGCCAATCTCACAGCTCTTACCACAAGATCAGCCCCTTAGCAGCAGAAGATGATGTTCAGATAAACATGACTCTTGCTGCCACCCATCCCTCAACTCAGCTTCGCAGCGGCTGGAGAGAGAGGATGTAGTGACTGTTAGTGGACCCTATCCTACTGGCGACCAAACAGAGGAAGAGGAAGTGATGGCCTCAGCGGACCCCATTCTGCTGGCAGCCAAACAGGGGAAAAGGAAGCGGAAGCCACCAGCCAACCCCATCCCACTGGTAGCCAAAAAGAGAAGAAGTTGCAATGGCTGAAAGTGGACCTTATCCTGCTGGTGGCTGAAGACCAGACCCAGGCCCTGTGTGTGTTAGGGATGTGCATTCGTTTGGAATGAATGTGCAATCTGCAACGTATAGGTCCCTATTCGTTGCATTCATGGGGTTCCGAAATGTATGGCGAACCCCCACGAATGCAACATATCACTAACAAATAAAACCCCCACCCTCCTGACCCCCCCAAGACTTGCCAAAAGTCTCTGGTGGTCCAGCGGGGGTCCTGGAGCGATCTCTTGCACTTGGGCTGTCGGCTGCCAGTATTCAAAATGGCGCCGATAGCCTTTGCCCTTACTATGTCACAGGGGTTACCGATGCCATTGGTCGGCCCTGTCACATGGTAGGAGCAATGGACGGCTAGCACCATCTTGTGCTCCTACCATGTGACAGGGGCCAACCAATGGTGCCGGTAGTCCCTGTGACATAGTAAGGGTAAAGGCTATCGGCGCCATTTTGAATACTGGCAGCCGACAGCCCGAGTGCAAGAGATCGCTCCAGGACTCCCGCTGGACCACCAGAGACTTTTGGCAAGTCTTGAGGGGCTCAGGAGGGTGGGAGTTTTATTCTTTAATGATATGTTGCATTCGTGGGGGTTCGCCATACGTTTCGGAACCCCACGAATGCAACGAATAGGGATCTATACGTTGCAGATAGGGATGTGCATTCGTTTTAAACGAATGCGCTAACACACACAGGGCCTGGGTCTGGTCTTCAGCCACCAGCAGGATAAGGTCCGCTTTCAGCCATTGCGACTTCTTCTCTTTTTGGCTACCAGTGGGATGGGGTCGGCTGGTGGCTTCTGCTTCCTTTTCCTCTGTTTGGCTGCCAGCACCATCTTGGGCTCCTACCATGTGACAGGGGCCAACCAATGGCACCGGTAGCCCCTGTGACATAGTAAGGGTAAAGGCTATCGGCGCCATTTTGAATACCAGCAGCCAATGGCCCGAGTGCAGGAGAATGCTCCAGAACCCCCGCTGGACCACCAGGGACTTTTGGCAAGTCTTGGGGGGGTCAGAAGGGTGGGGCGTTGTAGTTAATTAAATTTAAAGGGTTGGGATGGGGTTTTTTTTTTTAACTTTAATGGGAAATGAATACTATATGTAACTAATGGACGAATCGGGGTCCCCCAAAAACGGATGTAACGGATTTGGGTCCCGACGAATACAAATACCGAGTCAAACGTATCCGTCCCTGCTGCACATCCCTAGTGTGTGTGTGTATGTGTGCGTGTGTGGCTGGGTGAAAGCATGGGTGGTGGGATAGTGACTGGTTGTGTGTGTGAATGACTGCTTGTGTGTGTGTGTGTGTATGTGGAGTTGAATGATTACCTGGGTGTGGGAGTGAGAGCCAGGCTGTGTGTGTGTTGGGGGGAAGGGATGATTAACTGTGTGTGCGGGGTGGATGAGATCCTGTGTATATGTGATTGTGTGTGTGTGTGAAAGAGAGAGAGAGGCTGTGCGTATGGGTGGATGGGTTGGTGAGGAGCTGTGTATATATGTGGCTGTGTGAGATCCTGTGCGTGGGGGTGTATGACTTTCTCTCCCTTCTGTCTACTCTAGATGACATAGTTTGTTCCATGTAGCGTTCTTCTCCCTCTCCTTCCTGTTTTGCTAATCTCGCTATTCACGCAGTTATATGTAAAGCCTGTTGCTGAATTTACTGTTCTACTGTAAACCGATTAGATGTTCCAAACGATGATCGGTATATAAAAACCACTAATAAATAAATAAGTGTATGTCTGCCTGTATGCGGATGTCTGCCTGTGTTGGTGGGGGGGAGGGTAAGAACCTGTGGGTGAGTGAGAGCCTGGGTGTGTGTTTGTGGGTGGGTGAGAGGCTGTGTGTGTGGGTGTGGAGATGGGACTTGAGAGCCTGTGGGTGTATATGGGTGGGTGAGAGCTTTTGTGAGTGACTGCCAATGTGTGGGTGTGGATGGGGGGAAGAAGGGAAGAAGTCAGATGGAGAAAGAAAAAAAAAAGGAAAAAGAAGAGAACCTGTAAAAGGAATTTGTAAAAGACTGAGAAAGGAAATATGGAAAAAAATCAGGACCTACCAATTAGAAAAATAAGATCAGATAACAAAGGTAAAAAAAATATTTTCAATTTTTAGTGATTGGCATATGTTATCTTTGGGAATGTGCATTATATATTTGTGTTTTGTTCTTTTTTCAGTATTCCACTGTTCAGTCTGGTTTCTCGGGCTTTCTGTTTTATTTTTGTCAGCATATATCTGTTTCTAATTTGTAGTCCCTTATTCTGTATTAGGTAAGGGTCCGACTGTGTTCTGCAGGTGCAACTGAGGTGCAGCATGTAGCTTTTCTGTAGGACTTTGTTCTGTTAACCCCAGTAGGTGGTGAATTAGTGTTCTAGGGCATAATATAATATTTGCATTGCTGCCATTTATAGATAAAGCTGCTGCTGTTTGAATCCTGAGGGGGTTTGTGTTACTTCTCAAAGGGCCAGATTTTCGAACCTACGCGCGGGCGTAGATTTGTGCATGCAACCCGGCATGTACAAATCTACGCCCGATTTTATAAGATGTGGGCGCAGCCGCACGCATGTTATAAAATCCGGGGTCGGCACACACAAGGGGGTGCACACTTGTGCACCTTGTGCGGGCCGAGCCCTAGGGGAACCCCGATGGTTTTCCCCGTTCTCTCCGAGGAAGGGAACTTTCCTTTCGCCCCCCCACCTTCCCCCACCTTCCCCTATCTAACCCGCCCTCCAGCCCTACCTAAATCCTCCCCCCTTACTTTATTATTTGTTGCGCCTGCCTCTGGGCAGGCGTAGGTTGCGCGCGCCGGCCAAGTGCTGGCGCGCGATCCCCCAGCCTAGCAGGCCTTCAGAGGCCTCTGGCCACACCCCCGCCCATTCCCCGCCCCTTTTTAAAGCCCCAGGACATATGCACACCCCGGGGCTTGCGCCCGTCGCCGAGCCTATGCAAAATAGGCTTGGCGCACGCAGGAGGGGTTTAAAAGGGTTACGCGCATAAACCCTTTTAAAATCCGCCCCATAGTATTTGGCATTGAAGGGTTTGCAGTTACTAAGCTAAGTGTGTGTGTGTGGAAGAGGAGGAGAACTGAGTGAGTGTGAAACATACGTGAGAATCTGGGAAGTGAAAGAGAAGAATGAGCGTGAGAGTGAGTGTTTGTGAGAATGAGCGTGTATGCATGAGAAAGAGTATGAGAGTGAATATGCAAGGGTGTTAGTGTGTGTGTGTGTGTATGTGTATGAGAGAAAGTTTGTGTGCATGCTGCTCCAGTGTTCCCTCTAAGAATTGGGCTGCTGTGAACATAAAATTAATAGGCTATTTGCATCAAAGTAAGTAGTGTTCATAGGGAATTGAAACAAAAAATGTTTGCTCAGGAGCAAAACGTTTCGCACACAGCAACCCAAGCCTTACAGTGAACATTGATTTAAAGCTAACAGCACAGTGTGCGTTCTCTCAGATAGCTCCCAATTTGTGGAATTCCATTCCTTCTGATTTACTCCTGATTCAGGATTATAAAAAGTTTAGGAAGAGTTTGAAAGCCTCTCTGTTTGTGAATGCCTTTAAATGATGGGCCAATTTTTTTTAATGTTTAATGATTATTAATACTTTTTTATTGCTGTCATCTGCTTTGAACAAATATTTTGCTAAAACAGGCAGAATACAAATTATTGAAAATAAATGAATAAATAAATAGATAAAGAGGGAAGGGAGTCCTTGCTGCGACCACTTTTCCCTATCCCTCTGCCTCCCCCCTTGCCCCCTCCCACCACCTCTTGAAAATGGAGGCTGCTTGGTTTAGATCTTGAGGTTGCATGACACATTTGTAACACTTATGTAGTTAATGAGGTCATCTTGCACACTTAAGATTGCAAATTAGCCAAAAAATTAGTGACTACATGGAGATCCAAGGGTAAATAAACAATATGGAAAAAAAAAAAAAAAAGAAAGACCATGCAAGCTGTAGTGAAAAGCCAGAATGGAAAAAGAAAAGGTAATCAGTCCTCCAATGATGACAGTGAACCACAGATTTCTTTATTAAAGACTTGATGAGTCTCCAAAAAGGACTCCAATTACGGAGGATCAAAAAAAAAATGTGTGATGGTGAAATATCAGCTTACGTCAACATGGTTATTTAAGAAAGAAAGCAGACCCCGGAGCAAGAACCTTTAACTTCAAAGAAAGAAAACATTTATGAAAATCTTTTGTTTCCCTACAAACTTAGGGAAATATAGAAACTCTGAGGTCCGTATTCAAAGTGGATTGTCAGGCTAAATTCGAAGTTAGCTGGACAAACTGTGGGATTTGAATTTCTGATTTATCAGGATATGTTTATAGCCAGATAAAATTGCCCAAATAAACTGGAAGAGTTTGGAGAGGTTCCGGGTGAGGTTTAACTTACCTGGATAATGCCAATGCTTGTCAGGTCTCCTCCACTGAGGGCAGAGAGGAGGTAGCGTGCCTGGGCAAGAACGTACCTCAGAGAGGCCGGGGGCTCTGGAGCAGACTTCTTCTGCCTGAAGCGGTCGCCTTTCCCCACAAGTTGGGCCCTAGGGTGCAAGCGGCCACCAGGACTTACCAAGCAGAGGCAGGAAGCCAGAGCGAAGCAGGACCCAGGAATGGCACCCAGGATGGGAAGGGATCAGGACCAGGAGACAACAAGAATCAGGAACAAGCAGGCAACAGGCCAGGCAAGCAATGGTATCACGGAGCGAACTCTATGAGGACTGCTGGACCACAAAGGTGTGTCAGGCTAGGGCTCCTTATATCCAGCCTAATGCTGGTGCACTCAGGAGACTTTGGAGACGGGTCTCCCTAGCTCTGCTTAGCTTGGTATCTATTTCCTACAGGATTCTTGATGAGTTTGAGTCCCTATGGCTCCACTGCTGAATCCCTTGGCCTTGAACACCTGGGGGCCCCTGACAATATTTACTGTTCTTCAGCTAAGTTATCCAGGTAAGTCTGGTCATGCCAGAGAATAGTCCTATAGTTATTCAGATATCTTTTTCTGGATATCTCAAACTTTATCCAGGCATATTCTGCAAAACACATAACTGGCTACCTTCCTCTGAATATTTGAGTAAAGTTATCCAGGTGAATCTACCTGAATAATGTACCTGCTCCCTGCGCTGTCGAACATGGACCTCTTTGTGGTTAAAGTTAGTGAGGAGCTTACCACTTTAAAATCTAATGGATTTGTAGTCCAAGATGTAGCATTTGCTACTTTTAATTGCCCTGTTTTTCAGCATCTTGGGTTTTTTTGCATTTTGGAGAGGGGGGGGGGCTTCCCCTTGCTCTATCCCCACCTTTTTGAGGGGCAGTGGTTCATGGCTATAAATTTACCCCTCATTACCTCTCCCTAAGAGGATTGATCCAGAGGGAGTCCAAGACGAGTGGAGTTTTTGGAGAGTTTTGGAGAGTGTGGAAGTTCTGGGGCCAGCTCATGAGAAAAGGGCAAATTCCCGGTATCTTGAAGAGCTGAGTCTTAGAGGTTTTCTTACCTTTGCACCCATGTAACAGCAGAGAAGAAGAGCTGGGGATTTAATGCTGCTTTGAAGAGATTTTTTGTGAAAGACTGTTGGAGTTACCTACTTTGAAGTTTTTCCTTGAATCAAGGGGTTTTGTTTTTGTACCCTTGATTGATGCTTGTGGTTTCAGAGGATTATCCTTCCCTCCAGGGGGAAGGTATTTTTGAGTTGAACACTAGTTCAGTTGGGAGAAGAACAACTTAGGAATGTACCATGGATAAAGAGACTCTTGCCTTCTTGATTATGATTTTCCTGATGCTATTTTTAATTTTTGGTACACTAGCCTGTATCTTACTTTTCAAACGTTTTTCATGATATTTTATTAATTACAATGCCATAAACATGACAAGAGAAGGCAGGAGAATAAAGATACAAAGCTAAAAAGAAAACAAAATACAAGAAAGCGAATCATCTCCTAAAAAACCATGGACCACAATAAAGAGGGGTGGACTTTAAAGGCAAGTGAGAGCTACAAGTAACAATCTAGAGAAAAAGCAATAACTTGCTATAGATCGGAGAGTATACACTTTAACTAATAGAGCTATTGGGTGCTGACAAAGGAGATTTCTTCTGATCTAAAAAGAAACGAAGCTGGTCAGGAAGGAAAAAATAATATCTATTTCCAGCATATGAAACAATACATTTAACCGGATATCTGAGAAGAAAAGTGGCACTTAAAGAAACTAGTTCCTGATGCATTGCAAGAAAAAATGTTCTCCTCTCTTGGGTAGTTTTAACTCTATCTGGATAAATCCAGATACGGTTCCCATAAAAATGGGTTTGAGCTTTGCAAAAATACCATTTCAAAATCATGTTCAAGTCCTGCTCAAACACAAAAGACACCAAAAGAGTCTGTCTTTCCACAACCTCTTCTGCTGAGCTTCCTAATACTGCAGACATCTAATGGTAGTTCTGGTGGGATAGGATGGCAAACCCCTTCTCTTCTGCCCACAGGCAGAAAAAAGACTCTACTGATCAGTGGGCAAGAATCGGCTGATAAACCAAGAACTTCAATGAAATCTTTTTTCAGAACAGAATTTCCAAGAAGCTTAGGAAAGCTTAGAAACCACAGGTTTAAACACTTTGAAAAGTTTTCCAACTGTTCTATCTTCCGATGAATAGAATTCTTATCTTGAATTAAAGCAGAATTTACCTTTTGAATCTCTTGTACATGCTTTTCTATACTATCTACACCTTGAAGCCTCTGCGACTGGAGAGGCTTCAAGGTGGAGGTGCTTGCGCTCCCTCGCATGGCTCCTCAATGGACCGGGAACCCTTTTTTCTTCCAATAGTTGGCAGAAGATGGAGTCTAGTGTTTGCTGGCCGGGGGTAACCTCAGTTAAGGAGGGTTATTGCCTGGGTCTCCCCTTTCTCTTAGAAGCCATTGTGAGAAAATTTGAATGAAGAACATGAGGAGCTCTAGAAAACACTGCAAGCTGCCATCTTGACTCCACCCCCTTTCTCCACTTTACAAACTTTAAGTACATTTTTATTTGAACACATCCTCTGATCTGTGGTTTATTACTCTCTGCATTCTATTTTATTTATTGTTTTTTTTTCTACCGTCATTCGGAAATACCCATCACAACGTTTACATAATTACAAATTGAATAAAAGTAAAATAAAGGTAAAAGGTGAAAATAATAAAAACAGGAATTACAGTTTACTTCATAGCAATAAAAATAATAGAAGATAAATCAAGAAATAAAAGTAGGCCTCAAAGATGAAACAAACCATTGCATTATGTTCACATATCAAAAGGTTCTCCAAGCAATAAAAATAATAGAAGATAAGTAAAAAGTGATAAAAGTAGGCCTCAAAGATTGGCCAAACCACTGCATCATATTCAGATATCAAAAAGTTGTCTAAGGAAGAATTGAAGAATATGCCTTACAGTTAGAATAAACCACTCCACCAAAAGTTCTCAGGTAAGTGTGAGTTCTTCAACAGGGGATTAATCTGAATCCTGAAAAGCCTTGGTGAGTAGCCATGCTTTTACATTTTTTCTAAATAATTTTAGGTCAGATTGTAGGCGTAATTCAGGTGGAAGGGAGTTACAAATTTTAGGATCAGCTAGAGAGATAGCTCTTGCTCTGACTTGGGTAAGGTGGGCTGATCTGACTGAGGGAATTGTTAAGAGGCCTTTGCTAGCAGATCTAAGTGGAAAACCCTTCAAACTGTGAGTACCATTGACCAGTGACAAGAAACAGAGTGGGGAGTGTAAGTTTTGATGACTGTATCCATGACTGCACCAGGAGCCCAACAGGTAGAACCTCCCCCTCACTGGATGAACCCTGGTGTCTCTAGGGGCTTTTGTGAGGCATGTGTGAGAGAAAAAGAGGTCCGGGACACACAAGAGCTACCTGGGAAAATGTATAAGTCCCCCTAATTTTGATGCATCCCACGAAAGAGGGGTTACAAAGATAAGTATGATGTTTTAATGGCTGATAATAGCACTCTTTAACGTAAGCTAGAGAATATGGAGAATGTTTCTAAATCTAGGACTCTGCATTTAATACATTTTCTTTGTGCTCCTAAAATAACAGGACATGAAGAGATCTATATTCAGATACTGTCCAGATAACAAAGTTAGCCAAATAAACGTATCCAGCTAACTTTGGAGGCATATTTAACAGTGCAGCCACACTATTAGCCAGCTAACTATAATCAGATAACTTTAGGACAGCTTTTTTCTTTGACCAGACTTAGCAGCTAACTCAATTCCTTCCAATTACACTCCTGGACCGCCCCTAACTTATCCAGCTAAATTCTAGCCACCTAACTTATTAGCTGCCTAAAGGCTGAATATAGCCGGATAAACCATTTAGGAAGATGACTATTACATTAGCCATTTAAATGGCTTTTGAATATGGACCTCGATAAGCCCGATATTCAGCTAAATCTGGCTAAATAACTTAGCCGGATATAACTTATCTGGATAAATTAAAAGGGATATTCAGCGGCATTGCTATGTCGCTGAATATACGTGCACAAATCACTACTTAGCTGGATATGTTATTTCTGGTTAAGTTAGACCAGCTCTGTGGCTGGTTTAACTGATTAAGATAACCGGATAAGATCAAATATTGCTACTTATCTGGTTAAGTAGCACCACCCTGATCTGCCCACTGCCCGCCCACTTTCTATGTAGTAAAAGATAGCTGGATAAGTGACTTATCCAGCTACCCTGTTTCCCCGAAAATAAGACATCCCCCGAAAATAAGACCTAGTAGAGGTTTTGCTGAATTGCTAAATATAAGACCTCCCCCGAAAGTAAGACCTAGCAAAGTTTTTATTTGGGAGCATGCCCGTCGCACAGAACACCAGAGCATGCAGCTGTGATTTTTTTTACCCTGCAGGATTCACAGTTAGTTGTCATCACAAACCAGCATAACCAGACAACTATTCAGAATATGATAAATGTTCATTTTTTTGTTCAACAATATATGTGAATTCTTCTTCATGGAAAAATAAGACATCCCCTGAAAATAAGGCCTAGTGCATCTTTGGTAGCAAAAATTAATATAAGACACTGTCTTATTTTCGGGGAAACACGGTATCTAGCAGCCACTGAATATACCTGGATAAGCCCTACTTATCTAGCTATCGAGTGCTGAATATGCTTTGAATATGCTGCCAGACGTGTTTAAAAGCTATCTCAAAGACATTCTTGCTGTTCCAGGAAAATAATTTGACAAATCAAGACCACTACTGGGTCAGCTGTATTTGCACATTAGGTAATGATTTCAAAAGCAAATCCTGTGCTCAGTTAAATATTTTAAGGACTGGGATGGCAGTGCTGTCTTACATTTAGAACTGAGGTTTTATTGGAGTACACATAGCTGTGAAACTTGGAGATCCAAAAACCCAATCACTTTCTCCACGTTCATCTGAGTGGCCACGAGCAAGCTGCGATCCCTTTGTCCTAGAAACCCTCTCTTCAATCGCCTTTCTCAGTCATGTAATTGAATTTCCAGTACTGAGGCAATAATTAATTATTCCAACACGACTGCAAATTGATTTGTTTTCAGCTCAACTTGGGATGCTTTATGGAGAAAGTTCAGTGCAGCCACCGCTGCACTTGTAAACTATCCACTATATGGGTACATTTCACTGACTTGATGGAGCCTCCTGACCTGCCAGGCAGTACACTTCTGATTTAAGCCTGGGAGTTTAGAAGGAAAATCAGAGTTTCCTAATTTACACAAACAAGGAAACATTTCTGCTCTGTAGCTCTTCCATGAGCACGGCCATTTTCAGCCTCTGTGCGACTTGGATAGTTAGCTGGGTAAAACATATCTGGCTAATTAGCAGGGTGTATTCAGCAGTGGAGTTGTGCCACTGACTAAACCCAGCTATATTAAAGGTAGCCGGTTATGTCTAACTGGCTAACTTTAGGACGGCCCTGGTCTGACCAGAGTTAACCACAAAGATTAAGCAGCTAACTCAGAATATCAGAGTTAGCTGCATAACTTATGCAGTGAACCCTGCTCCAACCGGAAACACCTCCTCCCATCCCCAGAACGACCCCAACTTATGCAGCTAGAATTTAGCCACATACGGCGATGAATATCGCCAGGTAGCCTCTAAATGGCTTTTAAATATCGACCTCCCTCTTTTAACAATGATGTTACCACTTCTTTGGGGATTAGCAACTCTAACAGGTCGAGGAGGCCCCCATTCTAATCACCTAGTTCCATATGCTCTCGGTCCTTCTCCCCCCTCTCCTATTCCCGTCTGTCCTTCTCTTTCCTTCCTAAGCCCTTTTGTCCTTCTCCTCTCTCGCATTAGAGCTCTCCATCCTCCCCTCACTTCTTATGCCCGTCGATTCTGCTTCTCTTTCTGCACCCCTCTGTGTTTCTTTCCCATTCCAGGCATCTTTCTCCTCCACTAACATCCCTTATGCCGCTGTCTCTCCCCCCCCCCCCCTCCTTCATCCCTTTTTTGCATCTGCCCTCCTCCATCCTCCCCTGAGCACATCTATCCTCTCATCCCCCCCCTGTGCCCTCCCCCCATCCTTCACCCCTCCCTATCTTGTCCCGATCATCCTCTGTATAAACAAAAAAAATCACAGCAGCCTGCAGCATTAGGAATAGGCCACGGGAGAAGACACTCATTTCAGTACATGCTGCTGCTATCTGTGACATGGCTCACGCTGAGAGGAGTGGAGGAGGAGAAGGAGAGGTATCAAAGCAGGGGATCTGCAGTACATGCAAGGCAAGAGGCAGCTCTTAGAGTTCTGCTGGGCTTTTGCACCTACTGTCTTTTTATTTGCCTCGGAGATCTTTGAGTTTAAAAGTCAAAGATTCAGGGTGAAACCTAGAGTTCTCTGCTATGGCCCTCTTTCATTAGTACAAAGCACCAAGGAGGAATATTCCTTTCACAAACAAAAAAAAACTCTCCTTTCCATATCTAAAGCCTCATTCTCTACGCAGTGCCTCCCGGGATAGTATGACTTGGCATATCTAAAATGCATAATACAAAGCAGATTTTAAGGAGACTGGAGGGTTAGGGAAAGGGGGAAACTGGAACATCCATTGGGACGTCTTGGCTTTCATTTACATTGCAGATGTGCTAGCTGTACTGGGAAAATATAGGCAACAATGCCGTCCACAAAAAAATTAACAAATCCTGACATGGAATGACAACTATAACCCAGATAGGCTTGGGAAACACCACTTCTTACTGCTGGGAGTGAATTCCATCATTAGGATCTGCTGGATACTTCATCCAAGCAACTTGGATTGGCCATTGTTGAAGACAAGATACAGGGCTTGATGAGCCACTGGTCTGATCCCATATGGCATTTCTTATGTTAACATGAGGAAGCAAGACGGCCCTTCGCTTCTCCCCCTCCTCTGTATCCCCATACAAACCACACTGACAACTCAGTGGCATAAAAAATTTTAGGCCGCAGTTTATTAACCATACAACATAATAATAACCCGAGCCTCTAAATAATTAATACAATCAAATAAAACCTACCCCATCCTCCCCCAACACCCCCACGCCCCTTTCCTCTTCACTTACCATCTTGCTTGAATGGTAAGACTTAGCTCCCCCCTCCCCCACCCCCGCTCACCCCGCCTCGTCTCCAGCGAGGGTAAGCGTTCGGCCTGAGCATCGGCCCCATCTTGCTCTTTAGGCCTTCCCGCGTAGCGGCCCCAAAACTACGCGGGCATTTTCCCCTCCCCCTCCTGTCCTCCCCCCCCCCCATACCCACAATAAACATTCTGCTGGCTCGGGTTTTTCCGCCAAACTGCAACAATCAACAGAACAAATACCATGAACATTCCTTGAAATCTGGGTGGGAGGGAGGGAAGCAAAATTCAGCTGCTCGCTTCGTGGTTGCTGCTCAACTGCCAGCCTTTCCCGCTTTCCCTTTATTTGAGCCCCTAGCAACCAATAGCAATGCACCAATTCAAAATTGTTTCCATTTGCCTCGGCTGCTATTCCCCCCCCCCCCCCCCCCCCCTCCCCTGGCTAACCCTGTCTGCCTTAAGCTCCCTGCCACTTACTCCCATGTTAAACTACGCAGCGCAAGACAAGCTTGCGCTGCTTCCTATCTTATGAGTCAATATGAAAGTATTCTTTTAAAGTTACTGCTTATAGATGTAGCATGGGAGTAAGAATCACCTGCTTGATGTTATGTGGATAATTTGAAAAGAGTTGCTCGGGGGCTGACCCCACCCAGATTCCATCCTCTGGAACACATCTTCCCTCTGCGTATAATTTCATGCATGTATCGATGGCTCAATTTTCTTAAGTGTCGTGTCTGCAGGTAAGGCACTACTTTACCCATGAAAGTCGAGGGTAAATTAAAGGGTACAGTTTTTTTTTTTTAACATTGCAGCGAAGCTCATGCGGCAATTGCACGCCTACACTGCACTGATTTTAAAAAGGAACTTATATGTCTCCATTTCTTTTGAAAATTATCCCACCCAAAGGACTCACACAAGTTATACCTGCTATTTGGTGCTCACATATTCTTCTTGAAAAGCATATACACTGCTCTGACTCTCCTCCCTTCCCCACCCAAACACACACAAACTCCCAGAATGCCTCTATGAAATACTTTTACCTGCACAAATCCCGGGCAATTTTATAATGAGCCATTTACATGCAGAAACCACTGTTTCATGCGCCTATGTGGCTTTTAAAATTACCCACTTATTCCGTTCCTCCTTCTACCACAAATTTCACAGTCACACCAGTGGTTGTGATCCCAGGATTTTCAGACTGTGCAGAGGTAGAAATGTTGACAATACAATATAGAAAAGCAAAGAACAATCTCACTACCAATAACTGCTGTTCAGGTTCCATTTGCACTCTTTCAGGTGAATTTTCAAAAGGACTTGCACATGTAAATGTAACCACTATCATAGCTATTTTCAAAAGCCATTTATGCATGGAAAGTGCACATATGTGAGCAAATCCTATAGATAATTCAAAGGCATATAATTGTAGCAATTTTCAGAAGCTTATTTACTCAAGTAAAACCCAGTTTTACATGTAAAATGTTTTTTAAAATCAGTCCTTTATTTCCCCTGCTCCTTTGTACTAAAAGGAAGGCTCTTCACAATGCTTCGATCCAACTTCTAAACCTATAGAAATTACTTTCTATTTAGGACACCAATATTTCCCAATAATGTCCTTACCAGGAGGTTTTATTTATTTATTTACACAGTTGTATATTCAATGACTTCCAATACAAAATCAGGTGAATTCTGAATAGAGTTACACATGTAAATGTAACATACTATTATAGCAATTTTCAAAAGCCATTTATGTGCATAAATTCCACTTATTCGAGTAAATTCTAGGATAAGTCAATGGCAGATATTGCTGCAATTTTCAAAAGCCCACTTCCTCAAGTAAAGTGTATTTACACATGAAAAACGCATTTTTAAGCATGTAAATGTTTTTGAAACTCAGGCCCTAATTGCTCAACATGGCACATAAGATAGCATGCATAATGTATATATTCCATAGTATAATTGTATTTATTTATTCAGTCATATTCTGCAGTTCCAAAAAATAAGTTCAATACCAATTACAGTTAAAATATTCATAAAAGCAATCATCGACACTCACAAACAATTCACATGAATAACAGCAAGATAAAACAGATAAAGATTTATCTAAAAGCTTCCATAAAATAAAAAATTTAAGTTGCTTTCTAAAAGGCTTCAAGTCCCACTCATCATGTAATTCAACAGGGAACGCATTCCATAAAATCGGAGCAACACACGAGAATACTCAGGGCCAGATTGATTGTTAATTTAAATGTACATGAGGAAGGAATCGTTAAAAAGTGTTAGTCAACTGATTGCAAAGTTTCGTTAGCACGTATCACAGTAACTTATTAGGCAAATTACAAGAAATGTTCCCTATGAGCTTAGGACTCTTTAGCTCGGAGAAGAGACGACTGAAGGAAAATATGAAAATAATGAGTGCAGTGGAACTAGTATACGTTAATCAGTTGTTAACCATTATTAAGGTAGAATTGCAGAAATCTACTGCTTGTCTCTGGGATAAGCAGCTTGGAATCTCTCTACCCCTTGGGATCCTGCCAGATACTTGTCACCTGGATTGGCCACTGTTGGAAACAATATACTGGGCTTGATGGACCTTTGGTCTGATCTAGTATGGCAAGTTATTTAATTTAATTTTAAAAAAGTAAAGTAGTTTATCTATCACCACTAACAATTTAAGCTGCCCTTGATAACCAATGGAGATTCATCAACGCAGGGGGAATATGCTTGAAAACTGGAATCTCTATTTAATAATCTTGCAGCAGAATTTTGTACAAGTTGAAGTGCTTGCAGAATATTTTTCGGCAAACCAACATTCAGGCTATTGCAGTAATCATGCTGGTCAAATATTAGAATTTCAAGTGCATATCAAAAAAGATTTGGAGCTAAAAACTTCCTAAGGGGAACTCACTAACTTTACTTTGCAAAATGCACTTTTTACCACTGTCTTCAAATGTAGTCTCATTAATAACTGTGCATCCATGATAGCCCCAAGATTTCTTGTTTCAAAGACAAATGCTAGAGGTTCTTGTTTATAACCTATAGGGTTTAAGCTACATGATATAGCTTTCTTACATACCCACAACATTGAAGTCTGCAAAATTCAATGATAAAATGTTACAGATCAACCAAGTATTTACAGTTTGCATACATTCCTGGGAAAAAACATCTACCAAACTTCCAGATGTTTTACAAGGAATAAAATGTACAATTGAATCTTTATGGATAGAAATCCTTTGTGTGTTGGGGAAGAGAATAGTAATAGGAGTATACTACCGTCCACCTGGCCAAAATGGTGAGACAGACAGTGAAATGCTAAGAGAAATTAGGGAAGCTAACCAAACTGGTAGTGCAGTAATAATGGGAGATTTCAATTACCCCAATAAGTGAAACATCAGGGCATGCCAGAAGGATAAAGTTGCTGGATAGAATAAAAGACAGTTTTATGGAGCAATTGGTTCAGGAGCAGACGAAAGAGGGAGCAATTTTAGATCTATTTCTCAGTAGAGCACAGGATTTGGTGAGAGAGGTAACAGTGGGTGGGGCCGCTTAGCAATAGTGATTATAATGTGATCAAATTTGAATTAATGACTGGAAGGGGGGACAGTATTTATTTATTTATTTGACTGTTTTTCTATACCGTCGTTTGGAGGTACCTTTACAATGGTTTACAAATTGAACAATAAAAGTATAAAATAACAGAATTATAATTCAAATTAATATTAAGTAATACTAAGAATTCAAATTAATAATCAAATAAATCTACTGCACACTATCAGAACACATTATCAGAAAAAATTAATCTCAAAACAGGAGTTCCACAGGGATCAGCCCTATCTCCTACCTTTTTTAACATATACATGCTACCATTATGCCACTAAGCTTACTTGCAGGACTAGGAATTATACACTACATTTACGCCGACGACATCCAACTAATTCTACCCATAGAGGATGCTTTAGAGAAAACATTAAACCTAGCCAACATGTACCTAAGCATTATAAAACTACTGACACAAATGAACTTGTAATTAATATTGATAAAACAGAATTTCTACACTTAGAACAAAAAAATTCTGAAATCAATCAAACCTCAATAATTCTCAAAGACAACCAGAAAATTGAACTAACTGGAAAAGTACGTAACCTGGGAATAATTATAGACCCTGAAATCAATCTGAAACAACACATATCACTAAAAGTAACGGAAGGTTATGCAAAGCTCATGGTACTCAGAAAACTTAAACCACTACTAACTCAAAATGACTTCCGAACAATACTACAGGCACTAATTTTCTCCAGTACGGACTACTGCAATGCCCTTATGCTAGGACTACCTAATATGACATTAAGACCACTGCAAATACTTCAGAACACAGCAGCTAGAATACTAACCGGAAAAAGAAGGAGGGACGATATAACTGAAACCCTAGCAGAGTTACACTGGCTACCAATTGAACACAGAATTAAATACAAAACCCTATGTATCATTCACAAACTAATTTATGATGAGAAATCAGATTGGTTAAACACAGCATTACGGGTTCACACTCCACACAGGAACCTCCGATCAGCAAATAAAGCACTCCTAACCATTCCATCAGTTAAAACAGCAAGACTGACCCAAGTGAGAGAAAGAGCCCTAACACTAGCAGGACCCATAATCAGGAACACAATGCCTCCAGAGATCAGACTACAAAGTGATCTCAAGGCATTCAAGAAAAGTTTAAAAACATGGCTGTTTAAACAAGCATTTTACAATGAGACGAGAGAATAGAGAGAAATTATTCAGGAAAAGACAGAAAGGCACCGACACACAGTACTTAGGACTTTATAGTAGATTATGAACACTACACCACAATAAGCATAACTTATAGTAGATTATGAACACTACACCACAATAAGCATAACTATAATACTATGTGTAATAAATCTAACCATGTAAGTACCTTGGTACAATTGGTCATGAACTACCTCGCTAAGGGGTAGATTTTCAAATAGCGCGAATTGGCCTACTTTTGCTGGCGCATCAGGCGCAAGCAAAAGTAAGCTGGATTTTAGTAGATACGCGCGGAGCCGCGCGTATCTGCTAAAAACCTGGATCGGCGCGCGCAAGGCTATTGATTTTGTATAGCCGGCGCGCGCCGAGCCGCGCAGCCTACCCCCATTCCCTCCGAGGCCGCTCCGAAATCGGAGCGGCCTCGGAGGGAACTTCCTTTTGCCTTCCCCTCACCTTCCCCTCCCTTCCCCTACCTAACCCACCCACCCGGCCCTGTCTAAGCCCCCCCTTACCTTTGTTGGGGGATTTACGCCTCCCAGAGGGAGGCGTAAATCCCCGCGCGCCAGCGGGCCTCTTGCGCGCCGGGACGCGACCTGGGGGCGGGTACAGAGGGCGCGGCCATGCCCCCGGACCGCCCCGGGCCGTAGCCACGCCCCCCTACCCGCCCCCAAAACGCTGCCGACACGCCCCCTAAACGCCGCGACGACTAGGCCCGCCCCCCCCCCCGACATGCCCCCCTCGGAGAACCCCGGGACTTACGTGAGTCCCGGGGCTCTGCGCGCGCCGGTAGGCCTATG